>NW_028270176.1:36450382-36772882 GCF_037043375.1 Chiloscyllium plagiosum | reverse complement strand
GAGAGAGAGAGAATGTGTGTGTGTGTGAGAGAGAATGCATGTGTGCGAGAGAGAATGCATGTGTGAGAGAGAGAATACGCGTGGGAGAGAGAGAGCGAATGCGTGCGTGAAAGAGAGAATGAGTATGCAAGAGAGAATGCGTGTGTGCGAGAGAGAGAATGCACGCGTGAGAGAGAGAATGAGTGTGAGAGAGAGAATTAGTGTGCATGAGAGCGGTTGCGTGCGTGAGAGAGAGAGAATGAGTGTGTGAGAGAGAGCGGATTCGTGTGTGCGAGAGAGAATGCATGTGTGAGAGAGAGAATGAGTGTGGGAGAGAGAGAGCGAATGCGTGCGTGAGAGAGAGAATGAGTGTGCAAGAGAGAATGCGTGCGAGAGAGAGAATGCGTGCGTGAGAGAGAGAATGAGTGTGCGAGAGAGAATTAGTGTGCAAGAGAGCGAATGCGTGCGTGAGAGAGAGAGAATGAGTGTGTGAGAGAGAGAGGATTCGTTTGTGCGAGAGAGAATGCATGTGTGAGAGAGAGAATGAGTGTGGGAGAGAGAGAGCGAATGCGTGCGTGAGATAGAGAATGTGTGTGTGAGAGAGAGAATGCGTGTGTGTGAGAGAGAATGCATGTGTGTGAGAGAGAATGAATGTGGGAGAGAGAGAGTGAATGCGTGCGTGAGAGAGAGAATGTGTGTGTGTGAGAGAGAGAATGCGTGTGTGCGAGAGAGAATGCATGCGTGAGAGAGAGAATGAGTGTGCAAGAGAGAATGCGTGTGTGCGAGAGAGAGAATGCGTGCGTGAGAGAGAGAATGAGTGTGAGAGAGAGAATTAGTGTGCAAGAGAGCGAATGCGTGCGTGAGAGAGAGAGAATGAGTGTGTGTGAGAGAGAGGATTCCTGTATGTGAGAGAGAATGCATGTGTGAGAGAGAATGCGTGTGTGAGAGAGAGCGAATGTGTGTATGTGTGAGAGAGAATGTGTGTGTGAGAGAGAATGCGTGTGTGAGAGAGAGAATGCGTGTGTGAGAGAGAGAATGAGTGTGAGAGAGAGAATTAGTGTGCAAGAGAGCGAATGCGTGCGTGAGAGAGAGAGAATGAGTGTGAGAGAGAGAGAGGATTCCTGTATGTGAGAGAGAATGCATGTGTGAGAGAGAATGCGTGTGTGAGAGAGAGAGAATGTGTGTGTGAGAGAGAATGTGTGTGTGAGAGAGAATGCGTGTGTGAGAGAGAGAATGCGTGTGTGAGAGAGAGAATGTGTGTGAGAGAGAGAATGCGTGTGTCAGAGAGAATGCTTGTGTGAGAGAGAGAATGTGTGTGTGAGAGAGAATGCGTGTGTGCAAGAGAGAGAAAATGCGTGTTAGAGAGAGAGATAGAATGCGTGTGAGAGAGAGAGAATGCGTGTGTGAGAGAGAATGCGTGTGTGAGAGAGAGAATGCGTGTGTGTGAGAGAGAGAAAATGCGTGTGAGAGAGAGAGAGAATGTGTGTGTGAGAGAGAATGTGCGTGTGAGAGAGAGAATGTGTGTGTGTGTCTGAGAGAGAATGTGTGAGAGAGAGAATGTGTGTGTGTGAGAGAGAGAGAATGTGTGTGTGAGAGAGAATGCGTGTGTGAGAGAGAGAACGTGTGTGTGAGAGAGAATGCGTGTGTGAGAGAGAATGCGTGTGAGAGAGAGAGAGAATGTGTGTGAGAGAGTGAATGCGTGTGTGCAAGAGAGAGAGAATGCGTGTTTGAGAGAGAGAGAGAGAATGCATGAGAGAGAGAATGCGTGTGTGTGAGAGAGAGAATGTGTGTGCGTGAGAGAGAGGATTCGTGTGTGCGAGAGAGAATGCATGTGTGAGAGAGAGAATGAGTGTGGGACAGAGGGAGTGAATGCGTGCGTGAGAGAGAGAATGTGTGTGTGAGAGAGAGAGAATGCGTTTGTGCGAGAGAGAATGCATGTGTGAGAGAGAGAATGAGTGTGGGAGAGAGAGAGCGAATGCGTGCGTGAGAGAGAGAATGAGTGTGCAAGAGAGAATGCGTGTGTGCGAGAGAGAGAATGCGTGCGTGAGAGAGAGAATGAGTGTGAGAGAGAGAATTAGTGTGCAAGAGAGCGAATGCGTGCGTGAGAGAGAGAGAATGAGTGTGTGAGAGAGAGAGGATTCGTGTATGTGAGAGAGAATGCATTTGTGAGAGAGAATTAGTGTGCAAGAGAGCGAATGCGTGCGTGAGAGAGAGAGAATGAGTTTGTGAGAGAGAGAGGATTCGTGTGTGAGAGAGAGAGAATGCGTGTGTGCCAGAGAGAGAGAATGCGTGTGTGTAAGAGAGAATGCGTGAGAGAGAGAATGCGTGTGTGAGAGAGAGAATGAGTGTGTGAGAGAGAGAATGCGTGCGTGAGAGAGAGAATGCGTGCGTGAGTGAGAGAATGAAGTTGGGAGAGAGAGGAAATGTGTGCGAGAGAGAGAGAATGAGTGTTCAAGAGAGAATGCGTGCGTGAGAGAGAGAATGAGGGTGCGAGAGAGCAAATGCGTGCGAGAGAGAGAATGCGTGCGAGAGAGAGAATGTGTGCATGAGAGAGTGAATTAGTGTGCAAGAGAGCGAATGCGTGCGTGAGAGAGAGAGAATGAGTGTGCGAGAGAGAGAATGCGTGCATGAGAGAGCGAATGAGTGTGTGAGAGAGAGAATGAGTGCGTGAGAGAGAGAATGAGTGTGGGAGAGAGAGAGCAAATGTGTGCGAGAGAGAGATAATCAGTGTTCAAGAGGGAATGCGTGCGTGAGAGAGAGAATGCGTGCCTGAGAGAGAGAACGAGTGTGCGAGAGAGAGAATGCGTGTGAGAGAGAGAATGTGTGCGTGAGAGAGTGAATTAGTGTGCAAGAGAGCGAATGTGTGCGTGAGAGAGAGAGAATGAGTGTGCGAGAGAGAGAATGCGTGCATGAGAGAGAGAATGAGTGTGTGAGAGAGAGAATGTATGCGTGAGAGAGAGGATGCGTCTGTGAGAGAGAGAGGATTCGTGTGTGAGAGAGAAAGAATGCGTGTGTGAGAGAGAAAGAATGCGTGTGTGCAAGACGGCGTGCATGAGATAGTGTGTGCGCAAGAGAGAGAAAATGGGCGAATGTGAGTGAGAAAGAGAAAGCGTGTGTGAGATTTGATGTGCTCATGCATGAGAGTGTGTGTGAGTGCTAGAAAGAAAGTGTGAAAGTGAGAGAGAGGAAGTGTGTGTGTATGTGAAAGAGTGAGTGCATGCGAGTGTGTGTGTGTGCGCATGTGTGAGAGAGTGTGTGTACAAGTGAACGAGAGTGAGTGCGCACGTGAGAGAGAGGGCCTGTGTGGGAGACTTTGCAAGTGTGTGTGAGAGAGACAGTTTTGGAGAGAGAGAGAGTGAGTGTGTGAAAGTGAGCATATATGAGATGGTGAATGTGAGTGTGTGGGAGTGCGTGTGTCAGAAAGTGTGTATG
The DNA here is from genome assembly GCF_037043375.1 of Chiloscyllium plagiosum. Classification (NCBI taxonomy): domain Eukaryota; kingdom Metazoa; phylum Chordata; class Chondrichthyes; order Orectolobiformes; family Hemiscylliidae; genus Chiloscyllium; species Chiloscyllium plagiosum. The sequence continues at coordinate 36,769,471 of NW_028270176.1, read as the reverse complement.
AGAGAGTGTGTGTAAGGGTGTGTATAACTGAGAGAGTATGTGGAAGCGAGTGTGAGAGAGAGTGGAGAGAGAGAGAATGAATGAGTGAAAGGGTGTGTATGTCAGAGAGACAGAGAGAGAGTGTGCGCGTGTGCATGTTTGTGTGTGTGTGTGAGAGAGAGATTGTGATAGTGCGTGTGAAAATGTTTGCAGTGTGTGAAAGGGCATGTGTGTGAGGGACTGAATGTGGTGTGTGAGGGTGTGTGTGTACACGTGTGAGAGTGTGAGGAAATGAGAGTGAGGGACAGTGTATGGTTTGTGGATCATTACTGGGACAGGGACATAAACACATGGTTTATACACAGTTACATTATGGAGGGACAGCACTGACACGGAAACTGGGCACGCCGATGGAAACACACACACCCACCCACACAGAGGCTTGGTCTCACTCTCTCTCACACACACAGAGGCATGGTCTCACTCTCTCTCACACACACAGAGGCATGGTCTCACTATCTCTCTCACACACACACAGAGGTATGGTCTATTTCTCTCTCTCTCTCACACACACACACACAAGGCATGGTCTCACTATCTTTCTCACACAGAGACATTTCTGTGACGATAATTGAGCTCAGACCCTCACTGACTCTCCCCCCCAGACTAAATCTGTGCACAGTGCCCATGTCCTGTGTTGGGGTGTGTCTGTGTGTCGGTGCCTGTATGTATGTGTGTATGTCGGTCTGTCTCTGTATGTGTGTGTGTATGTCTGTCTGTCTGTGTGTCTGTGTGTGTGTGTGTGTGTGTGTGTGTCAGTGTGTGTGTCAGTGTGGGTCTGTGTCTGTGTGTGTGTCTGGGTGTGTGTGTCTCTGTGTGTATGGGGGGTGGTGAAGGAAGGGGAGCTGTGAGGGTGAAATGTGGGTGTTGAGGGGCAGGCACATGATCTATGATTTAAATTCACAAACTCTGCCAATATTTTTGAGAAAGGGAAAGGAAATAACAGACTCAAAATCAAGTTAGAAATGGCTGGATGTAGAGCAGGGCAGGGAGAGACACAGAGAGAGAGAGAGAGAGAGACACATACAGGGACAGAAAGAGAGACAGAGACACAGAGAAGAGAGAGACACAGGGACAGAGAGAGAAGACAGAGAGAGATAGAGAGAGAGAGAGACAGAGAGTGGGACACACAGGTTCAGAGAGAAAGAGAGACACACACACAGGAAGAGAGGGAGAGAGGGACAGAGACAGAGAGAGACACACACAGAGGCAGACAGACAGGGACAGAGACAGAGATTAATTCTAGGAATCACACATACAGCAGGAAAATCTCAAGAAAACCTCAGCAAATATCCCCCTCTCCATTCCCAGCCCTGTGTGTGTGTGTGTGTCTCAGGAAGCCTACCTACAGTCAGGCTCTGAGACGCTAGTGTGGGAGTAATCTTTAATATTTTCAAACTGCACTGACACAGCTTCAATAAAAAGGGAGTTGTAGCAACTGGGAAAGATGACACTTTGTTGCCCCCGAATTAACATCTCCGTGGGCAGCCAGATCCCACCAGGCTCCTGTCCTGGGAATTAACATCTCAATCAGACAGAGCCCTCCCCAGGGAGCATACTGACAGACGATGCGACGTGTCAGAGAGGGCAGGGGTGGGCTTTACTAACCCCTCACCCAGAATAAATGTGTGCAAGGAATTGGTCAGATTCATTCTCCAACCCTGTTCTCTCTCTGTGTGGGGAGTGAGCAGCTCTCCCTGTCCGGCTGTGACTGTGTGACAGTGTGTGTGTTTAATAATGTTTCCAGCCTCTGGTTAATTGCTTTCTTATGATTTGTTTATATTTTGATGTTGCTGTGAGGTTATGAAATGCATTGGTGCATTGGGGATGGGAGAAGGGAGTTGGTGGGATTGTGTTTAACCTGGGATCTTGCTGTGTAATTTTGCATCACACTGCTCTCGCTCCCCCCCCCCCCCCCCCCGCCCCAACCAACTCATCTCTTCTTTCTTTTATCCCGAGCAACTTTTGTTGGGAAAGCAGCAAAGTGAAGATCCAATATGCCTGGGGGGACAGGAAAGCCTTGGACCAGAACCTCCAGAGGGCAGGGAGCACAGGCCTGAGGCCTGTTGGCCAGGCTGCAGCCCGTGGGGTCCAGGTGAGTCGGGGGTCTGTTTCTTCCCCCCCCGAGGTTTCATCTCCTCTGGGGGTGGGAGCCTGGTTTGTCGGGCCTCTGGTTAACTGGGGCCTGTGAGATCACGGGTTCGAAGCCTGGGGTTAAAGTCACCGGGGCATCGGTGACACAAACAGGTGAGACCCCCAGGATCTGGGAGAGGGGACTCCCTCGGGAGGGAACTCTAACCCAAAATATCTGACCCTCTGGAAAGAATTGTCACCCTCTCAGAGGAAAGTGGGTCATAGAGAGGGCAGGATGACCGAATTGGACACGGAGAGAAAGAGAGTGAGAGAAAGAAATGGAGAATGGTGAGAGCAAGAGAGGGCGGGGGGCAGTGTGAGATTGGGGAATAGCTGCAATATTGGATTCTGGGGTGACAGGAAATAATTAAACTGGAAATAAAAACCATCAGATTATCGAGCTTCTGCAGCACTGTCACTTGTGGGATCTTGCTGTGCGTCAATTGCCCTAATGCCACCGTTGCAGGCAAGTGAGTGGTTTTAATCAACTAACCCGTCAATTCAAAAACGTTTCAACATGAAAACTCAACTCATCACCCGACGTGTTTGTGTTTGGATGTTGCTGAGAAATTGTCTGTCTCACTGAGAGGGGAAAAGCTGGGATCTTGCTGTGCTATCTCCCTGTGAAAGATTTTCCTGCTCTGCCTCTTTCCTCCCAAAGGGATAATCCTGGCCAGCTGAGGATTTGAAAAGTGAGAGGGGACAGAGAGCGGGGACAGAGAGAGTGCGACAGAGAGAGGGGGACAGAGAGAGGTGTACAGAGAGCTCGGGGAGAGAGAAGGCGTCAGAGAGTGGGAGGACAGAGAGTGGGGGGACAGAGGGGGGAACAGTGGGAGGGACCGATAGGAGTGTACAGAGAGGAGGGATCAAGAGAGTGGGGACAGAGAGATTAGGGACAGAGAGAAGGGGGAGATAGAAGGCTTCAGAGAGTGGGGGTGGCAGAGAGTTGCGGAGAGAGAGTGGGGGTATGGAGTGTGGGGACAGAGTGGGGGACAGAGAAAGGGGGTTCAGAGAGGGGGGCCACAGAGAGAGGGGGACAGAGAAGAGGGAGGGACAGAGAGAGGGGGACGGAGATGGGGACAGTGAGAGGGCGGACTGGGGGACAGAGAGAGTGAGAGAGGGGTCAGAGAGAGAGGGGCACAGAGAGAGAGAGGGGGGACAGAGAGAGGGGACAGAGAAAGAAAGAGGGGACAGAGAGCGGGGGACAAACAGAGGGGACAGAAAGACTGGGACAGAGAGCGAGGGGGTACAATGTGAGGGTGACAGAGAGAGGGGGACTGAGAGAGAAGGTCGAGAGAGATAGGGACAGAGAGGGTCGGGGGGCACAGAGAGAGGTGAATAAAGAGAGAGGGGGGACAGGGAGAGTGGACAGAGTTGGGGACAGAGGGGGGACAGAGAGAGGGTGACAGTGAGAGAGAGAGTAGAGAGACGTGAGACAGAAAGAGGGGGTCGGGGGGCAGTGAGAAAGGGACAGAGTGATCGGGCACAGAGAGTGGCGACAGGGGGGACAGAGATGGGGTGGACAGAGAGGAGGGGGAGAGACCGGTGGGGACAGATGGAGGGGGACAGAGAGAGTGGGGACAGAGAGAGTGGACCAGAGAGAGAGGGGGCAGGACAGTGGGGACAGAGAGAGGGGGACAGAGAGAGAAGGGGACAGAAAGAGGTTTGGACAGCGGGGGAGGCAGAGAGAGGGGGACAGAGAGAGGGGGACAGAGAGAGAGAGGGGTGCCAGAGAGAGGGGGACAGAGAGAGAGGGGTGACAGAGAGAGAGGGGGGAAAGGGAGAAGGGGGATAGAGAGAGGGGGACAGAGACAGGGGACAGAAAGAGGGGACAGAGATAGAGGGGGTAGAGAAAGGGGGACAGAAAGGGGACAGAGAGAGGAGGACGTGGTGTGTTGAGAGTGGGGTGGAGCAGAGGTGGGGACAGAAAGGGTGGAGAGAGTGGAAGGTACAGAGGGGGGCCAGAGCGAGGGGGCCAGAGAGAGGGAGGACAGAGAGAGGGAGGACAGAGAGAGGGGGACAGAGAGAGGGAGACAGTGAGGGGGGGACAAAGAGAGGGGTGGGACAGAGAGAGAGTGGACAGAGGGAGGGGCGGGACAAAGAGGGGGGTGCAGAGAGATGGGGGGAGAGAGAGTGGGGATAGAGAGGATTGGGACAGAGATAGGGGGACAGTGAGGGGGGGACAAATAGAGGGGCGGGACAGAGAGAGAGTGGACAGAGGGAGGGGCGGGACAGAGAGGGGGTGCAGAGAGAGGGGGAGAGAGAGAGTGGGGATAGAGAGGATTGGGACAGAGAGAGGGGGGCAGAGAGAGGGGTGACAGAGGGAGAGGGACACAGAGAGTTGGGAGACAGAGAGGGCAGACAGAAAGGGGGGACGGAGAGAAGGGGATAGAGGGAGAGGGGGTACATAGAGAGATGGGTGACAGAGGGGGTACAGAGAGAGGGGGCAGAGAAGGGGTGAGCAGACAGGAAGGGTACAGACAGGGGGTAAAGAGAGAGGGTACAGGGAGAGGGTTAATAGAGAGGGGACATAGAGAGGGGGGGACTGAGAGAGAGGGACAGAGAGAGGGAGGATAGAGAGGGGACAGAGAGAGGTGGGACAGAGAGAAGGAGGACAGAGAGAGGGGGACAGAGAGAGGGGGACAGAGAGAGGGGGGACAGAGAGGGGGGACAGAGAGAGGGCTAGACAGCTGGGGGGGCAGAGAGAGTGGGGACAGAGAGAGGGGGCCAGAGAGAGAGCGGTCAGGACAATGTGGACAGAGAGAGGGGGACAGAGAGAGAGAAGGGGGACAGAGAGAGGGTTGGACAGCTGGGGGGGCAGAGAGAGTGGGGACAGAGAGAGGGGGCCAGAGAGAGAGCGGGCAGGACAATGGGGACAGAGAGAGGCGGCCAGAGAGAGAGAAGTGGGACAGAGAGAGGGTTGGACAGCGGGGGAGGAAGAGAGAGTGGGGACAAAGAGTGGGGGACAGACAGAGAGGGAAGTGACAGAGAGAGGGGGACAGAGAGAGGGGAACAGAGAGAGGGTGGATAGAGAGTGAGGGGACAGAGAGAGAAAGGCAGAGAGCGCGGCGAGATAGAAGGGGTCACAGAGTGGGGGACAGATAGAGGTGGAGAGAGAGAGAGGGGGGACAGAGAGTGTGGACAGAGTAGGGGACAGAGAGGGGGGACAGAGCGGGAGGGGGATAGAGAGAGGAGGCGACACTGGGAGAGGGGCAGAGAGAGGGGGACAGAGAGAAAGGGGAGTACAGAGAGATGCGGGACAGAAAGAGGGGGTCGGGGAGCAGAGAGAGGGGGGACAGAGTGATGGGGGAAAGGGAGAGGGGCGACAGAGGGGGGGACAGAGAGAGTGGGACAGAGAGAGGAGGGCAGAGAGGAGGGGGACAGAGAGCGGAGGACAGAGAGAGGGGGACAGAGAGAGGAGGCGACAGTGGGAGAGGGGCAGAGAGAGGGGAACAGAGAGAAAGGGGAGTACAGAGAGATGCGGGACAGAAAGAGGGGGTCGGGGGGCAGAGAGAGGGGGGACAGAGTGATGGGGGAAAGGGAGAGGGGTGACAGAGGGGGGGACAGAGAGAGTGGGACAGAGAGAGGAGGGCAGAGAGAAGGGGGACAAAGCGAGGGGGACAGAGAGCGGAGGACAGAGAGAGGGGGACAGAGAGAGGGGGACAGAGAAAGGGGAATAGAGAGATCGGGACAGAGAGACTGGGACAGAGAGAGGGGGGAGAGAGAGAGAGAGAGAGAGGGGGACAGTGGGAGAGGGGGTACAGAGAGATGCAGGACAGAGAGAGGGGCGACGCGGGTCAGAGAGCGGGGGACAGAGAGAGGGGGACAGAGAGAGGGGTACAGAGAGGGGGACAGAGAGAGTGGGGGAAAGAGAAGGGGGACAGAGAGAGGAAGGATAGAGAGAGGGGTTCAGAGAGAGGGGGGATAGAGAGAGTGGATAGAGAGCAGGGGAGAGAGAGAGGGAGGACATAGAGAGGGAGGACAGAGAGAGGGAGGACAGAGAGAGGGGGGACATAGAGGGGGTACAGAGAGCGGAGACAGAGAGAGTGGGGACAAATAGATTGGGGACAGAGAGAGGGGGGGAGAGAGAAGAGGTCAGAGAGTGGGGACAGAGAGTTGGGGGACAGAGAAAGGGCGGACAGAGAGGGGGCGGAGCAGAGGAGGGACAGAGAGTGGGGGACAGAGTGAGGAGGTTCAGAGAGGGGGACAGAGAGAGAGGGTACAGAGAGAGAGGGGAGGACAGAGTGAGGGGGGACAGAGGGGGGGACAGAGAGATTGAGGATGGGGGCAGAGAGAGCGAGAGAGGGGATAGAGGGGGGACAGAGAGAGAGGGGACAGAAATTGGGGGCAGAGAGGGGAGATGGAGAGAATGTGACAGAGAGAGGGGGTACAAAGAGATGGGGACAAAGAGGGGGGGCAGAGAGGACAGAGAGAGTGGGACAGAGAGAGGGGGGTACAAAGAGAAGGGAGACAGAGAGTGGAGACAGAGAGGGGGGACAGAGAGAGGGGGACGGGGCAGAGATGGCGTATTAAGAGAGAAGGGGGAGAGAGAGAGGGTACAGAGAGAGGTGGGCAGAAGGGCATCAGAGAGAGGAGGCAGAGAGAGGGGGACAGAGAGGGGGGCAGAGATAGAGGGGGTAGAGAGAGGGGGACAGAGCGAGGGGTGGCAGAGAGGGGACAGAGAGAGGGAAAGAGGGAGGAAAAGAGAGAGGGAAGACAGAGAGAAGGGGGGCAGAGGGTGCGGACAGAGAGAGGGGGTCAGAGAGAGTGAGGGACAGAGAGAGATGGGGGACAGAGCGAGGGAGGACAAAGAGAGGGAGGACAGAGAGAGGGGAACAGAGAGAGGGGAATAGAGAGACGGGGACAGAGAGTGGGGGCAGATAGAGCGAGAGATGGGATAGAGTGGGGGAAGAGAGAGAATGGACAGAGAGAGGGGGATGGAAAGAGGGGGCAGAGAGAGGGGTACAGAGAAAGGGGAACAGGCAGATGAGGACAGAGAGAGTGGTCAGAGAGAGGGAGGACAGAGAGGTGGGGGCAGAGAGACAGGGATAGAGAGAGGGGTACAGAGAGATAGGTACAGAGAAAGGGGAGCAGAAAGAGTGGTACAGAGAAAGAGGTACAGATAGACGGGGACAGAGAGAGGGAGGACAGACAGAGAGGGAACAGAGAGAGAGAGAGGACAGACAGAGAGTGGACAGAGTAGGGGACAGAGAGGGGGAACGAGAGAGAGGGAGAGATAGAGGGGGCGACAGAGAGGGACAGAAAGGCGGGTCGGTGGGCAGAGAGAGGGGGGACATAGTAATGGGGGACAGAGAGAGGGGCGACAGAGTGGGGACAGAGAGAGGGGGCAGAGATGGGGTGTAAAGAGAGGAGGGGGAGAGAGAGGGGGGTACAGAGAGAGGGGGACAGAGAGAGGGGGACGGGGGGGTGCAGAGATAGACGGGGTGTAGAGAGAGGGAGACAGAGCGAGGGGTGCCAGAGAGGTGACAGAGAGGGGGGACAAAGAGAGGGGCGAAAAGAGAGAGGGGAGACAGAGAGAACGGGGGCAGACGGCGCGGACAGAGAGAGTGAGGGACACAGAGAGGGGCATAGAGAGACGGGGACAGAGAGTGGGGGCAGAGAGAGCGAGAGATGGGATAGAGAGAGTGGAGGGAGAGAGAGAATGAACAGAGAGGGAGGCGGGGACAGAGAGAGTGGTAGATAAAGAGGGAGACAGAGAGAGGGAAGGGAGAGAGGGGGGACAGAGAGACGGGGACAGAGAGAGGGGGTCAGAGAGTAGGGGACAGAGAGCGGGAGGACAGAGAGGGTGACGGAAAGAGGGGGCAGATAGAGGGGTACAGAAAATGGGGACAGAGAGTGGGGGACAGAGAGTGGGGGACAGAGAGAGGGAGGACAGAGAGAGGGGGACAAAGCGAGGGGGACAGAGAGAGGGGACAGAGAGCGGGGGACAGAGAGTGCATGGAGATAGAAGGGGTCAGAGAGTCGTGGGACACAGAGTGGGGGACATAGTGGGGAGACAGAAAGAGGGGGTCGGAGAGGGGGGACAGGGTGGGGAACAGAGGGAAGATCGGTGCAGAGGGGGGACAGAGAGAGAGGGTACAGAGAGAGAGAGGGGAGGACAGAGAGAGGGGGGATGGGGCAGAGAGAGCGAGAGAGTGGATAGGGGGGACAGAGAGAGAGAGCGGGGACAGAGAGCGAGAGGGGTCAGAGAGAGAGAGGGACAGAGAGCGGAGAACAGAGAGAGTGGTACTTAGAGAGAGGGGTACAGAGAGAGGGGCACAGAGAGAGGAGGTGGAAGAGGGCGGGAGAGTGGGGGTAGAGAGAGGGGGACAGAGAGTGCTAGAGAGATGGGGAGAGAGAGGTGGAGAGAGCGGGAGATGGGAGGTGAAGACGGGAGGGGGACAGTGAGGGTGAGAGAGAGAGCTGGAGAGAGAGGGCGGGTAGAGAGAGGGAGAGTGAAAGGTCGAGTGAGGGAGTGAAAGAGGGACCGGCTGAGAGAGGGAGAGAGAGAGGGGACAGCTTTCGGTGACAGAGTTTGGGGAGACAATTAGTGAAGAGAGAGAGAGAGAGAGGGGAGAGAGAGAGAGGAGGTAGAGAGAGGCGTGGAGAGAGAGGAGGTAGAGGGAGGGAGAGAGAGTGGGGGTAGAGAGAAAGGGGTAAGAGAGATGGGGTAGAGAGAGAGGAAGTGAGGGGGAGGGGGAGAGGGATCATGAGAGAGGTGACAGAGAGAGGCATGGAGAGAGAGGGGGGAAGAGAGAGAGTGGGAGAGTGAGGGAGGTGAGGGGGAGAGCGCGGGGAGAGAGTGGGGGACAGAGAGTGGGGGACAGAGAGAGGGAGGACAGAGAGAGGGGGGACAGAGAGACGGGGACAGAGAGAGGGGGTAGAGAGAGGGGGATAAAGCGAGGGGGACAGAGAGAGGGGACAGAGAGTGCAGGGAGATAGAAAGTGCTGGGAGATAGAAGGGGTCAGAGATTCTGGGGACAGAGAGTGGGGGACATAGTGGCGGGACAGAGAAAAGGGGTCGGAGAGGGGGGTACAGAGTGGGGAACAGAGGGAAGATCGGTGCAGAGGGAGGGACAGAGAGCGGGGGACAGAGGGGACAGGACAGAGAGAGAGGGCACAGAGAGAGGGGTGACAGAGAGATTGGGGACAGAGAAAGGCAGTGACAGAGAAATGGGTGCACAGGGAGAGGGGGCAGAAAGTGGGGCAATGAGAGGGGGACAGAGATAGGGTCCCCCTCTGGAGGAAGCCCCACGCATTTCTTCCACCCCCTCCCACGCATTGCTCCCCCCCCACCACGCCTTCTCCCCCCTCCACCCACGCCTTTCCCCCCCACGCCTTTCCTCCCCCCCGGCCTTTCCTTCCCCACCCCCCACTTCAGACAAGAGCTACCTCCAGAGGGGGGACGCAGTCCTGAGGCCTGTATGACAGGCTGCAGCCTGTGGGGCCCAGGTGAGTTTTGTCTGTGTATGACCCCGAGGTTTAATCTCCTCTCTCTCGGGAGGAGGGCTGGCTTTTACCGGGACCTCTGGTTAACAGGGTCCTGTCGGATTGGGGCCTTGTCGTTTTGGAACAGGTTTGAAGCCTGTGGCTAAGGTAACTGGGCCCTTGGGATTTGACCCAAATAAGTCAACCCTTGACCAGCATCACCCACGATGTGCGGGGGGTTAGATTGCTGCTTGTGGGATCTCGCTGTGCGTACGTGTTTATTAATGTTTCAAGCCTCTGGTCAACTGCTCTGCGGTGATGTCTGTGTATTTCAATGTCACTGGGATGGTCAGCAATTCATTCATTCATTCTGCAATAATGACACTGACCCAGGGTCACGTGGGAGATTGGGGAAGGCAGAGAGAGCTGTGGGATCGTGCTGTGCTTTTGGTGCCACTGTTGTATTTTATTTCAAATTGATTGTTTTTTATTTCCTCAGTGTGTTTGCCCCCCCCCCCCCCCCCCCCCCCCCCCACCGCTACCCCTAACCCTGGGGCTGCGCAGGGGATTGGATCCAGGAGCTGAAGCTCGGGACGACACAGAGACAGAGAGAATTAAATCACTTCTGCTGCGAGTAATCAACACACACAGAATAATCAGAAATTGTCCTGTCTCCTTGTCGTTCATTTACACACACACACGGGGACAAGAATGGTGGGGTTCAGGCTGTCTCTGGGAATTTTACCACAAGGCTGTGTGTTCTGGTCTGGACTGGGGGAGACAAAATGGGGGGGAAAGATGTGGAGGGGGAGCTGCTGCACAGACTGATCCCACAGGTGTCACTGCCTCCCTCTCTCACTCCAGCTTCAGGGACTGAGGGAGGGGTGGATGGAGAATGGGGGTATGAAGGGGGTCAGACAGACAGACAGACAGAGAGAAGTGAAAGAGAGCACTGACTATCCCAGTGGAAGGTTCATTGGTTTAAAATGGATTTGAGGCCTGGGGTTAAAGGACCCGGGGCCTTGGGATTGTGACACAAACTGGTTACACCCCCAGGGTCTGGGAGGAAGGACTCCCGGAGGAGGGAATGAATACCTTAACTCTCCAAAGCCCCATTCTAATGTCAGAGTCATGTGCATAGGCCAGGGGGCTAAAATGTGAGAAATCTGAGAGACAGAAAGATCTTCGAGATGGAGACAGTGAGGGGGGGGGGGGGTGGGGGGACACAGAGGAAGAGATTTCTGAGATAGAGGGAGAGAGGGGAGGAACAGAGACATCTCAGAGATGGAGAGAGTAAGAGGGGGAACAGAGAGGGGGGGAAGAGAGAGAGGGAGGGAAGAGAGAGAGAGAGAGATCTCAGATGGAGAGAGCACAAGACGGGGATCAGAGTGCGCAGGGCACAGAGAAGGAAGGGGGAAATGTTTGGAATTTGTACAACAGGAGGATTGCACCCTCTTGTCCAGGAGACAGCATCAAACCCTTAACCAGCATCAGGGACACACACACCATCTGTCTGCGGTTACCCGGCTGCTAGTGGGATCTTGCTGTGTGTGTTTCAAGGGAGCATCTGGTTAAAAGCTCAATTGTGATCTTTATATTTCGATGATGGAGATGCCGGTGTTGGGACTGGGACAATACCAGGTTATAGTGTAACCGGATTCTCCAAAAGCTAGTGTTGTGTGATGTTTAATGTTATATATCGATATATATAGACACAGAGGGAGGGGAGGAGGGGCGTTTATGTGAGGGTCCTGTTAGATTGGGGTGGGGGGGGGAAGTCGAGGGGTAAAGCTGGGATCTTACTGTGCTATCTCCCTGTGAAAGATTTTCCTGCTCAGCCTTCCCACAAATACCTCCCAAAGGGATCTTCCTGGCCAGCTGAGGATTTGAAAAGTGTGTGTTTGATGAGCAGGAAACCTTCAGACAAGAGCTTCCTCCAGAGGGGGGAACGCAGTCCTGAGGCCGGTATGACAGGCTGCAGCCTGTGGGGCCCAGGTGAATTTTGTCTGTGTATGACCCCGAGGTTTAATCTCCTCTCTCTGGGGAGGGGGGCTGGCTTTCACCGGGACCTCTGGTTAACCGGGTCCTGTCGGATTGGGGCCTTGTCGTTTTGGAACAGGTTTGAAGCCTGGGGCTAAGGTAACTGGGGCCTTGGGATTTGACACAAATTCGTCAACCCTTGACCAGCATCACCCACGATGTGTGCAGGGTTAGATTGCTGCTTGTGGGATCTCACTGTGCGAGATGTTTCAAGCCTCTGGTCAACTGCTCTGCGGTGATGTCTGTGTATTTCAATGTCACTGGGATGGTCAGCAATTCATTCATTCATTCTGCAATAATGACACTGACCCAGGGTCACGTGGGAGATTGGGGAAGGCAGAGAGAGCTGTGGGATCGTGCTGTACTTTTGGTACCATTGTTGTATTTTATTTCAAATTGATTGGTTTTTATTTCTCAGTGTGTTTCCCCACACCCCCCCACCCCCCGTAACCCTGGGGGTGAGCAGGAGATTGGATTGGGGGGACAAGGCAGGAGGGGGGGGACCAAGACAGGAGGGGGGGAAGAGACAAGGCGTGGGTGGGGAAGAAGGCATGGGGTGGGGGGGGGGGGCGGAGAAGAGAGCATTGTGTGGGGGGGGGGGAAATGCGTGGGGCTTCCTCCAGAGCGGGGAACGCAGTCCTGAGTCATGTATGACAGGCTGCAGCCTGTGGGGCCCAGGTGAGTTTTGTCTGTGTATGACCCCGAGGTTTAATCTCCTCTCTCTCGGGAGGAGGGCTGGCTTTTACCGGGACCTCTGGTTAACAGGGTCCTGTCGGATTGGGGCCTTGTCGTTTTGGAACAGGTTTGAGGCCTGGGACTAAGGTAACTGGGGCCTTGGGATTTGACCCAAATAAGTCAACCCTTGACCAGCATCACCCACGATGTGCGGGGGGTTAGATTGCTGCTTGTGGGATCTCGCTGTGCGTACGTGTTTATTAATGTTTCAAGCCTCTGGTCAACTGCTCTGCGGTGATGTCTGTGTAGTTCACTGTCACTGGGATGGTCAGCAATTCATTCATTCATTCTGCAATAATGACACTGACCCAGGGTCACGTGGGAGATTGGGGAAGGCAGAGAGAGCTGTGGGAACGTGCTGTGCTTTTGGTGCCATTGTTGTATTTTATTTCAAATTGATTGGTTTTTATTTCTCAGTGTGTTTCCCCACACACCCTGTAAGGCGGGGGGGGGGGAAACAAGGCGGGGGGGGATCAAGGTGGGGGGGGAACAAGGCGGGGGGTGAAACAAGGCGGGGGGGGAAACAAGGCGGGGGGGGGAACCAAGGCGGGGGGGGGGAACAAGGCGGGGGGGGAAACAAGGTGGGGGGGGGAAACAAGGCGGGGGGGAAAGAGGACAGAGAGAGAGAGAAAGAGGACAGAGAGAGAGAGAGAGAAAGAGGACACAGAGAGAGAGAAAGAGGACTGAGTGAGAGAGAGAAAGAAAGAGGACAGAGTGAGAGAGAGAGAGAAAGAGGACAGAGAGAGAGAGAGAGAGAGAAAGAGGACATAGAGAGAGAGAGAAAGAGGACAGAGAGAGAGAGAGAAAGAGGACAGAGAGAGAGAGAGAAAGAGGACAGAGAGAGAGAGAGAGAAAGAGGACAGAGAGAGAGAGAGAGAGAGAAAGAGGACAGAGAGAGAGAGAGAGAGAAAGAGGACACTTACCTGTCCAGGGCAATGAGCTGAGTAGATCACAGCAGTGCATTATCTATAAAACTCAACCAGATAGTCTGACCAGCACAGTGACCTGCGCAGTGATCACCCGTGAATTTATCTATAAACCAGGAGCAGTTACCCTCCCAGCATGTCGGGCTGTGTACACGATCCCACTGCATAGATCTGTAACCCAGGAGCAGTTACCCTCCCAGCATGTAGGACAGTGTACACCAAACCAGGGCATTCATCTGTAAACCAGGAGCAGTTACCCTCCCAGCATGTAGGACTGTGTACACCAAACCAGGGCATTGATCTGTAAACCAGGAGCAGTTACCCTCCCAGCATGTAGGGCTGTGTACACCAAACCAGGGCATTGATATGTAAACCAGGAGCAGTTACCCTCCCAGCATGTAGGGCTGTGTACACCAAACCAGGGCATTGATATGTAAACCAGGAGCAGTTACCCTCCCAGCATGTAGGACAATGTACACCAAACCAGGGCATTCATCTGTAAACCAGGAGCAGTTACCCTCCCAGCATGTAGGACTGTGTACACCAAACCAGGGCATTCATCTGTAAACCAGGAGCAGTTACCCTCCCAGCATGTAGGACAGTGTACACCAAACCAGGGCATTCATCTGTAAACCAGGAGCAGTTACCCTCCCAGCATGTAGGACTGTGTACTCCAAACCAGGGCATTCATCTGTTACCCAGGAACAGTTACCCTCCCAGAATGTAGGACTGTGTACCCCACCCCAGTACATTGATCTGTAACCAGGAGCCGTTACCCTCCCAATACGTAGGACTGTGTGCACCACCCCAGTACATTGATCTGTAACCAGGAGCAGTTACCCTCCCAGCATGTAAAGCTGTGTACATCGCCCCAGTGCATTGCTCAGTAACACTGTGATAAATCACTGCCCAGCGTGGGGAAACTTGCAGCCCATGCTGGAAGTGACGGGATGGGTAGCTCCCATCCATTTTCAACTCCATCGCTCAATCGTGCCATGACAAGGGGGTGCTATGGGTGTGAATATCACTGCCAGAGAGAGATGGCGGGCGAATCACTTTAAATCTCACCACATGCGATGCGTTTGGGGTATAGACAGAGAGGGGGAGACTGAGAGAAAGTGTCATGGAAGGATGTGTTCCCAGGTTTCAGAATGCTGAAGTGTAGACACTTCGATAACATCCTGTAACATGAGCCTGTCTTCCCAGGAAAGATGGGAAAAAGGGATATTGGTTTGAGGTCAGATGAGCATTTGTTCTGCATCTTTGTAACTGGAATTAGTTTCAACCGAATCTATGACTCATTGGGCAGATTCTAACAATAATTTCTCTTTGTTTGATTTTCCTTGAGTGTGACAGAGGGATTGTCCACACGAGGCTGAGCCAGTTTCCTGGTGCTATCGTATCGGACTCACCTCATTAACTGCCCAGCCCACCCTATGGTGCCCCTCTCATTCAATACCAGCCCGATTCTCCCACCCATTATGGCTGCAGTAACTCACCATCGCCCGGATGCCCCTGGATATTCCCTGATCCCTGTCATTGGTGCCATCTTTAAAAGGCCAATGGGCACATGTTTGACCTTTCTCCGTTTTGAGTTGCCCTGCACACTTTACTCCGAGCATGGCAGGTATTGGGCAATTACACCACGTTTGTCGACAGGGGCACGGAGTTCCTGGTGGAGGGCCTAGTACAGAGGGGGCCATTCTCTTCCTAGAGTGGGGGGCACACCACCAGACCCACCGAGCATGGTCTGAGCTCCCCACCCACCTCAGTGCACTATCTGCGGTCTGAGGAAATGTCCAGCAATGCAGGACAAGCATCAATAACCTCTCTGCTCTATCAGGATAAGGGTCACCGTATTCTCTCTGCTCCCTCACACTCACTTTATATCTGTTATGCCACCAACCCTCGAACTAGGTTCCTGCTCCACCAGTCTCACTGCTGCATGCAGCACCTTCTCTCTCTCTCTGTCTCCATCCACTTTACCCCCTGCATAGATACAACACTGTGGACTGACTCCCTCCGGACACCCCACCATACCTCCCCCAACCCCAACCTACACCAGCACTAACAGCAGGGCCTCCCACTCCCTCCCTCCCTTCCTCCATTCCAAGAGAAACAGCCGGGAATAGCACAGGAAGGGCCAAGCTGTGTGGTGGAGTGCCCGATATCCATTCCCTCACCCCCCTCCCCCCGCCATGTGGGGAAGACCCTGGTAGGAGCCGGAGAGGACCGGGATGCCTCGTGTGGAGATGCTGAAACATCCACGTCCCACCGACCGAGTAAGGAGCAATGTTCAGTGAAGGGCAATTCTCACTTTACACCCACTGGCAGCTCCGTTTCCCCCCGGCACAACTTAGAAGCTGTGGCCGTGATGCCATCTCCCTTTTGTGTCGAGTTGGTACAAATGGGATCCCCACGGTCTCGGTGGGCAGGAGGGTGGACTCACAACACATCGTCACCCCCACCTCCCAGGAAGGGAGCACGGAGGCTCCCTGTTACACCTCCCCCTGTAAACAGCTCAGACACTGAAACTAATCTGTGACAGTTACTGCTCTCCCCACCTGTCCTGACATCTTCAACAATCTGTGCTCATATACACCCAGGACTCTCTGTTCCTGCAGCCCCTTTATAATGGCACAGCCTGTTTTAAACTGTCTTTCGTTATCTTTCCTACCAAAGTGTATCACCTCAAACTGCTCTGCACTGATCCCCATCTGCCTTACACCTGAACACTACACCAACGTGTCACTGTCCTGTTAGAGTTCCACACTCTCCTCCATAGACTTCAGAGTTCTTCCAGGTTCGGTGCCATCTACAAACACTGAGATTGTTATAGCGTCACAGTCCCCACGAAACAACTGAAATCCTGTCCCATACTCACGAGTGTGAGCAAGTGAAATACTGCTATAGTCCCACGGGCAGAGTCGAATAATGACATGCTGTCAATGGAGCTACAAAAGTCCTGACCCATACGAGACAGGGTAGATGAAATATTGACAATCCACAGAACAAGAGAAATCCAGATCGGTCCCACTTATCGATATTCATTAGGGTATAATGGGATGAAGTTGAAAGTGTGTCCTGTACCTTTCAGCGAGCGTGAATGCTGTTCTGAACTGAGAGCTTACAAGCACCTGAGATATGAGAGGATGGCAGACCCAGACACAGTATATTGCGATAGAGCTGGAGTCGGGTAATAAGCAGTTAAGAGAAAGGGGGTCTCAGAGTTGTGAACAGTTGATGTAAAATGTTCAATTTCAGAGTGAAAAAATAAATTGATGCTTTTATTTAAACAGTGGAATTTGGCAGATCTGTCACTCATATTTTAACAGCTTACAAGGCAAATTGAGCATTTCTTTATGTGTAGTTTAACTTACCCGATGAGCTTCCCGCCGTGTCCTCACCATTCCCGTGTGTGTATCTGTGTGTCTCTGTGTGGGACAGGTCTGGCTGTCTCTGTGGTGTTACAATGCCACCCTCTGCTGGCCTCCACACGCTACTGCACATGTATTGGCAGAGGGTGAAAACCAACAGAGATTCATTCAGAGAGGGGGAGGGAGGGGGCAGCTGCTCACAGCACCATCCAAACTGATGTCTTAGAAATGAACTGTTCTAAATGTCCTTTAAACATTATAACTGTCCCTGCTTTCGCCACTTCCTCTGGAAGTTCATTCCACACACAAGCCAGATTCTGTCTAAAATAATTACCTCTCATGACTTTTGGAAATCTTTTTCCTCGCACCTTAAAATATCCCTCAGTTTTGAATTCCCAACTCTCGGGAAATGACATCAGCCCTTCAACTTATCTGTACCCCTCATTATTTTATAAACCTCTGTAAAATTACTCCTTAATCTCATCCTCTCCAGTGAAAAACGTCCCAGCCTACCCAATCTCTCCTTATAGCTCAATCTCTCCTTTCTCAGCAACATCCAGGTTAAGCTCTACTGAACCCTCTCCAGCTTAATAATATCAAGGTCAATAATATCCAAGTGAATCGCAAAGGTATTTTCTAAGGGTGCGGGAGCACAATACTAGCGGACATAGGCTTAAGGTGAGAGGGGAGCATTTAAAAATGACCTAAGGGGCAGCTTCTTCACCCAGAGGATGGTGTGCCGATGGAATTAGCGGGCAGGATGACCAGACTAGACACAGTATTCCACAAGGGGCCTTACCAATATCCAATACAACCTCAAAATAATGCCACAATTCCAATACTCAAAGGTCTGACCTATGAAGCCAAGTGTGTTAAGCACCTTCTTAACCACACTATCTATATGAGATTCAAATTTTAAAGAATTAAACCTGACGGCCTAGGTCTCTGTATTACAACACTGCCAAAGATCCTACTTTTAATTTATAGGTCCTACTCTTCTTAGATTTACCAAATCCCATATCTCACATTAATCCAAACTAAACTCCATCTGCCAGCCCTCAGCCCAATGTGTGATATTACTGCCACCTCACCCTCCCCCTTCAATTTTAAAATACCCATCCCTCACCAGGAGGCCTGCACACTCCGGCCTTGATTTTCACAAAGACTCTGAGCTTGATTTGCCTTGTGTGATTAGGGGGAGGAGGGACAGATTGCAGACACAGTAGGTGGGAAGGAGAGGCTGGACAGACATCACCGGCCTGATATCATTTCATGGTTTTAGGAAGAGGGCAGTCGCACGTTAGAGGTGGGTAATACTGATCGGTGTTGTGGGACCAGAAATTAAGCTTTTCATTGATCTCTGGTGTTCAGTAATAAATATCCATTTGAGACCCTTCATTGGGCAGATTGTGTCTGCAGGATTTCTTTCCCTAATATTGCAGACTACAGATAATAGCGATTAAAGTTGTTCACAGTTAATTTCGATGGCACAGCACGTACACTCAATATCCTTCAGTTGAGACAAATATCTTGCATTTGTTTAACAATACAAAGTGTTTTGTGTAGTTCAGTAATGGTAACCTGATTATAATAAATCCACAGCGAGCTGAAAGCGGGCACTCAAATATGACCCAAAATCTGGGTATGGTAGTGTAGTGGGTAGTGTCCCTGCCTCTGAACCAGAACTCTGGATTTGATACCAATTCCTGAACTTGTGTGGTAGTGTTCCTAGCTCTGGACTAGAAGGACTGGATTCAAGTCCTGCCTGTTGCAGAGGTATGTCACAGCATGTCAGAACAGGCTGATGAACAAACACACAGGAGAATAATGTTACAGCTTTGTGGGTATTGCTGAGTGATGCCAGTGCCCCTACTTCCGGGCACAAAGGTCTAGGTATAAATCCCAGAGAAGTGTCTCAGGATATATCTGAACAAACTGATGAAAATGCATTTAGAATTGT
This sequence comes from Chiloscyllium plagiosum, assembly GCF_037043375.1. Lineage (NCBI taxonomy): Eukaryota > Metazoa > Chordata > Chondrichthyes > Orectolobiformes > Hemiscylliidae > Chiloscyllium > Chiloscyllium plagiosum. The sequence continues at coordinate 36,750,833 of NW_028270176.1, read as the reverse complement.
GACTTGATGGAGAAGGAAGAGGTGTCAGTATTGAATGTCAGAATTTAGGCGCAGGATGACTGAAACTGCAGCTATTTGTGCTGATTGGAGTCACATTTCGCAGCAGTAGCGGTTTATAAAATCAGAATGGTCATGGATAGAGTGAGTAGTCAGGGTTTCCCCCCGGTTAGAGGTGTCCAAAACTAGAGGGCATTGGTGGAAAGTGAGACAGGAAAGGTTATGAAGAGGCCTAAAGGGCACCATTTCACACAGAGGGTGTATGGAATGAGCTGCCAGAGGAAGTGCTGGAGGCTGGTACAAATACAGCATGTAAAAGGCATCTGGATGCTGACAGACTTGCCGAGCCTTTACAGCAATTTCTGTGTTTCTTTAAAAACTGCATTCATTTTAACACAGGTATTCTGAATAAATTAAACATTTTATTTTTAATGGCGCAGGGCCATGTAAACATAGTTCTGCTCAGGGTATGACTTTGTGCATGACGGCAGAAATGTTGCACCTACATGGAACAGGGAATGTGATGGAGGCATAGTTTGGACAATGTACAAGGAGACCTCACATGGTCCAGTTTGGGAGAGGATGACATTACTGTATGATTCAGCTCAGAGAGAGAGAAAATGTAATCTGCCTGAGAAGGAATGGCCTATTGCAGTCTCTCTCCTTCATTGTTCCTCATCACAGCAATGCGTGCAAGCTAAAAATAAAGCTCTACAGTCATTGTGACCATTCTTGTTTTTATAGAATCCCTGCAGGCCCTTCGGCCCAACAAGTCCACACCAACCTTCCCAACCCTTTCCCCTACATTTACCCCTGACTAATGCACCTAACCTAGAAATCCCTGACTCCAGACAATTTCGCGTGACCAATCCACCTAACCTCCACAGTTTGAGCTGTGGTAGGAATATGGAACACCCATTAGAAGCTCACACACATACAGGGAGAATGTGCAAACTCCACACAGACAATCACCCAAGGCTGCAATCGACCCCAAGTCCCTGGTGCTGTGAGGCAGCAGTGCTAACCACCGTGCCACCCTTTGGGTGATCCCTGAGCAGCATCCATTGGAATCTACTCACCGTCTAAAGCAAAAGGAATTAAGCCAAATCCAACTCTCTCAGGATGAAATTCCATTGTCAGCAGCTTGTGTGTGGGTAGAATATTTTCAGAAGCAGAATAACATTTTGGACAATCTGAATTTTTACTTTTGTCATGAGTTACAATAATATTTGGACAAAGGTCTTTCAAATTAAAATTGCAGAGATTTTGTTAACCGGTTTGTGTGTGTGTCTGTGTGTGTGTGTGTGTGTGCGCGCGCGCGTGTGTGTCTGTGTGTGTGTGTTTTAATCATGGAACTATCGATGATATATTTGCAGTACCCGATCACTTTTCCATTCATCTTTCCATCATAGTTTGAGTAACATTGCTTTGGATCATAAATGTGTTAAAGAAACTAGCCTGACTTGTTGCTAAAACTGTCCCTGACCCAGTCTCAGACCGATATCATCGGTCATATCACCGACCTGGTTACTCTAACATTTGTTGTGAGCAGTGGAGCAGTGGGACTAGAAAAGTAAACAGAGACCCAAAAAGCCGGGGAACTATAGACCAATTCGCCTGATGTCAGTGGTGGGTAAGTTGTTGGAGGGGATTCTGAGGGCCAGGATTGACATACATTTGGGAAGGCAAGGGCTGATCAGGATAGCCAACCTGTCTTTCTGCATGGGAAATCATGTCTCATTATTTTGGTTGAGCTTTATGAAGAGGTGACAAAGAAGATTGATGAAGGCAGTTTGGTAAATATTGTCTATGTGAACCTCAGCATGGTGTTCATAACATTCCGATTGATAGATAGATGAGTAAGTTTCGGTCATTTGGGATACAGGGGAAGCGAGTCCTAATTGGCTTGAAGGAAGAGAAATGGATGCACTGTGAGCAGCAGTGTACTGCAAGAATCAGGACTGAGTTCACTGAATTTCATCATTTATATCAAGGATTTGGATGTGAACATTGGCGCCATAGTTAGTAAGTTTCCAGATTACATCAGAAAGGTGATGTAGTAGATTATCTCAGAGTACAACGAGACCACAATTAAATGATACAAAGCGGCAAGGAGTGAGAGATGAAATGTAATTTAAATGAATGCGAGGTTTTGTATTTTGAGAAGGCAAATCAGGGCAGAAATTATACACTTGATGGTAAGGTCCTGGGGAGTGTTATGAAACAAAGGGACATAGGGCTGCAGCACTTTGTTCCTTGAAAGTGGACTCGTAGGTAGACAATGGTGCAGTACACATTTGCCTTCATCAGTAAGAGCACTGAGGAGAGGAGTTGTGGGGGCATGTTGCATCTGTGGTAGGAAGCTGGAGGAGCACCCATTAGAAGCTCACACAGACACGGGGAGAATGTGCAAACTCCACACTGACAGTCACCTAAGGCTGGAATCGAACCTGAGTCCCTGGTGCTGTGAGGCAGCAGTGCTAACCACCGTGCTACCTTTTAGATGATTCCCTAACCAGAATTCACTGGAATCTCCTCACTGGCTAAAGGAAAGGGAATTCAGCCAAATCCAACTCTCCCAGGATGTTGGTGAGGCCACTTTAAGAATACTGCGTGCAACTGGTTGTCTGCAGAAAAGATTTATGTGGATGCTCCAGGACTGGAGGTGTGAGCGTCGGGGAAAGGTTGATTAGGTTGAGATCGTTCCCCCAGGAGTGTCAGAGGTTGAGTGGTGACATCAGATGTATGGATATTCTGAATAGCCACGTTCTGATCCCAAGATAGGGGAGAGTGCGAATGATTTAGAAGGGACAGGAAGATAAATGTTTCAGACAGAGAGTTTTGTGTGTACAGAAATTGCTGCCAGAGGAAGTGGTCCAGGCAGGTACAATCACAGGAGGGATATTGGCCAAATGCTGGCAAATGGAACGAGATCAGATTTGATATCTGATCGGAGTGAACAGATTGGACTAACGGGTCTGTTTCTGTTCTGCGTGACTCTCTGATTCTATAAGAGGAATGACGAAAAATTCAAGTGGGAATTCTCTTCACTGGAAGTTTTTATTGTGCCTCCATGTTCACATGGACTGAAAGCTGTGTTAGTTAATTATTTGACAGGGAAGTGAGTCACAGATAATTGGACACAGACAGGAAAGTGGGACTGAGACCACAACTTGATCAGGCACAATATCGGTGCCTGGTGGAGAAGGGTCAAAGTATCTAATGCCCCACTCCTGCTCCTCAGCCCCATGTTTCTGTGTTCCATTCAGGCCCTCAAATCTGCTAGACAGGAACAGTTGGAGGGTACTTTCATCTATAACCTGATGCACAGAAATGGAGGAGACCATTCAGCCCTTCAAGGCTGTCCCACACGGTTTGAGGTGATTTGGGAAATGTAATTGAAGAATCTAGGCGGGGAATGAAAGAGGCCCGTCTCTCTCTTTACTGAACTTCCCGTCTCTGAAACTTGTGTTTCGTTTGTTGATCATGTATAGACCCAGATTCACTGTGAATATAGCCCCCATATCTCACCCAGAGATTTCTCACAAAATCCTCTGGCATCCTGACTGCAATGTTCAGCAATTGCACATTTATGTCAATAACACCCACTAACTTTCCAATAACAGAATGTGAGAACATTAGAAACAGGGGGAGGTCGTTCACTCCCCAAGCCTGCCTTGTCCTTCCCTAAGATTGTGGCTGATCTGCTCTTGGTCTCAAATCCTCTTTCATTCCCAATTCTTCATAGCCCTCAATTCTCTGACAGGTCAATATCCATCGACCTTGTCTTGAAATACTTTCAGTCACCTAGCTCCCCTGAACAGTGTTGAGAACAGAAATCCTGACATTCAATACCACCTGTTTGAAGAAAGCACTCGCTGCTCCTATACCATGGCTTGTTGATATGAACAAAAGAGGCTGACACAAGGGTTCAGACAAAAATGACTGGCCCTGATATCAAGGCAGTGGTTAACTTCTGAAGCATCAAGGAACTTAACAAAACTGGACTTAATGGGAATCAGAGTAAACTCTCCAGTGTTTGGGGTCAAACATGGCACAAAGGAAGATGTTCATCATCTCAGTCATGTGGTCAGCTCTGTGGGAGATCCTCAGGGTAGCTTCCTCTTCACAAACATCTTCAGCTTCTTCATCAATGTCTCCCCGCCACAACCCTCCCCACCATAAGATCAGAAGTGGGGATGGTCACTGAAGATTCCACAATGTTCAGAACATTTTGTGCCTCGTCAGCTCCTGAACTGGTCTCTGTCCATGTGCTGCAAGATCAAGACACCACTCAGGTTTTTTCTGTTAAAGTGTCTGTAACATTCATGTAACAGCACTGCCTGACACTGCACATTGCCACAGTAAAACAAGAGTTCATTCAGCACCTCACGCTGGTTTCACAGGAATATGAGGAAATCATTCAGCCCATTGACAGTATTGGAGAAGAACAGGGACAGCCCATTCAGTGCCTCCAGCCTATTACTCAGGAAGAGAGGGAGTCTAGTGTGATGGACCACACCAGAGCCTCTCGAAAATGTTTGATGGCAATTGCCTAGACTCTAATATTTTCATATTTTAAAGGAAATGTAAACTGTCTGTTCCAGATGCAATGTGAATGGTCAAACTATTTGGTGAGAAGCAAAACACCATTTATTTAAACATGGAAGATAAATTGAAACCAAAGAAAGGGGAATTTAGAATAACGTAATTCTATTGGCCAAGTTAACAGAATAATAGATTGTGGAGCTATTACTAATGAACTGTTCCAATACAGGAAACTCCCATAAACACAGACCCTGGCAAAAAGGAATATTCAGAAACAGATTGGCACAAATATTTCTCCAATCCAGGAATTAAAAACAGCATCAAGAGAAATTTCAGAGAGAGTAGCAGCCAGGAGACATCCACTGAAGCTTCCAACTCTGTGTTGCACCCATTAGTTTCTGATGTTGCTGAGAAACCAAAACCCATGGACCCGAATCTGTGAGAGCTGGCCACACCCATTCAGGCTGCATTAAAACAACACAAAGGCCTCCCTCGCTGTTTACTCCAGTGGTCTTAACTAGCCAGCTTGGTAACTATCGCTCAATCTCTCTCTTAAAAGAAACCAGGACAAAATAACCTCTTAAAGCTGCAGCACCATCACACTTGGCAGCACATCGAGCTGTCAAACAGGAACCAGGGGTAACCCAGTCAGACCCTTGGCCCTGTCCAATCGGACGAGGAAGAAGCCAGTCAGTCTGTTGAGTCACTGACACAGCAATAGGATGACGCCATTCAGCCCCTTGAGCCACTTATAAAGGAACAGGAAGAGTCCATTCCCGCTCAACGCACTTACACAGGGACAGAATGAGATAATTGATGCTGATTCCTGATGAATGGCTTATGCCCGAAACATCAATTCTCCCCCTACTCGGATGCTGCCTGACCTGCTGTGTTTTTCCAGCAATGCATTCTCTACACCAATCTCTAGCATCGGCAGTCCTCGCTGTCTCCTAATAGATGATCTGACGTGATGAAAAAGTGGGGCAGAGGCTGCACAGACAGACTGCTCCACGTTGTTCCTCCTGGCTCATGATACACACGTGGGATTTTAACGTGGTTTTCTAGTGGTGAGCTGGGAAGCCATATGTCTTGTGTGAAATCTCAAGAAGGCATCTTTCATTTCCGAGAAAACAGCCTGGTGTTCTCTATGTAGGGCGGAATCTGGTGGGAATGGCTACCTGTTTCAGATGGAAGGTATTGTGGCTGCTTTTGGGGTTTGTGAGCAACCTGAGGTTCAGTACGGGTTCACACGCCGACTGCACAATAATGTGGGGAGAGTTCATCCAGGCATATAAACTATTAGGAAAGTCACGATAGACTGAGGCATGGACTCTCTAAGTTCAAATAATGATGATATTATTCATGTTGATCTTGTCTAGTTCATGTCCTGTTCAGTGAAACCTGTATGAATTTCTCTGTACAAGTTTATTTTCTCCCTATGATCTGTATAGCCATGCTTCCTATGACCTGCCTCCACTGCTCATATATAAAATGTTTCCCTGTACTGAGGTACACGTGACAATAAATCAAACCAATTAATCCTGCGTAAAGTATGGTATTTCTCACCCAATCAATGTCTCTTTTGGAAATACGTGATCACTGCCACTCCTCTTGTTTCAGCATCACCATTTCTTCATCTCTCACAGCTCTACAGATTAAACACTCAGTGTCTTCACTCTCATCTCATGTTACCAAAATCCGTGTCTGTGGTAAGGAGATCATTCCTTACAAAAGAGATCAAATCTGTATAGAGTGCCTCAAATGCTCTCTCAGCAAGGCTTTACAACAGCAGGAAAATGGCTTTACTTATGTACTCGAATCATCTTACAATGAAGGAGAGGATACCATTGACTGCACCCATTACTTAAACTGGGTTTGATTCAGAGCAGTCCGCATAGACTTGTGAGTGGGAGATCGTGCTTCCCAAATTTCTTAGAGTCCTTTGATGAAGAGACCAAGAAAGTTGATGAGGGCAGAGCGGCAGGCGTGGCCTCTATGGATTTCAGTAAGACTTTGATAAGTTTCCACATGGCAGGCTGGTCAGGAAGTTTCCATCACGTGGAATGCTGGGGGGACTGACCAATTGGATACACAGTTGGGTTGATGGGAGGAAGCAGAGGGTTTACTGGAAGGATGTTTGTCAGACCGGAGGCTTGGTCCATCGCTGTTTGTTATCGATGATTTGGTTGAGAATGTACAAGGTATGATTAGTAAGTTTGCAGATGACTCTAAAGTAATTGGGAGCATGATCAGTGAGGAAGTTAATCAGAAATTGCAGCAGGACCTTAATCAGGTGGGGAAGTGGGCCGTGAAATGACAAATGTAATTTAATATAGAAGTGTGAGGTCTTGCATTTTGGAAACTCAAATCAAGGTAGGAGTTTCATGGTGAATGGAAGGGTCTTAAGGGGTGTAGTGGGTAGAGAGACCTTGGTGTTCAGGTGTACATATTTCTCTTTGAGTGCAGTCAAAGGTAGACAGGGCACTGAAGAAGGCTTTTGGAACATTGGCCTTCATCAGACAGGATATTAAGTATAGAATTTGGGAATTTATTTTGCAGTTACCCAAGACTTTGGAAAGGCCGCACTTGGAGTAATGTGTTCAGTTTTGTCACGTTGTTATAGGGAGCATATTAATACATTAGAAAGATTGCAGCAGGAATTTACAAAGACGTTGCCAGGACCCAATGGTCTGAGTTATAGGGAGAGTTTGGACAAGCTAGGACATTTTCTTTAGCGTGTAGGAGACTGAGGGAGTCCTTCTAGAGCTGTATAAGATCACGAGGGGTATGGATAGGGTTAATGCTCTCAGCCTTTTTCCAAGGTGTAGAGAATCAACGACTGGATGGGATCAGTTTAAGGTTAAAGGGGAAGGAATAAAAGGGAACCCGAGGGGGCACTTCTTTATACAGAGGATGGTACGTGGATGAGCTGCCAGCAGATGTGGTTGGTGGGAGGTACATTAACAACATTTCAAACGCATTTGGATAAACATGTGGATAGGAAAGGACTGGAAGGATATGGGCCAGCTGCAGGGAAATGGCGTGAGTGTGCATGGACATTTACAAGGTGGAGTGGAACCCCTCAATTAATTAAAATCAAACACCCAGAAAAGCTCGCCTCACCTCGTAAACTGTTAAAATATGAGCGACACAGATCTCCTACATTCCACTATTTAAACAAAAAATAATAAGTTAGTTTCTTAACTTTAATAGTGAAAACTAAACAAAAACTATTCACAAATGCAAGCCCATCTTTCCTTAGCTACTTACTATCTGACTCGAACTCTGTATAAATATGCTCGTCGAATTACTCACATATTAAACATTACAATCCCAAATGCACACAGAATCCATCTTCCCTGCTGTGTTCACTCTTCCAGCTGCTGACCTCCCTGAATCATTTTTTTTATTGCAAGTAGCTTTTAAATGGACATGTATCATTGATAGAAAATGTTTGAAATGGCCAGTTAGCACTCCTGCTCTACAGCAGTTACTCTGCTGTTGGAAGGCAGTGGCTCTCCCTCTAATGTTCAAAATGCTGAATTTATATACTTCCCATGATACAATAATTCTCACAGTTTGATTTCTTTCCAGGTGTCCAAACAATAATATTCAAATTCCGTTGGCTTCTGGTATCCTGAGCGTTATTTAAACACTTTGGTTGCATTTGAATTGTTGTCAAAACAGCAACCAAAACTCAGGTATCCATTTCCCAGCTAATGGTGACATATGGAACAGGCTGATCTTTAGCAGGCATCTGTGGCTGTACATTCTATTCAGCAAAACCCGTTCTGTCTTGAAGTGACCGGACATGCTTTTGGCTTCATAACATCTCCCCTCTTCATAAAAAAAAAAACATGGACCAGAGAATGAAAAGATGGCTTCATTTCTTTTCCTCTAATTCTTAATCCCACTATTATGAATTACAAAAATATGAATCTCAGTTACACCATTCATATTAATTCTGCACAAAAATATAACACTGCAATAAGTCAAATCTTATCTAAACATTTTCCTTTAAGTTAGCGATAACACATCTGCTACCACATTTTAGGACCCACAGCATGTACATTTAATAAATTTAAAGTCGGTAAGATAGAATTCCAATTAGATATTCTCATATTCTGGCCTTTAAATATTCAAAAAATGCGAGAGTTTGTCGTTATCCACAACCATCTCTGACAATTTGTTTGTCATATACACATTAAAATATTGTCAGGCCAGTGTGAAACTTCATCATTCTTTTCCAATAATTGAGACTTCATATTTTTTTGTGGTGAATATTGAGTTTTTTCTACAAGTAGCCAATTGGCCATTCAATTCCATCATCATCTTTCTGCATCAATACACCTCCGACCCCTATATCCCGAGCATCAAACACATTTTTCAAAGGGTTTCAAAATATTTGGTGCAGCTAAAACTAGTGCGGTGATTAATCCTGCTTTTAAATTCTCAAATGCCTCTTGGCATTGTTCTGTACACCACAATTCTGTGTTCTTCTTTAATACATCCGTCAGTGGTGCCAATACGCTGCTGAAGTTTGGAACAAACTTCCGATAGAATCCACTGAGTTCCAAAAACCGAAGTCCCTCTTTCTTCGAGGATGGTCGTGGAAATTCCTCAAAGCCCATCGTCTTTGTGTTCCGTGGGATCAACCTTCCATGTCCAATGTAATGTCCCAGGAACGTCACCTCTGCCTTTGCGAATTCTGTTTTCTTTAAGTTTTTTCCCAAGATTGCTTCTTGTAATCGTTCAACATGCTCTGCCAACTGTAACATGTGAGCTTTCAATCACTTGCGAAAGATCACTACATCATACAGATAAACTGCACAATTTGTTCATTTGACCACAACTCTGTTCCTGAGTCTTCAATGTTTCTGGAGCATTATTCATTCACATGACATTCCCTAAATTTTTTTTTGTCATATCCGGTATCTTCACCAAATAGTTTAACTGACTCTAACATTTTTTTTAATTTGAAAGGGGCCACTAAACCTGACTTTCAAGGGATTTCCTATCACTGGTGGCAATACTAATAAGTCATCCCCACGGGAAATCGGCAAAGTTTCAGAGTTTTTAATCTGCCACCTGCTTCACCCTCTCCTGTGCCCACTTCAGGTGCTGTTTAGCTAACTCACCTACTCCATCTAATTTCTCCCTCACCTCAGATACATAATCCAAGTATGACTTTGGTCCTGTCTATGATCAGCAGATATTGGTTTCCACTTTTATTTCAGAAAGGGGAGCTACACAACTAAACATAACCCACCTGAAAGGTTCTTCGAATACAGGAATTGGCAACAACGGTGCTGGTTTTATTACTGCCTGTGACGTACCTACCATTTGGTATGTATGTCATGTACAACAAAAATTAACCACGTCCTTGTGCATTCCATCCACTAGAAATGTTTTAGCCTGAGTATTCAGTGCATCAACTCCTTTGGCTTTTACTTTCGGTTTTCCTTCCTGTTGTAACGTATGACAGTGGGATCTTGTTACTTGATAGTCTGGAAAAATCCCTGGGTATTTTTATTTTAATTCCGCAGTTCCCTGGTCTTACTTTTGCTTCTCCACCACAAGGGGTGCCTCTCCCACCTTGGATCCAGCTAAGTCAATCCCAAGAACAAACTGTATTCCTGGAACTGACACTCTCTCACTTACTCTCACTGTTACTTCCCCAATCTTGACTTGGCACTCCACCTAATGTTACACAAGGTAATGCTTAATTTCTGTCCCCATTTTACAAATTATCACGCTGTTGAATGACATGTCAGAAAGAGTGAAAATACTCCCATCTCTTGCTCTTAGAGGCGGAGGGAAAGTGAGGACTGCAGATGCTGGAGATCAGAGTTGAAAAGTGTGGGGCTGGAAAAGCACAGCAGGTCAGGCAGCATCCGAGGGACAGGAGAGTTGACGTTTCAGGCATAAGTCCTTCATCAGGAAAGTGGGAGGCAAGGAAGGGGGAAGGGGCTGAGAATTAAATAGGAGGGTGGGGGTGTAGCTGGGTGGAAGGTAGCTTAGGAGGCGATGGGTTGATATAGGTGAGGTCTGATGATGATAGGCCGGTGAGGAGGGTGAAGTGGATAGGTGGTAGGACAGCTGAAACCGTCATACTATACAGCATCAACGTTGACTTCACCAATTTCCAAATCGCCCCTCCCCCAACCTCATCCCAGATCCAACCGTTCAAATTAGCATTGCCCTCTTGAGCTGTTCTAATTGTCCATCTTCCTTCCCATCTATACACTCCACCCTCCCCTCTGAAAATCACGAACACTCCCACCAACATCTTCCTATCACCCTCCCAGTGACCCTCCCGCCAGCCCAGCTCCTACCCTCCTATTTATCTTTCAGCTCCCTTGACCCCCGCCATATTCCTGACGATGAGTTTATGCCTGCTACGTGAATTGTCCTTCTCTTCGGATGCTGGCTGATCTGTTGGGCCTTTCCAGCTCCTCACTTCTCAACTATTAGAAACTGAACAGATCCCATTTCTTGCAAAATTATAACTTCTTGTCCTCCCCTCACACCCCATTTTTTCTTAGTGGGTTTACTTGCAGAGTCAAATTCTTTATAGAGATCAGGCACTGACTCCATACACAGCCCCTGTCTCGGCCGTGCACTCTCCTGCAGCTCTTTGGCTCTACTTGGGGTCTCCTGTACCAGGTTCACTAATGCCACTGGCTTAAACTCTTTTACCACATCTTTTCCCAAAGTGTCTTCCTTCAACGTACAGCACTGTGTGTCCCAGTTTCCTGCAGGGAAAACAGTTTTCCCAGTGCCCTTCTTAAACCATTGGTACTGTAATTTTACGTGTTCCACTACGTTATAGCGAGACTTGAGGGCTTTTTTCCACCTGTGGTAAACTATTGCCAGTGTGCTTTACTCTATCTTTTGTAGTGTAGGATCTCCCCTTCTCCCAATTTCTCTCCCTCACAGGATGAAAATCCTCCCAGAAGCTAAATTTCATCTCATGCACCAATGCATACTTAACTGCCATTTCTGCTGCGCTTCTCACTTCTTGAACTTCCTGTTCATTCACATGAAATCTTACGTCTCTGGAAGTGAGTCCTTAAACTCGTCCAGCAGAATAATCTCCCATCGGGCCTCACAGGTCTTATCTATTTTTAAGGCCTGCACCCATTTATCAAAATGGTTGTGATTAATTCTTTCAAACTCATTATAAGTCTGACCTGGTTCCGTCTCTATATTTCTTCTATCACCAATTCATAAGCACTCAAAACAGCCCGTTTGACATCTGCGTAATCTATTGCTCCCGCATGTGACAGAACTACACATACCTCTCAACCTGTGCCACCATCTTAGTCTGAACTAGCATGACCCAGAGGTTCACTGGACACACCATCTGCCGAGCCAATTTTGCAAATGAAATAAAAAAAGTTTTTGGCATTTTTCTCACCAAAATATGGCAATGTATTAACTTAGTTGTATACATCCCGACGTTCTCCCTTCATCTTCATCCTGCTAATTTAACTTTTTCATCTAATTCCAAACTTCTGAATTTCAAATTCTCCCTCTCTTCCTTTTTTCTCTCTTTCTCTTTCTCTATCTTCTCTCTCTCCGTCTGTCTCTCTTTACCTTCTAACTCCAATTGCCCCACTTGCAATTTAAGTTTTTTCTAACTCGACTGCAGTTTCCTGCTTCTCTGATACACCAAAGTACTTGACCAACTCCATTATGGTGACAGCTTTCCTTTTGTCCCTGGTGAAACCCAATTCTAATCTACATGTTAATTCTAAAAGTATGCCCTTCCTTTGTCTTTCTAAACATTGTCGGAAAACTTGTGAATCGTCTTCAAACCTCAGAACCTCTTTAGTAATGTTAAAATCCATTTCTTTTAAATTAACCAACCACAAGGAAACAAAATTAAATGAAATTTCTCAGCTGTTTTATTTGAAGATCTAGGTCACTAACTGCCAAGTGATGGAATCTGCTGGGACCTTTTGTACCCCAAATCTGTTCAAATCCCATACGACAAGCCCTCAAACCGTTATGATGTCGATGTCTAACCCCTCTGTTAATGAAAACCACCCACCCAGAAAAGCTGACCTCGCCTCGTAATCTGTTAATAGATGACTGACAGAGAAGTCCCAAATTCCACGATTAAGAGAAAGATAGCCATTTACAAGTATGGAAGTGAGCTCGCTGAGCTTGAAGGTCTGTTTTCAGATGTTTCGTCACCATGACTAGGTAACATCATCAGGAAGAGTCTCTGGTGACGCACTGTTGGTATGTCCTGTCTTTCTATTTAGATGTCTTGGTTTCTTAAGGTGCATGATGTTTTTTCCAGTTTTTTTCAAGAGAAGGTAGACAGGTCCTAAATTGATATATTTATTGATGTACTTCTGGCGAGAATGTCATGCCTCTCAGAAGTTTCGTGCGTGGATTTGTCCTAGGAAGTGTGTGTTGTCACAGTCAACGTGGTGTCCTTCTTTGTGATTTTGGGTCATGTCTTTTGATGGCCAGCTGGTGTTCATATGTCCTGCTAGCACGACAACAGGACAGTTTGAAATGGTGGAAAAATGATTTTATATACACTGTTTAATCAGTGTGTGTTCAGATAAATAACATTGTTCATATGTGTACAACACATTCTGAATGAACAACGGAGACACAGTTAATGAAAAATGATGCACATGATGTATACAATTTATAAAGCATTAAAACATTATTTGATCCTCATCTGAAGTGATAACTTCCTTTTCTCACAACGTTCCCCCTTTTCTGATATTCCCAACTCTAGTCTCATTCTTATCAGGATGTGTGTTATAAATTCTTGCTTCTCGTGTCCCAATTTATTTTCGTTAATCCCCTTTCTACCGGGAATTCAATATATTGGCCGGCTGGGTTCTTTCCAAAGTTAGTGTCTGACATATTATTGGAGGAAAGGTTCTGGCATCAGACCCAGCATTTGAACATATTACTCTATTGTACGTGCACTAACAATGGACCACAACACACAGGCATTGCCAAGCATTGAGGGATATACATCTACTTCTTTCGATAATATCGTTTTCTCATTTTCCACATCTCCATATCTATATCCTCTCTCTCGTTCTCCCTTTGCATCTTGGTAAGAAATCCATCAATTATTCTTCGTGGCCCATCTCTCAAAACTCCTCCTTCCAGTTTATATCTAATGTTCTCTTCAAGATGTAATGTGGTTATAATTAAGCAATGTAACTACAAAGACATGCGAGAGGAGTTGGCCAGAGTTAATTGGAAGGGGAGCTGAGCAGGAAAGGCCATGGAGCAGCAAGGGCAGGAGTTTCTGGGGATACGTCGGAAGATAATACCAGAAATGCAACCCCAAGAAGATGAAACATACTCATGGGAGGACAAGGCAGTGTGAGTGATAAGGCCTCAGACCAAATGAGAAAACATACAATGTGGTGAAGATGATTGGGAATCCAGCGAATTCCTTGGCTCTGAAACTACATAAGACTTGCATCACTGACACTACAGGGTCCAAGGAAGTTCCTGTGGAGTGAAGAGTGAGGCTTTTGCTCAGAAGTCTTTGACAAGGAGGTTGAGTGAAGTGATTACACCACAGTTGAAGAGGGTGAAGACATGACTGCCCAGCTGATTCAGTGCGCTACGTGCTTGATGTGGGAGGTCAACGACTCTGGTGTGTCTGGCTCGTATATGTGTGGAAAGTGTGTGCACGTTCAGCTACTGACCGAGTATGTTGCAGCACTGATGAAAGAACTCGAGGACCTTAGGCTCATCCGAGAGAACGATATCTTTCTGGGCAAGACCTTCAGTGAGGTTAATACACCGACCATACCAGCTGGTGCTGGAGCCGACCAGGGAGAAGGCAATGCTGGATCTGGTATTGTGCAACGAACCAGAATTGATCAGGGACCTCGAAGTGAAGGAGCCATTGGGAAGTAGTGACCATAATCCAATAAGTTTCAATCTGCAATTTGAGAGGGAGAGGGTACAATCGGAAGTGACAATATTTCTGTTGAATAAAGGGAATAATGGAGCTATGAGGGAGGAGCTGACCAAAGTTCAATGGTGCAATACCTTAGCAGGGATGACAGTGGAGGAACAATGGCAGATACTTCAGTGTATAATGCAGAAGATGCAGGATCAGTTCATTCCAAAAAGGAAGAAAGATCCTAGGAGGAGTGATGGGTGGCCGTGGCTGACGAGGGAAGTTAAGAAACATATAAAGTTAAAACAGAAAAAGTATAACACAGCAAAGATAATGGGAAAACTGAGGACTGGGAAGCTTTTAAAGAACAACAGAGGATTACTAAGAAGGTAAAATGCAGAGAAAAAAAAATGAGGTACGAAGTTAACTGGCCAAAAATATAAAGGAGGATAGTAAAAGCTTTTTTAGGTATGTGAAAGGCAAAAAACAAAATGGTTAAGACTAAAATTGGGCCATTGAAGACAGAAACAGGGGAATATATTACGGGGAACAAAGAAATGGCAGAAGAATTGAATTGGTACTTCAGAACTGTGTTCACTGGGCAAGACACAAACAATCCCTGAGGTAACAGTGGCTGAAGGACCTGAACTGAAGGGAATTTATATTTGCCAGGAATTGGTGTTGGAGAGACTGTAAGGTCTGAAGGTTGATAAGTCCCCGGGGCCTGATGGTCTAGAACCCGGGTACTGAAGGAGGTGGCTCGAGAAATCGTGGATGCGTTGGTAATTGTTTTCCAGAGTTCGATAGATTCGGGATCAGTTCCTGTGGATTGAAGGGTGACTAATGTTGGACCACTTTTTAAGAAAGGTGGGAGAGAGAAAGCAGGAAATTATAAACCAGTTAGTCTGACATCAGTGGTGGGAAAGATGCTGGAATCGATTATAAAGGATGAAATTACGACACGTCTGGATAGTAGTAACAGGATAGGTCAGAGTCAGCATGGATTTATGAAGGGGAAATCATGCTTGACTAATCTTCTGGATATTTTTGTGGATGTAACTCTGAAGATGGACGAGGGAGATCCAGTAGATGTAGTGTACCTGGACTTTCAGAAAGGTTTTGATGAAGTCCCACATAGGAGGTTAGTGAGCAAAATTAGGGCGCATGGTATTGGGGGTAAAGTACTAACTTGGACTGAAAGTTGGTTGACTGACAGGAAACAAAGAGTAGTGATAAACAGCTCTATTTTGGAATGGCAGGCAGTGACCAGTGGGTATCGCAGGGTTCAGTGCTGGGATCGCAGCTTTTTACAATATATATTAATGATATAGAAGATGGTATTAGTAATAACATTAGCAAATTTGCTGATGATACTACGCTGGGTGGCAGGGTGAAATGTGAGGAGGATGTTAGGAGATTACAGGGTGACCTGAACAGGTTAGTTGAGTGGGCAGATGCATGGCAGATGCAGTTTAATTTGGATAAATGTATGGTTATCCACTTGGTGGCAAGAACAGGAAGGCAGACTACTACCTCAATGGAATCAATTTAGGTAAAGGGGCAGTACAAAAAGACCTGGGTGTTCTTGCACACCAATCAATGAAGGTAAGCATGGAGGTACAGCAGGGAGTAAAGACGGCTAATACATTGCTGGCCTTCATAACAAGAGGGATTGAGTATAAAAGCAAAGAGGTTCTTCTGCAGCTGTACAGGGCCCTGGTGAGACCACACCTGGAGTATTGTGTGCAGTTCTGGTCTCCAAATTTGAGGAAATACATTCTGGCTATTGAGGGAGTGCAGCTTGGGTTCACAAGGTCAATTCCTGGAATGCGGGACTACCTTATGCTGAAATACTAGAGCGACTGGGCGTGTATACTCTTGAGTTTAGAAGACTGAGAGGGGATCTGATTGAGACATGTAAGATTATTAAAGGATTGGACACTCTGGAGGCAGGACACAGCTTAAAAATATGGGGTAGACCATTTAGGACAGAGATGAGGAGAAACGTCTTCACCCAGAGAGTGGTGGCTGTGTGAAATGCTCTGCCCCAGAGGGCAGTGGCGGCCTAGTCTCCAGATTCATTTAAGAAAGAGTTGGATAGAGATCTTAGGGATAGTGGAATCAAGGGTTATGGAAATAAGGCAGGAACAGAATACTGATTAAGGATGATCAGCCATGATCATATTGAATGGTGGTGCAGGCTCGAAGGGCAGAATGGCCTACTCCTGCACCTATGGTCTATTGTCTACAGAACTCTTAATCATGGTCAGGGAGGGAAACGGAGGAAGCACATTCACTTTAAACACAGAAGATGGCATTTCGCAAGGGAAAAGATTCAGCTTAATTAAACATTTGAATTGAACATTTAAATTAAGATCAGTTAAATGTTTTTGTGGAATGTGTCAGATTGGAAATAAGACCCGGGGAGACAGACCCTCAGCATAATGAGAGTTTGAAAATGGAAGTATTTCCACATCAGAAACCAGGTTAGGTCACTGAGTGCAGGGCTGATGGGTGAATGGGTCTCTGAGAATTGGGGAACAGACAGCAGCATTGCATTGCAGATATTGCAACTCGAAACTGCGTATTTATGTAGTGCTGTAGACCACAGCAGCAGGAGAAGCAGACCTGCATTCAACCACAACCTGTAACTTTTTGCCAGGATGACATCTCAGTCTGTCATTACCATCAACACCATCTATGGCTCAGTGACGAGTGTGGGTGAACATGTCAGAGTCAGAATCACATGAACCTTAACCTGATGCTAACTCATTAAAGTTACGGGACTTGACCAACAGATCTGAACAAAGCCCAGCAGTTCTGCCACAGTCAGTCATAAATGGTGATGGATAATTAAACAAATGACTGGAGGAGAGGGTTCCACAAACATCCCCTTCCTAAATAATGGAAGTGTAAAAGAGAAGGATGTTTTATCTGCACCATCCTCTGCCAGAAGTGTTGAGTCGATGATACACCTCACCCTCATCATGATGCCAACAAAATCACAGATGGCAGTCTTCAGCCAATTTGATTCGCTGCCCGTGACATGAAGAAACAGCTGAACACAGTAGATACGACACAGACAATGGGTCCTGACCCCATTCCTGCAATGGGACTGAAGACTTGTGCTGTATAACAAGCCGTGTCCCTCGGGGAGCTGTTTCATTCCAGCTCCAAACCTGACATCTCCCTGGCAATGTGGAAAATTATTCAGCTGTGTCCTGTCCACTAAGACGGGAAATATTACAAACTGACCAATTACTAACCCCTCAGTCCCATCATAACAGCCAAATTGGTGGGAGTTCTTTTTGACAGAGTGTCAAGCAGCACAGAAGTAACCCGTTCAGTGTGGTTTCCGATAGATCCCCATGTGGATATGGTGCTGTGGAAATGTCACTGGATTATTAATCCAGACCAGGCTAATACTCTGGCAGCGGGTGGAAGTTAAAAGCAATTAATAAAATATCGAGATCTAAAATCTGGTGTCAGTAACAGTGACCTTGAAGCCAATATGGATACAGAATTTCCTTCTCCAATGTACTTTTAGGAAGTGAATCTCCCGTGATTTCCTGGGCTGGCCTAAAACTGACTCCAAAGAGCCTGGCATGTGATAAACATTTCAATGGTCTCTGAAACGGCCAATAAAGGCACTCATTTGTATCAAACTACTCCGAGGTCTGAAAGGATGAAACCGGACAGAACACCCGGCCTCAGCATCAGTGTCGGAAAAGGGAATGGGAACACAGTCCTGTCGACCCTGCAGATTCCTCCTTCCTAACATCTGAGAGCTTGTGACAACATTTACCGAGCTTTCCCACAGACTGCACAGAAACAGCGGGAAAGGAGTAGATCATACAACACTTTGAGCCTCCCCATTCTAGTTCATGAAAAAAATCTCCGCAATGCACTTACCCCACACGATATACATATCCGTTAATATGAGTAACCTTGGGGAGCTATAAAATAGGCGGTGCAATAGTACGTTTGGTCCATCGAGTTTGCAACCCATTCAATGAAATGATGGTTGGCCCTTCATTTCCACACCGTGCTCCTGCTCTCCCACCATCCCCTAACTGTCTCTAAATCCTTATTTATAATCAGTGTCTCGGTTTCCAGGTGCGAGTGAATTCCCCAGGTTCCCCAGTCAGTGAGTACATGCATTTATTCTCATCTCAATGCAGAGTGACCTGCCTGTACCAGCCAGGGGAATTATAGTCCCTGCTTCCAATCTGTCTCACCCTGTCAGACTTTTGTATATTTCACTGATTTCTCCACTCATTTTCCCAAACCCCATGGAATACTGGCTCAGTCACCACAAACTCTGCTCCCACAACAAGCTCGCCATCCCAGATATCAGTCTGGTCATCCTTCACTGCTCTCTGTCAATGTCAGGTTTGTCCTTTATTAGGTATGGAGATGAGAACTGTCCACAATACTGCACAATGTTTGTGATGATGTCTCCCCAAGGCCCTGTACAGCTACAGTAAGACACCATTTCTCCTGGACTCACAACCCCCTGAAATGAAGGTCAGCACACCATTTATCTTCTTTCCTGCTTTCTTTCCTGCAATATTGCTTTCAGTGACTGGTGTACAAGGAGATCCAGATCCTTTTCAATGTTATAGCTCCCTACTTGCTGATTGTATATACACTGGGCAGCGTGCCAATGCCATGCCCAGTATTGACTTCTGGTTACAGGACTCACTGCGCTGCAGGGGCCTCAGAGGTTTATGCAGAAGGAAACAACAAAAAGGAGCATACGTCCCTTTGTAGATCAACATGTTTCAATCAATCCCTTTCAAATGGTCGGCTGCCAATTTATCGTTTCCACCAAAGGGCACACCGTCACCTCTATCCACATTGTTCTCCCTCTGTCACGTATTTACCCATTCACTCCACTTGTCTTAGTCTTCTCGGTGCTTTTTTACATCCTCCTCACCCACTCACAATCCCACATCCGTTAGTGCTGTCGGCAGGCTGGGATATATTGTATCTGATTCCAGCAACCCAATGTTTAATGGGTATTGTGAACAGCTGGGCCCCAAGCACCGATCCCTGCGACACCTCAGCAACCGTCCTCTGTTCATTTCTATTTATTTATTTCATGAATCTGGGTGTGACTGGCTGGGCCAACATTTATTACCTGACCCTAGATGCCCTTGAGAAGGTGGTGGTGAGCTGCCTTGTTGAACGCTGCAGTCCACCTGCTGCTGTTGACCTCCAATGCCATTAGGGAGGGAATTCCGGGATTCCGACCCAGCGACTATGAAGGAGCAGTGATATATTTCCAAGTCAGGATGGTGAATGGCTTGGAGGGAACCTAAAGATGATAGTACTTCCATACATCTGCAGCCCTTGTCCTACTAGATAGACGTGGTCGTGTGTTGGGAAGATGGTCTCTGAGGATCTTTGATGAATCATTTCACTGCAGCATATAGATAGTAAAACACTGCTGCTGCTGCTGAGCGTTGATGGTGGAGCATTGTGGATGTAGGGACAATCAAACTGGTTGCTTTGTCCTGGATGGTATAAAGCTTCTTGAGTGTTGTTGGGGCTTCACTCATCAAAGCAAATTGGGAGTCTTCTATCACACTTCTGACTGATGCATTGTAGATGAAGGACAGACTTTTGGAAATCAGGATGTGAGTTACTCGCCACAGTATTCCTAGCTCCTGACTTGCTCTTGTAGTTATTGTGTTTATGTGGTGAGACCAGTGAGTTTCTGAGAAATGATTACCCACCAGGACTTTGATTCTGGGGGATTCAGTGATAGTAACACCATTGAATACCAAGGGGCAGGTTAGATTGTATTTTATTGGTGATGGTCATGGTCTAGTATTTGTGTGGCCTGAATATTACTTGCCATTTGTCAGCCTGGATACTGTCCAGATCTTGTCGTAATTGAACATGGACTGCTTCAGTATCTGAGGAGCCACAAATGTTGCAGAACATTGTACAATCATTGGCGAACATCCCCACTTCTGACCTTAAAATGGAAGGAAGGTCATTGATGAAGCAGCCCTGAAGAAGTTTTCGGCCACTGCTCCAGGGACTCCTGCAGACTTGGAGCTGAGTTGACTGACCTTTATCAACCATGACCATCTTCCTACGTGTCAGATACGATTCTAACCAGCGGGGAGTTTGCCTCTGATACCCATTGATTCCAGTTTTGTTAAGGCCCCTTGATATTACACTTGGTAGAAGGCAGCCTTGACTTAAAGGGCTGTCACTATCACCCCACCTCTGTAATTAAGCTCGTTTGTCCATGTTTGAACCACGGTAATGAGGTCAGGAGCTGAGTGGCCCTGCTGGAGCCCAAACTCGGCGTCATTGACCAGGTTATTGCTGAGCAGGTGCTGCTTAAAAGCACTAAGTCCTTCCACCACTTTACTGATGATCGAGAATAGACTGATGGAGTGGTAATTGGCCGTATTGGATTTGTTTTGCTTTTTATATACAGGAGATATTTTGGTAATTTTCTACATAATCGGGGAAAGCCATTGTTGTAACTGTATTGAAACAGTTTGGCGAGGGGAGTGGCAAGTTCTGGAGCACAAGTTTTCAGTACTATTGCCAGAACGTTGTCAGATTATGGACCCTATGGAGTATCCAGTATCTCCAATCATTTCTGGATATCGCGTGGACTGAATCAAATTGGCTGATGACTGGTAACTGAATCGCTGTGGACAACTGGAGGATCATCCACTCAGCATTTCTGACTGAAGATTGTTGCGAATGCATCAGCCTTATCTTATACACTGAAGTGCTGGGCTCTTTCATCGTGGAGGAAGGGGTTATTTGTGGAATCTCTGCCTCCAGTGAATTGTTTAATTGTTCCCAATGTTTCTGGACTAGATGTGGAAAGACTGCAGAGCTTAGACCTGAACCGTTGCTTGTGGGATCTCTTAGCTCTGTCTATCACTTCCTGCTTATGCTGTTTGGCGCACAAGTAGTCCTGTTTGGTGGCTTCACCAGGCTGACACCTCATTGTCAGGTATGCCTGGTGCTGCTCCTGCCGTCCTGCACACTCCACTGAACCAAGCTTGATCCTCTGGATTGATGGTAATTGGTGCGAGGGGGATATGCCGGGCCATGAGGTTATGCGGGAGTACAATTCCACTGCTATTGATGACCCACAACACCTTATGGACATCCAGATTTGAGCTGCTAGATCTGATCGAAGTCTGTCCTATTTAGCACCGTTTAGTACCACCCACAATGGTTGAGGCTATTCTCAATATGAAGGTGTGACTTTATCTCCACAATGACTATGCGGTGGTCACTCTTACCGATACTGTCATGGACAGATACTTCTGCAACTGGCAGATTAATAAGGCTGTGGTGAAGTATGTATTTTCCTCTTGTTGGTTCCTTCACTACCTGCCGCCAGTTATATCCTTTAGGACCCGGCCAGCTCGATCAGTATTGCTGTAGCTGAGATACTGTTGGTGGTGAACATTGAAATCTCCCACCCAGAATACATCCTGCATACGTGCTATCCTCAGTGATTCCTCCAAGTATTGGTCAGCATGGAGGAGTACTGAGTCATCAGTTGAGAGAGGCTGGTACATGGTAATCAGCAGGAGGCTTCCTTTCCCATGTGCAAACTAATGTCATGAGACTTCATGGGATATAGAGTCACTGTTGAGGACTCCAAGAGCAATTCCCTTCCAACTGTATCCCACTGTGCCGCCACTTCTGCTGTGTCCATCCTGCTGATGAGACAGGAGATATCTGGGGAAGGTAATGGGGAGTCTGGGACATAGTCATACTCACAGAATCATACCTTTCAGACAATGTCAGGCTATTACTTGTCGAGTCTGTTTATTTCGATTCACTGTTTCCTGCCAGCTGTCCCATTCTAGAAACATGTCCATATATTAGCCCCAATCCACTCAGATTTGATGTTGCAAATTGGGCTTGGAGCATTACCAACATTTTTCTAAAAATCAAAATGTTTTATATCCATTGCTTCTCTTTCATTTGTCTCCCAGTCTGTTTCACAAACATAATTCCCACTTCATAAATGTATGTTGGTGTTGTCTATGACCATTACTTCCAGCAACAATAATTTCTGCTAAACCATTTACTTACTATGTTATTATTCCATGTACTCTACCATTTTCCCACACCAGACTCGGTTTTCCTTGTATTGTTGGAAAGTTTTGTGAAGACAGAACTGAAGTAATGTCTTCATAGTTTTCCCAATTCCCTGTTCCCCATTTTCCATTCACTGGTTTCAAACTGTCAGGAAGCTGCACTTGTTTTCTCATATTTCTCGCATTGACATAATTTAACAAGCTAATACAGTTCACTCTTATAACCCTTATGAATATAACTCTTCAGAAATCCATCAATTCCTGCCTTAAACTGCTCAATAATTGACCATCCACACCATACACTCACAGGGGCATAGACTCTGTGCCAACAGAAATACAGCACGATCTATACTCGTCCCACTTTCCTACAGCAGGCCTGGAATGTTATGACACTTCCAATTGCTCGTCCAAGTACTTTTTAACGATTGTGAGGTGATCATTCCCCTCTCTGGAAGTAATCCCCGAACCCCAGACCTCGAAGTGAAAAAATGTTTAAATCATCGCTGAACCTCAAACTCTTCACTTTAGATTACATTACAGTGTGGAAACAGGCCCTTCGGCCCAACAAGTCCACACCGACCCGCCGAAGCGCAACCCACCTATACCCCTAACCTAACACTACGGGCAATTCAGCATGGACAATTCACCTGACCTGCACATCTTTAGACTGTGGGAGGAAACCCACGCAGACACGGGGAGAATGTGCAAACTCCACACAGTCAGTCGCTTGAGGCAGCAGTGCTAACCACTGTGTCACCATGCCGCCCACAATTTAAAAGTGTGCTCCTTTGCACTTGACCCTCTGACTAAAAGGAACAGCTGCTGCCTATCCACCCTGTCCGTGTCGCTTCTCATCTTATCCTTCTGAATCACTGACCTCTCAGCTTTCTCTGCTCCAAAGTAAACAACCCGAGCTTATCCAGCCTATTTCCATAGCTGATATGCTCTATCCCACGGAACATCCTGGTGAATTACCATTGCACCCTCTCTAGTACAATCACATCTTTCCTGGAATGTGGTTCCCGGAACTACATACAGTACTCCATTTTGGCCGAACCAAAGCCCTGTAATGCTCTTATAATCTACACCCTGATTAGGAAACGCTACACCCAAGGTACAATTCTTAACTAGTCCATTAACCTGTCCAGGAGAAAGTGAGGAATGCAGATGCTGGAGATCAGAGCTTAAAAAATGTGTTGCTGGAAAAGCGCAGCATCAAAGGAGCAGCAGAATCAACATTTCGGGCATAAGCCTTCTACAGGAATCTGCCCGAAACATCGATTTTCCTGTTTCTTTAATACTGCCTGACCTGCTGCGCTTTTCCAGCAACAATTTTTTAAGCATTAACCTGTCCAGTCAAATTGAGGAATGTGTTCCCAGTGTGCTGCCATTCATTGAGTCCTCCACTGCCTGGTTCCATCTCCCAAAGTGCATCACCTCATATTTATCAGGGTTACATTCCATCTGCCATTGATCTGCCCATCTGACCATTCCATGTGCATCTCCCTGTAAACTTAAGACCTTCCTCCTCACTGCGAACCACCCAGCCAATCTTTATGTCAAACATATACTTACTTATTACACCTTCCCCACTCTCCACCTAGCCCTCCTCCACATTCAGATCTATATTTTGTTATGAGTAACACAAACAATAAGGGGCACAGCACTGATCTCTGTGGTACACCAGGGGACACTGGTCTCCAGTCACACAAACAGCCTTCTCCCACCACCCGCTGTCGCCTGCTACTAAGACAATTTTTGTTGTAACTTGCCAAGTTATCCATCATACTGTGAGATTTTACTTTATTTTTCAGTTTCCCAGGTGGAAATTTGTCAAAGGCCTTCCTACAAAACTAAATAATCTACCTCCTCAAACTTATTCAATCAAATCCATTGGATGTGACTTCCTCCTGATAAAGTCATGATTATTATCCCTGATCAAACCTTGCAACTCTGATTGGAGTTCGATTTTCTCCCTCCCTATTTTATCCAGTAGTTTCCTTAACAGTGATCTAATACTCGCTCGTCTATAGTTCCCTGGTCCATCTCTCCCTCCCTTACTGTGAAGTGGAATTGTATTAGCAGTTCTCCAGTTCTCCAGCACCTCCCCTATAGTCAGATTCTAATTAAAATATTCAGTCAGGATCTTTCCTCATTTGACCCCAACAGCCGCCTGTAATACAACTCATTCAGACATGGAAATTGGTCCAAATTTGTACAGAACAAAACCTCAAATCCCTGCTCGTATTTTACATCAATCTGTTCAAGAGCTTCCCAGTCCATCTTCTTGAATACTGTACCTGCCTCCTCCTTCTCCCAAGTAAAATAGATGTGAAGGTCTCATGTAACAATCCATCAATGTTCTCCAGCTTGACACACAGATTGCCCCTTTGGTTTCTCATGGACACTAACTGTTTGCTGATTATTCTGTTCGACTTGTCCGTGGAGAATATCGTGGGATTCTCCCTTATCCCGCCGACTTGTACTTCTCCATGTCCCTCTGTTATTCAGCCCTTTCGATGTTTCTAAGATGTACGACAATCAACTGTCATGTTTTGAAACTCGAGATTACAGTCTGAGGTTCCCAGTCAGACAATCTTGCCATTTTACGGATTAATCTGGATAATACCTTTTGCAGTTCCTCTGTAGTCAATATATTCTTTTTGAGATTGGGACTCCGAACGATACACAAAACTCTAAGTTTAGTCTCACCAACGCTCGATGCAACTGGTGCACGACATCCTCTATCTTCCAATTACATTCACATGAATGTAAACCTCATTTTTACTTTCCCATTTGCATATGTTCTTCCCAATACCTCTCGGTTTAACTTTTCTTATGAACTTACAGTGTGAGTTCTTCAGAAAAAGCTCATGAATATCCAACTACACGTTATCCAATGGTTCTTCATTGCCTATGTCCACAAGAATCATCTTCAAACCATTCCAAAACAATGTTTGTCACTTCTGGTTTTCCTTTCACCGGTACATTCTCACACTCCCCAGTTATGTTATTACCTTCTAAATATCGAGTAGCATGTTCTTTGTTATCGAGTCCAACAGATACCTGACTGCGGATGACAAGATAACTGGTCTGTAGTTCACCATTCTCCAAATTCATCCTTTCTTCAACTGTTGGATAATATTTATAACCTTTGCCTTATCCAGATTGGCTAAATGACTTTCGGGAATGTGTCGGAAAATAAAGTGACAATCCACGATGCAATCAACATGTCTATTGCTGCTTCTTCTAAAATTCTTGTATGATGTGCATCTCGTCTGTCAAATTAATAAATACTCAATCCAGCTTTCTTTTCAAAGATGACCTCAACATTGATAAGAATGATCTTAGGCTTTACTTACACAAGTCCCATTGTCACTTGGTATTTCTGGAAGAATTACTGGACATTCTTCCATGAAGTTGGACACAAAGAAACTGTTTCTTTTTCCTGCGATTTCTCTGTTCTCTGCAATAAATTATCCTGAACGCACACCAACTGCTCCACATTTCACCTTGTTTTTACTTTTTTTCATACATTGATAGACGCTTTTTAGCAGTCTTTATGTTTTTCTTTCGTTTGCACGCTTTTTCTCTTTTTGATTTTCTTCTCAGTTTCTTGGTCATCCTTTGCAGGGTCCTACATTTCTCTGAATCCACTGGTCTTACTGCAGCACTTGGCATTTTTCTAAGCTGCCTCCTTTCATCTAATAGGGAGATGAAGGTGGGGTTGAAAGTGATAGTCAGAGCGGAGGGTGGACCAGATTGATAGGAAGGAAGGTGGACACATAGGAACATTCAAAACGGCTGTGCTGACTTTGAAGGTTGGAGTGGGAAAAGGTGGGATTAGGGGAAATGGTGGAATCCACTATCACCCCCTGTGGTTGGAGGGTCCCAAGGCAGAGAGGAGGCTTTCTTCCTCCAGGCTTCTGGTGGCTCGGGTTTGGTGATGGAGCAGGTCCAGGACCCTCATGTCCTTCGTAGAGTGGGAAGGGGAGTTAAAGTGCTCAGCCACAAGGCGATGGAATTGTACAATATGGCTGTCCCAGAGATGTTCTCTGAAATAATATACAAGTTGACCTCCTGCCTCGCCAATGTAGAGAAAACCACATTGGGTTTAGTGGATGCAGTAGGTGAGGCGTTCTGTCTCCCTTCGTCACCTATCACTTTCAACCCCACCTTCATCTACCTATCACAATCCCAGCTACCTCCCCCCTGCCGCACCCCCTTCTCATTTATCTCTCAGCCCCTTTGGCCCATAAGCTTCATTCCTGATAAAGGGCTTATGCCTGAAAGATCGATTTATCTGCTCTTAAGGTGCTGCCTGACTGTGATTTTCCAGCACCACACTCTTCGACTCTGATCTCCAGCATTTGTAGTCCCCACTTTCTCCTCACACTTTCATGGCTTGCATGACTCAGATTTATAACGGTTACTTCAAATAAAAAAAAACTGCCGTGTACTCAAACAGCATAAAAGAAAACCAATGCATTGTGGTCACTGTTCCCAAAAGGTCCTTTACAGCAAAAGTTTCAATTAGCTCTTCTGATCACTCAACACCAATTCCTAAATAACCTGATCTTGAGCTCAGTGCTCGACATAATGTTAACGCAAACCGTCTCACACATGCTCATGAAATCCATTTTCCCAGCATCAGCATTCAATTGGGTTAACACAGTTTAGATATAATTTAAACAGTACATTATTACTGCAGTACCCACCAATGTGTATATCTCATTTCCTGTTTATAACACGCCCAGCATTTGTATTGCAGCTTTCACTTTGATATATAACTCCCATCAATGTTGCTCCTCCTTGCTGTTTTTGCGCTCCACCTGACTAGATTCTGTGGAATCTGAGCGACGTGGGCTCTGGGGAGATTAACGGGCAGATATCTCTCACATCATTTATGATCTTCTCAAACTTTAATTTCTCCTGAACTCCCGTTATACCGATGGAGTAGAGAAGGACAATGATCTTCCAACAATGCTCTGTATTCCCCCAGAGAGCTGAGACTGCTCTAACCTGGGACTGAACTTTACAGCAGGCTGGTAAAGTGTTGATGCTGCTGTACAGTGAGATCACATCTGGAGTAGTATGTACAGATTTAGCCTCTTCTATGAAGAAAGGATGTTGTTATATTGGAAGCAGCTCAGAGATGGTTCCCTCAACTGATTCCTGCAATGAAGGTGCTAGCTTATAACGATAGGATGATCGGGTTGACCCAGTAGCCATTGGAGTTTACAAAATTAAAGATGAACTTATTTGAACATAGATGACAGAAGGAGTTAACAAATGAAGTGAATTACACAGATAGTGAGGAATCCATTCCGTTCTCCAGTGTGTTACACAGGAACATCAGGAGGATATTCAGGCCTTCGACCCTGTTACACCAAAACAGGACGAGGCTATTCAGCCCCTGGAACTTGATATACATTTACAGAAGGAGGCCAATCAGCCACTCGAACCTATAACACTGACCCAGAGTAGACCATGCTGCACCAGTATCCTGTTAAACAGCAACAGGATCAGTCCATTCAGCCTCCTTAAATATGTAACATAGGAACTGGAAGAGGTCACATAGTGACTGGAGATTGTTACACTGGGATAACAGGAGGCCATTCAAACCCACCGAGCCTATTGCAAGGGAATTGGATAAGGATAAAAACTATCTGAGATTTCTTTCATGAGAAAGGAAGAGGTAATTTAGACACGTGTCTGTTGTATGGGAGAAGAGAAGACCAATGAATCCCTCGGTCCCATCTCCAGGATACATGAGGAGACCGTTCAGTATCTCCACCTGTTATGGAGAAGTATGAGAAGACCCATCATTCCCTCAAAATGTTACACAGCAACAGGAAGATTCCATAATCTCCCAATCCTCCAAAGCGTCAACAGGAAGATGTCATTCTGGCCTTGGAAATGGCAACATGGGAACACCAGAAAGACGTCAGCCCATCGAGTTTGTACACCAGCAGGATGATGAGCCCATTCAGCCACACATGGCTCTTACTCAGCAATTGGAGCTGATCTCTTAAAGTCTTGTGCCCATTAAACAGGAATTCAAAGAAAACGTGAAGGCTTTCGAAAGGGAAGAACTTATAATATTGGTATACATCAGGGGCTAAATTGTAACAATAAACTATTGTAATTTAAGGCAAATTTTTAGAGTCCATTGTCCAGGACATTTGCAAACTCAAACCACAATTCGTCAGAGTCAACATGGTTTTACGAAGGCTAAATCGTATTTGAATTGTTTGCTTGAGTTATTTGAAGGTGTCACAAACAAGGTGGATAGTGGGAATCCTGGAGATGGAACATATCTGGTCTTGCTGAAGGCATCGGATGTGTCGCTTCTCCAAAGAGTAAGTGGTAAGATCAGACAACATGGGTTTAGGAGTAATTTATTAGCTTGGATGGAGGATTGGTTAACCAACAAAATATAGTCAGGTGGATTAAATGTGTCATTTTCTTTTGGCAAATGCAGTTTGTGCCATTGATTTCAGTACTCATGCCTCAAGCATTTGCAATCGATGGTATTACTGTACTCGGTTGATGGGAGAGAAAATATAATGCCACATTTTCAGATGACACTAACATCGGTGGGAAATTACTTCGGAATGATGATTCAAGAGATTTTAAAACATATGGATAGGTTGGGTGAACGGGCCAACATTTGGCAAGGAGAATTAACGTGAATAAATATGGGGCTATTCAAGTTGGCCAGTATAAAAGAAAGACAAATTATTATCTAAATGGAGAGAAAGTTCAAAGTGTTTAGGTGCAGGGGGATCTGGGTGTCTGCTTGCATATCACAGAAAACCTGCCTGCAGGTACTGCAAGTAATGAGAAATGCAAGCACAATTTCAGTGTTTATTTATAAAAGGATAGAGTAGAAAGGTAGGGAGTGTTGGTGCAGCTATGCAAGGCATTTGTGAGGATGCAACTGGAGTACAGTTTGGGTGTCCTGCAGAATGAGGTATTTCCATTGGAGGCAATTAGAAGAAGTTCATCAGATTGATTCCATATTTGAAGTGTTTGTCTTATGAAGATTAATTGAGCAGTTTAGGCCTATAGTCTGGAGTTTATAAGAATGAAAGGAGAT
This sequence comes from Chiloscyllium plagiosum, assembly GCF_037043375.1. NCBI lineage: Eukaryota > Metazoa > Chordata > Chondrichthyes > Orectolobiformes > Hemiscylliidae > Chiloscyllium > Chiloscyllium plagiosum. Next base: position 36,721,186 of record NW_028270176.1, on the reverse strand, counting down.
CTCGTTGAGGTCTGTGAAATGCTAAAAGTAATTGAATGTGTAGATGTGGGGTGGATTTTTTTTTCATGTGGCCCAATCTACAACAAGAGATTAGAGTTTTAGGATGGAGAGATGGCAGGAAAGTGGAACAGAGGCCGCGTTGCCATCAGCCTCATCGAGGGGTTGGGTACATCACAGATGGTCCTTGTTCTTATTCAACTCTTCGACTGTGTTGCCCAGGAATAGGGTAGGACTGGGTATCATACAGGAAGCAGGCACTCAGGATAAATCAGTAAGAGAGAACGTAACCAGTAGGGTCACACAGTGACCAGCGCTGGGTTCTCAACTATTTACAGTCTATATTACTGATCAGGAGGATGGAGCAGATATACAGATGCTGAGTTTAGTGATGTCCATAAGACCATAAGACCATAAGAATAGGAGTGGAAGTAAGACCATTCGGCCCATCGAGTCCACTCTGCCAGTTAATCATGGCTGGTGGGCATTTCAACTCCACTTACCCGCATTCTCCCCGTAGCCCTTAATTCCTTGTGACATCAAGAATTTGTCAATCTCTGCCTTGAAGACATTTAGCGTCCTGGCCTCCACTCCACTCCGCGGCAATGAATTCCACAGGCCCACCACTCTCTGGCTGAAGAAATGTCTCTGCATTTCTGATCTGAATTGATCCGCTGTAATTCTATGGCTGTGCGCATGGGTCCTAGTCTCCTCGTCTAACGGAAGCAACTTCCTAGCGTCCACCATTTCAAAGCCATGTATTATCTTCTAAGTTTCAATTAGATCTCCCCTTAACCTTCTAAACTCTAATGAATACAATCCCAGGATCCTCAGCCGTTCCTTGTATGTTAGACCTACCATTCCAGGGATCATCCATGTGAATCTCTGCTGGACACGCTCCAGTGCCAGTATGTCCTTCCTGAGGTGTGGGGACCAAAACTGGACACAGTACTCTAAATGGGGCCTAACCAGAGCTTTATAAAGTCTCAGTAGCACAACGGTGCTTTTATATTCCAACCCTCTTCAGATAAAAGGCAACATTGCATTCGCTTTCTTAATCACGGACTCAACCTGCATGTTTACCTTTAGAGAATCCTCGACTAGCCCTCATAGATCTCTCTGTACTTTGGCTTTATGAATTTTCTCACCGTTTAGAAAGTAGTCCATGCTTGTATTCTTTTTTCCAAAGTGCGAGACCTCGCATTTGCTCACATTGAATTCCATCAGCCATTTCCTGGACCACTCTCCCAAACTGTCTAGATCCTTCTACGGCCTCCCCACTTCCTCAGTACTACCTGCCTGTCCACCCAACTTCGTATCATCGGCAAACTTCGCTAGAATGCCCCCAGTCCCTTCATCCAGATCATTAATATATAATGTGAACAGCTGCGGCCCCAACACTGAACCCTGTGGGACACCACTTGTCACCGGCTGCCATTCTGAAAAAGAACCTTTTATCCCAACTCTCTGCCTTCTGTCAGACAGCCAATCTTCAATCCATGCCAGTAGCTCACCTCGAATACCATGGGCCCTCACCTTACACAGCAGCCTCCCGTGTGGCACCTTATCAAAGGCCTTTTGGAAGTCTAGATTGACCACATCTACTGGGTTTCCCTGGTCTAACCTACTTGTCACCTCTTCAAATAATTGTTATGTCGCTGTGATAAGCAAGAGATTAAATTATTAAGAGAGGGTGGAGAGTCTGCAAATAGATTCAGAGAGGTAAAGGCAATAGATAATAGTTTGGGCAGGTGGCATTTAAGATGATATAACCTGTCATTCCATTTACAGGAATAATGGAAGGCAGTATGTTACTGAAATTGAGAGGGATTACAGGACTTAATGATACTGTGTACTGGGGGGTTCGCTCAGCCCCGTTCAGACATGGGAGGTTTTGATCCATCCCTGATCGTCAGCTCCCAGACACTCCAAGTGACCCTATTGCTCTCCGAACACATGGAATACTTTGATGTGGTTGATTGGTGGTGGGGATGGTGTTTTGAAACGTGCATCAAGGGGACCGCCTTTATCCAAGATATATTCATTTCTTTCTACGTGAAGACCCGATGACGATGGGAATGGCTGACTGCTTCTGAATGAAGAGGCCGTCACTGCTGCCAGGATAGTGGGTATTCACCAACATGATGTACTGTGCCTGGGTACACTGTAACATGAATAGAGAGAGAGCTCCTTCAGTTCCTCTACCTCTCCCCATTGACACGGGTACTCTGCAGATGCCATGTACACCATCGGGAATCCCACTATACTAGATACACCCGTCAGCTCCCTGCTGTGGGAGAAACAATCTATATACCTCGTCAACCATATATATCCTCCATCACCGAATGGTGACATTGATGTTGAGACACTGGGAAATGATGGATATGTCACCTAGTCCTGCCTGGAAAGTTTTGGATCATAGAAGCTGAATGAAACAGTGACCCTAACAGCCAATGGCAGCACCACCCTCCCCCGGGTGTGAAGCTGCAGGTCGTGTTGAAGGAGGTGACACCGCTCTGTGACCAGCTCCTTGTTCAGTCAGGGTCCCCTCACACTCTGCTCCTGGGTAAAGTGAAGCTTGGGAAGCTGTTTCTGGATAACCCGATGTGGATACAGCAGATCCCTTACCCCACACACACTCACTCTGTGGTTTCAGAGCTTCCCCTCTCTGCAGCCTCTGCTCCATTTGTTGTTCATGTTGCAGACCCAGATGCTGTAACTACAGTCCCCATGCTCCATCCAGAGTTGGGTCACCAAATCCTCAGGTCTCCCTGAATGTCTGAGGCAGCTCACAGCACAACCTCCAGCAAACCATCCCCAGCCCCTCCGCTAAATCTTCAATTACAGGAGCCAGTCAGAAACCCCTCGGTACAAGTGTTGTGGACCAGACCAGATCCCCCCAGAATGTTTTAAGAATGCCGTTTAGACCCAAACCTTTCCTTATTTTGAATATAGATGGGAAGTGTGCGTTCCAGATATGTTGTGACTGGTCAAACCACTCGACATTAAGCAAAATATAATCTATTCAAATGCTTTAGTTAAAATACAATCAAAGAAAAGAACATTTTGGGATAGCTTATATGTTGGAACACTAACACAAACAATAAGATCTCACACATTCTTCTCAATCTCTCACAGCAACCAAACTTTGATTTCTGAACTTAATCATCATCATCAACCATTTGAGCTTCTAATCTTGCCATTGTTTCTCTCTGCTCTTCCACACGAGTTCTCTCGACTGCAGTAAGTGAATTGTTGAACTTCTCCAAAATAAGAATCTCTTTAAGAGGGTCATAGGTTTGCTCTGTTTTTAATACCCTTACCCACCTTTCAAAATTATTTTGTTTGATCCTTTCAAACTCAATGTGCGTTTAAGCAGCTACCCTTTTTTTAGATTCCTGAAACACTATCTGTCGGCTTCTGGCCCAAGCTCATATGCACTCCAGATGGCTTTCTGCACCACCTCATACTCCCCAGATACCTCCTCCGATAGGGACGCAAATACCTACCAGCTTTGTTTGGATCAACTAAATCCACATGGCTACTGGCCACTGCATTGGTTTAGCCACTTTCTCAAATGAAATTCAAAAGGCTTCCACATCCTTCTCATCAAATTTAGAGAATGTCTGGATGTATTTAAACGGATCCCCATCAGGCCATTGGCTACTATAGGGTTGCTCAACCTCACTAACCTCCTCATGCCGCCGACCATCTACCTTCATCTCCGCCTTCTATATCAACTTTCCTCTCTAATTGCTTACTGTTTAAGTTGAAACTCTCTGCTTTTCTTCTCTCCCTTGCTCTCTTTCTTCTTCATTTCCTTTTCTTTTATTTCTACTTTTCATCATAATTCAAACTGTTTCAATTCCTTCTCATGTTCAAAGTCCCTCATTTGAAATTGAATTCTTGCCATTTCCAAAGATTCTGATGGCGTTTCCACCAAATGTAATTCCGGAACTATAGCTGTAATTATCTGTCATTTCCTCACAGACAGACGCAACCCCAACACCAGCTTGTCTGTCAATTCCTACAGCCTTGTCCTCATTACCTTTCGTAAAAACCCCAACTTCACTTCTTCCACACCCAGAGAACTCTTAGTGACTGAAATAATTTTTATACACAAGAACACTGCTTAAACCAACTGAATTCAACATCCGGAGCCAAAGACACGAACAACTACCATACGCGACCTTTAAACCAAATAGCCTCCTGGTGCATACTCTCCAGTGTCTGCATGAGCTTATTCTGGATTGTCTGGTTTCCTCCCACAACCCAAAGATGTGCATGTCAGGTGTATTGGCCATGCTAAATTGTTCGTAGTTTTCAGGGAGGTGTGGGTTAGTTGCCTTGGGGTAAATGTGTAATAATAGGGTAAAGGAATGGGTCTAGGTAGGTTACTCCTCGGAGGGTCGGTGTGGACTTGTTGGGTCTAATGGCCTGTTCGCACACTGTAGGGATTGTAATTCGAAACCCAATTTGGTGTTATCGATTTAGAACCAGACAAGAGTCCCCAGTTTGCTATAGACTAACTGGACTGCCTCACCTAATTTAAGAGGGTAGCTTGGATGCCAAACCGTTGTTATTTTAAATGTAAATGGGAAGTGAGTGTTACAGATGTGATTCTACTGTTCAAACCACTCACCATTATGCAAAACACGATATATTTAAACACTCTAATGAAAATCCATAAAAAATGAAGAGGAATTTAGAATAACTTAACTATTGGAAACCTTAACTGAATGATTGATACAGTACCTTCTACAAATGAACTGTTCCAATTTATTAACATCACAGACGGCACTGTGGGTGGCATGGTGGCACAGTGGTTAGCACTGTTGCCTCCCAACGCCAGAGACCCACGTTCAATTCCCACCTCAGGTGGCTGACTGTGTGGAGTTTGCACATTCTCCCCGTGTCCGCGTGGGGTTCCTCTGGGTGCTCCGGTTTCCTCCCACAGTCCAAAAATGTGCAGGTTAGGTGAATTGGCCATGCTAAATTGCCCGTAGTGTTAGGTGAAGTGGTAAATGTAGGGGAATGGGTCTAGGTGGGTTGCTGTTCGGCGGGTCGGTGTGGACTTGTTGAGCCGAAGGACCTGTTTCCAGACTGTAAGTAATCCAATCCATTCAGACATGCATTCTTGCACACAGTTCTCCAATCCAGGAGGAAACAGTATCAAGTGAGGTTTCAGAGAGAATAGTATAGAGGGATAATTTACTAAAACTCCCAACCCTTCTAGGACCCCAAGCACTTGGTAACTTTTACAGCTACAAGAAAAAATCTGGAAAACCTGTCTGTGCGAGCTGGGCCATTGTTACTACTATTTATTTGAAAACACTAAAGGCCTCATAATTTGTTTACTTGAGCCGTTTTCAGTAGGCAGTATGGCCTTTAAGATCGCTTTCTACAAAAAAAGGAGAAAATAACCTTTTTAAACAAAAAAGTGACAGTATTGTTATACAATTTAGATGCCTGGTCCTTTACTCAAGGGGCTTCCTCGTGTTACTGATAGCAAGGTCACCTGTGAGGGGCAAACACAGGTACAGACCAAGTTACAGGAATGCGTCTCTTGACTTCTGAAAAACGCCTGTTCATGGATTATCACATCGGACATACTGGGAAGGGAACAACAGCTTGACACATCCCATTTCATTATTTCTGAGCTACACAATTCCAGCACTCGATACACTAGGGAGCCAAAACCCAAGGCCAGGGAAAGATACAGAGGGACAGAGAGATCCACAGTAAAGACAGAAACAGACAGTTAATTAACTGAGAAGATGTTGTGGAAATATGGGGAAAAAGACAGGGCAGTGGGAGTAACTGGAGAAGTGAGACCTTCGAGAGTAAAATTACAAGAATGAGAACATTGAATGAAGACATTGTCAGATCAGCTAAAATGGTTTGTTACATCAAATTCTGAATCTGCTTGACAGAACACCACAAACAACATAAACTGGGACAAGATGACAGCCCAGCATGGAGAGCTGTGCAGAACATGCTAGTGTGTTGCTCAGTAAACTGCACGATCTGCTCAGCATAAAGAGTATTGCAAACTTTACGACCATATGCTAACTATACTCGCATCAGATTACTGCCTACAATGGGAAGGTTTGCTCTCTCTGCGTGTGTGTTTGTGTGTGTGTTCATCAGAGACTGAGAGAGAGTCCGTGTGTGTGTGTGTGTGTGTGTGTGTGTGTGCGCGATTGGCGTGGGTTGAATGTGAAACTCATTGTTTGAGAAGGAACACACATGGAGGAAACTATTTTAAATACGAACAACTGGCAGGCTTTTTGTTAATCAACAGAGAGAACGACAGAAGTTTCATGGACAGATACGGTAAAGTGTTTGATAATGTTTAAATAAAGTCATTGCCAGACACAACAGCAATATACATCCGCGTGCACATGACTGACAGATGGATGGGAGTTTGGTGTGAGTTCGAATCAGATTTGCTTCGGCAGGTTTGAAGCCGTGAGTGTCAGAGCAGATTATTGGCTTCATTAAGACTGTATTTCATAGCTCAAGGTTCAAACAGGAGATGGAATAAGCCAGTGAGATATATTCTGGGGTGGTGAGTATTTCATGTTAGAAATGGTCAGGGAATGGTGTCAAGATTCAGCTCATGGTCAAAAGGATGCCCCACAGTTGGGACTTGTCTGCTTCAGCCGCGGATATTGACCAGGGATGGGATGGAAACAGTGGAAGGAAGTGGAATTTGTAACCAGAAAAGTAGAGAGTGACCTCCATGCTCTTAATATTTAAATAACGAAGGCAATGATACAATGCATTATGGTTCTCCGCTGAAACTGAGTAGGTCAACATTGAGACCCGTGAATAACACTGCCAGAGCAGAGAGGGAAACAATAATTGAACACCTTCATTAATGTTGTTAGTAGTGGTCTGGAGAGTGAATATCTGGATTCAGAGTTACAACAGGAACAATAATAGTGACAAGAAGTGGAGACTATATAAAAGAACAATAATACAGTCATAATTGATTTATAGAAAACAAAATCTGGACAGTGACGCTTACCAGGAACACCAACGATAGCCAGGAAGGGATAATAAAAGTATTGAATAATGCGAAGAGTGTAATAGATCTGCAATGATAATGACAACCAATCAAATGCAGAAAGATACCAAACATAATCCGATAAACTCCTGTCTATTGTTAGAATATTCCAGTCTAATATTCTCAGATTCTGATCCATTGTTGGAATATTCCAGTCTAATGTTCTCAGATTCTGATCCATTATTGGAACATTCCCGTCACATGTCCTCAGATTCTGATCCATGGTTGGAACATTCCAGTCTAATGTTCTCAGATTCTGATCTCTCCTCCCCCTCTCTCTGGATCTGCTGATCCCTGTCAGTGCTGTCGGTGATATTCCCGCTCATGTTATAGGATAACACATTGAACGGCGCCCATTTATCATTAAAAGATGGAAACCCTCCACTGGGATAATTAGGATCCACGGAGACTGGCATTAATCGCAGTCACTGAACAAATAGGCTCAGTTAACAAGTTACATGCATCACTTTTCATACCACTGTAAAAGGGAACATTTACTGGGTTTGGATGGAATGGATGAGGGTTGCTGAGGGATGGACCATAAATCTTTCAATGTTTTTAATCTTTTTTGCCTTGTATATGAGAGTATTAACAGAACACTGCACGGGTCTATATATGTTCCACTCTGTTTATGAAAGGAGGTAGTTATAAAATAACAGATCGGCTGCATAAAAATAAATCTGGATCCGTGGTGCTGGAAGAGCACAGCAGTTCAGGCAGCATCCAACGAGCAGCGAAATTGACGTTTTGGACAAAAGCCCTTCATCAGGCATTCATGATCCAGAATCTGGTTTCCAGCATCTGCAGTCATTGTTTTTACCTGCATAAAGAAAAGGTCGGGTGGACAAGTTTCTAGATACCTTAACACAAAGTACGGTACTTAATGACCAGTGTGAGGCTACTCCTGGTTTTAATGCCCTGTTATCAAATCCTTTCATAACCTTGAGACAGAGCATTGAGACTGCTGCTCAGGAACAGGCCGAAGCAATACTGTCCCTATGGACCTATTACAGAGGGATAAGAGAAGACCATTCAGCCCATATTAGCCTGTTGCTAATTGAAAGGTGGAAAGCTGGAATATTGGCACATGTTGCCAACAGAATCATTCAAAACAAAGAGATGTGTTGCTGCAGCTGTATGAGGTGTTACTGAGAGGGCACCTGGAGTACATTTTGTTGTCTGTGTTTCTGTATCTGAGAAGGGATGGACCTCCGTCAGATACAGTTTAACCACTGCTCGTAATCCACGGGTTGCTGTGTCATTTAATGTCTGGGTCTGTTACACAGGGACAGGAGGAGGCCATGAAGCCTCTCGAATGTGTTACAGAAGAACAGGAGGAGGCCATTAAGCTTCTTGAGTCTATTACAGAGGGACAGGAGGAGCCTATTCAGCCTCTCAAGCCTGTTACTAAGGGGCAGGAGGAGGCCATTCAGCCTCTCAAGCTCCTGTTACAGAGGGGCAGGAAGTGTCTATTTAACTTTCAAGTCTGTTACGCATAAATATTAGTTTTACGCTAGTTGTGGAATGGGAAAGACCTGTTGTAAATTTCTAACTTTGAATAAGGCCAATTTTGAAAGTGTTAGGCGAGCCCTGTGAAAGGCTGGTTGGGATGTCCTATTCACAGGTAAAGGGACTGTTGGAAAATGCAAGGCCATCAAAACTTGAATTCAGAGAGTCCAGAGCCAACGTGTTCCTTTTTGTGAGATGGGCAAGGCTGGTGGGTGCAGGGAATGCTGGATGGCTAGATATATTGATGCTCTGGTCAAGGTAAGGAAGGAGGCATAAGTCACGTAAACAGAGCTGAGATCAAGTATATCCCGAGAGGTGTATAAGGGCAGAAACTGCATAGTCAATGGGGAAATCGGGCCAGAAAAATGTGGACATGAGATGGCTTTAGTAATAGGGTTAACGAGGCATTGAAGAAATTCTACAAATCCTTTAATGGCAAGACATTAACTGGGGAGAGAATATGTCCCCTTATAGATCAGTAAGGACACCTATGTGTGGAACCACATGAGATGGGAGGGATACGAAGCAAGTATTTCTCTACTGTATTTAATGTGGCGGGGGTTACAAGAGCGAGAGAATGAAAAAATATATCGTGATATCTTGAAAAGTATCTATATTACAAGGAGATGTAGGGCATTTTAAAACATACGAAGGTGAGCAAATTCCTGGGACTGATGAGTTGAATCCCAGAAGTTTGTGGGAGGCTAGGAAAGAGATTGCTCAGCCTTTTGCTGATATGTTTGTTCATTTATTTCCACAAGTGAGGTGTCAAAAGACTGGAGGGCTGCTAACATAGTGTCATTATTTAAGAAAGTAAGGAGAAACCAGGTAACTATAGATTGGTGAGCCTGACGTTAATGGTGACTAAATTGTTGGAGGGGATTTTGAGGAAAAGGATGTATGTGCATTTGGAAAGACAAGGACTGAAGAGGGGTTTGTACATTGGAGTTCACGTCTCACTGACTGTGTGGAGTTTTTTGAGGAAGCGATGAAGATGATTGATGAAGGCAGGACAGTGGATGTTGTCTTTATGGAATTCAGTAAGAAAAGCAAAATGTTCTACATGGTAGACTGGTTAACAAGGTTCGACTGCCTGGAATCCAGGGCGAGCTCGCCTGTTAGATCCAAAATTTTCTTGAATATTGGAGAGAGGGCGTGGCAGTGGACATTTCTTCTTTAAACTTGGAGACCTGTGACCAGTGGCATGCCGCAAAGATCAATAGTGGGTCCACTGCCTTTTGTCACTTATACAAATCATTTGCATTTGAGTATATGAAGTATAGTCAGTAAGTTTGTAGATAATACCAAATTTGGTGGTGCAGTCGACAGTGAAGAATTATCTCTCAGACTATAATGGGACTTTGCTTAGGTGGACCGAGGAGTGGCAGATGGAGTTTATTTTACTTAAATGTGAGGTGTTGCATTTTGGCAAGACAAATCAAGGCAAGACATGAAGGTAGGGTCCTGTCGAAAGCTCAACATTTCAATTCCCCCTCCCACTCCACCAAGGATATGCAGGTCTTTGGACTCCTCCATCGTCAGACCACAGCGAAACGACGGTTGGAGGAAGAACGCCTCATCTTCCGGCTAGGAACCCTCCAACCACAAGGGATGAACTCGGATTTCACCAGTTTCCTCATTTCCCCTCCCCCCAGCCTGTCTCAGTCAAATCCATCAAATTCAGCACCGCCTCCCTAACCTGCAATCTTCTTCCCGACCTCTCCGCCCCCACCCCAATCTGTCCTATCACCGTCACCTTGACCTTTTTCCACCTATCACATTTCCGACGCCCCCCTCCCAAGTCCCTCCTCCCTATCTTTTATCTTAGCCTGCTGGACAAACTTTCCTCATTCCTGAAGAAGGGCTAATGCCCGAAACGTCGATTCTCCTGTTCCCTAGATGCTGCCTGACCTGCTGCGCTTCTCCAGCAACACATTTCCATCTCTGATCTCCAGCATCTGCAGACCTCATTTTCTCTCCTGTCGAAAGCTGCCAATCAAGGAGAACTCCATAGAAATTATCGAATCCCTACAGTGAGGAAACAGCCTATTCGGCCCATCGAGGCCACACCGACCCTCTAAAAAGTATCCCTTTGGACAAACCCCTACCCTAACCCTCTGAGCCTGCATTTCCCATGGCTAATCCACCTCGCCTACACATCCCTGGGTACTTTACGCAATTTAGCATGGCCAATCTACCCTTATCTGTATATCTTTATACTGTGGGAGGAAAACATTACATCCGGAGGAAACTCATGCAGACGGGGAGAATGTACAAACCCCACACAGGCTGTCATTCAAGGATGGAGTTAAACCCAGCTCGCTGCACTCTGAAGCAGCAATGCTAGTCACTGAGCTACTGTGTCACCTTGTGGTGCAGGTTCACCGTTCCTTGAAAGTGCCGTCACAGGTAGACAGCGCAGTGAACAAGGCACTTGGTGACCTGCCCTTTATTGGTGCGTACTTTGTGTCTAAACATTTTCACGACATGTTGCATCTGTACAGGACATTGGTTTGGCCACTTCTGTAATATTGCCTTTAATTCTGGTCTCCCTGCTGTCGGGAGGATGTTGTCAAACGTGAAAGGGTGCAGAAGAGACTTAAAATAATGTTGCAGGTATTGGATGGTTAGAGTTACAGGGAGAGGTTGAAGAGGCTGGGGCTATTTTCAAGTGTTGAGGCTGAGGAGTGACGTTAAAGAGTTTTATAAAATCATGAGGGGCATAGATAAGGTAAACAGTCAACGTCTTTTACCCAGGATAGGCGAGTCCAAAATTAGAAGACAAAGGTTTAAGGTGAGAGGGGAAAGATTTAAAAAGGAACATGAGGGACAACATTTTCACACAGAGACTGCTGTGTGTATGGATTGAACAGCCAAAAGAGGTGGTGGAGGCAGGTACAGTTACACCATTTAAAAGGCATTTGGGTGGATAGATAGTTTGGAAGTGTTTAGAGGGAGATGGGACAAGTGCTGGCAAGGGGGACGAGATTTATTTAGGAAATTTGGTCGGTATGGGCGATCAGACCGAAAGGTATTTTTCCGTGCTGTACATCTCTGAAACTCTATTGCCTCTTGAGTGTATAACACAGGAACAGGAGGAGGCTATTCAGCTTCTGAATTCTGTCAGGCAACTTGTTTGTTCAATTGCTGAGAGTAAAATACAAAAATACATCATTCAGATTTTGATGGTGTTTTACAAAAACAGGAGAAAGGCTTTTAGCCAAGAGAAGCTGTAAGGAATGTGAAGAGGCCATTCAGGCCCTCGACTCCATTCCACAAGAGCAGAAGGTTTGCACAGAGCTATTGGAACCTGTTAGTCAGTAGCAGGAGGAGGACATCTACTTTCGCAAACCTTGGATCAGGAAGCAGTCGCTCAACTGCCCAAGATTGGGACACATAACAGGACGCAGTCATTCAACTGCTTGAGACTGTGAGACAGGGACAGGATGCAGTCACTCAGAGCTCGAAACTGGGGCACAGGGAAATCTGGAGGTTAGTGAGGCCCCAGCATCCTGTTATGCAAGGACAGGAGGAGGTGACTCACTCCCCACCAATATGGGACACTGGGAGAGAAGGGGAGTTTGCTTGGAACAAATAGAAATATATGAATAGGTTGCATTAGTGGTCCATTCAATCCTGCCCCAACATTCACTAAGACCACGGCTGATCTGATTCTGATTCCATCATTCCATTTTTAGGAGACTCCCCTCTCTGCAGCCTCTGCTCCGTTTCTTGGTCATGTTGCAGACTCAGATGCTGCAACAACACTCACCATGACTCATCCAGAAGGATGGGTCTAACAGGATAAGTCAGTATTTGAGGGGTCCAATCACAAGAATGAAAACACAAAATAAAGGTATTGTCAGATATTGAGTTCTCTCACATTCGCAATCCAACTCGCATAACCAGCCCATCCATTACATATTCACATTGGAGCACTGTGTAGATCCGGCTCGTGTACGGCTGTATGCAACCCAGCTATGTGCAGAGTGAAACTTTGTGCAGCCTACACCAATACTTGATCTATAATCCTGGGCTAAATGTTCAGTGTGGGGAGCTGTGCAGTCCGCACTGGCTCATTCATATACAAACCCAGGCTGTTGCATTGTTCGGTAACACTGTATTAGATCACTGCCCAGTGTAGTGAAAAATGTAACCAATGCAGGAAGTGACAGAAAGTGCAGTTCCCATCCATTTACAGCTCCATATCTGCACTGTACCTTGACAAGGGGTGCTGCGAATGTGAAAATCAATGTGAGGAAGAGATATAATTTAAATACCAATAGTTCTGATTAAGGCGCATATCACTCTAGTATTTAAAGTTGAAATAACTGAGATAATATCCAATGAGGTTTTGTGAATGGTGCAAAGAAGTAAGAGTGGGATGGTGATGTTATAGTGGTTGCACTATAAGCCAGCAAATAATCAATGGGAATTAGAGGAACAAATATTCAGGGAGATTGGCGAGACTTGCAGGAGCAATAGGGTTGTCTTAATAGGTGATTTTAATTTTCCTAACATAGACTGGGACTTCCAGATGGTTAAGAACTTAGATGGAATGTAATTTGTTAAGTGTGTTCAGGAAAGCTTCCACAAGCAATATAGAGAGGTTCCTATTGGGGAAGGGACAAACTCGACCTATTGTTGGGAAATAAGGTCGGAGAGGTGTCGGAGGTAAAGTGGGCAAGCATTTTGGGAATAGTGACTAGAGCTGTATTAGTTTTAAAATAGTAATGGTAGGGACAAAATTGGTCCACACAATCAAGTTCTAAATTGGCGACAAGGTGTATTTTGTTGGAGTTAGACAGGGGTTTGCAGGGGGTGATTGGAGGAGTTTGTTTCGAGGTAAAACGATCCCGGGCAAGTGGAAGGGCTTCAAAAGTAAGATAGCTCGAGTTCAAGGTTGATATGTTCCTGTGAGGATGAATGGAAAGTGAGGCTGGAAGAGAGAACCCTGGATAACAAGAAATATTGAGGCTCTGACCAGAAAAAAGGAGGCGTGGCTCAGGTACAGGCAGCTGGGAACAAGGAAATCTCTGGAGGTACACAGGGGATACAGGAGTTTAGTGAAGAAGGAAATCAGCAAGGCGAAAAGGGGGTATGAGATAGCCTTGGCTGAGCAGATTAATATGAACCCAAATTCAGTATAAGAAAGAAAAAGAACAACTAGAGAGAGAATAGGACGCCTTACAATCCAAAATGGGCACCCATGTGTAAAAGCTCAACAGATGGGTGAGGCCCTCAATTTCCCCTCTGTGTTTATTATGAAGAAAGACATGAAGCCCTGTGACCTTTGGGAGGTTAGTTGTGATATCTTGGTACAGTCCATATCACAGTAGAGGTGCTGATGGACATATTAGAATGCAGAAAGTCAGATAAATCTCTTGGTCCTGACCAGATATATACAAGCGCAATGCAGGTAGCGAGAGAAGAAAGTTCAGGGGCCAAGGACCCGGAAGACTGGGCGAGAAGAAACCTGCCCTTATTCAAGAAGGGTTGCAAAGAAAAGCCTGGGAAAGATAGACCAGTAAGCTTCATATCTGTTTTCGGTAAACCACTTGAGAAGGTTCTGAGGCAAAAGATATGCATGCATTTGGAAAAACAGAGTTTGACTTGGAGCAGTCAGCATAGTTTTGTGCGTGGCAGATCATGCCTTAGAATTTTTGTTAGAGTTTTTCAGGAAGTGACCATAAAGGTTGACAAGGGCAGGGTGGTGGACATAGTCTACATGGATTTCAGTAAGGCCTTTGATAAGGTTCCACATGATAGGTCGCTCTGGAAGGTTAGATCGCATGGACTCCAATGTAAACTGGCAGATTGGTGACACAATTGGCTTGACGTTATGAAGCAAATGGCTATGGTGGAGGTATGCTTGTCGGACTGGAGGCCTGTGACTCGTGGAGTGCCTCAGTGGTCGGTCCCGGGCCCATTGCTGTTCGTTATCTTATACCAATGATTTGGACCAGAGTGCACAACGCAAGGTTAGTAAGTTTGCAGATGACTCTAAATTAGGAGGCATCATTTACAAGGAGTAACATTATCAGAAATTGCAGCATTAACTTGGTCAGCTGAGGAAGTAGGCTCAGAACTAGCAATTTGAGTTTAATACAGATAAGTGTGACGTCTTGCATTTTGGAAAGTCAAATCCAGATAGGAGTTTAATGATGAATGAGAGGGTCTTAAGGAGTGTAATGGAACAAAAGGACATTGGAGATTAGGTGCACGGTTGTCTGAAATTTGAGTCACAGATACACAGGACAGTGAAGAAGGTTGTTGGCACACTGGTCTTCATCAGCACATTGCGTATAAAAGTTTGGACGTTATGTTGCAGTTGTACAGGATGTTGGTAAGGCTGCAGTTGGAGTATTGAGTTCAGTTTTGTTCACCTTGCTCGAGAAAGGATATTATTGAACGAGAAAGAGTGTGGAACAAATTTACAAAAAATGTTTCCTGGGCTAAAGGCTCTAAGTTATAGGCACAGGTTGGACAGGTTAGAACTTATTTCTTTTCAGCGTAGGAAACTGAGGAGGTTCTTATAGAAGTGTAACTCTTATAAAATCATGAGGGGCGTGCATGGGGTGAATACTTCAATTTTTTTCCTAAGGTTGGGGAATCGAGGACGAGAGGACATCCATTAATGTTTGGAAAGGAAAAAAAGTATATAAAAAGGAACCTGAGGGGCAACCTTTTTACACAGAGCGTGGTATGCATACAGACTGAGCTGCCAGTGGAAGTGATTGAGGTGGGTACAATAGCAACATTGAAAAGGCATTTGGACAAATATACAGATAGGGTAGGATTAGAGGGATACAGAGCACGGGCAGGGAAATGGAGTGAGTGTGGATGGACATTTTGTGTTGCATGGACCAGCTGGGCCAAATGGCCAGTCATTCTGGCAGTCTCGTGCAGTATGACTATAAATGAGTGTGTTATGGAGTGGATGCAGAGTGGGGGAGACTGAGAAAAAATGTCATTGAAGGATATGTTCACAGGTTCAGAATGCTGAAATGAAGACATTTCGATAGTATCATGCAACATGGGTCAGTATTATGAAGAATTATGAGTGAAAGGGATATTGCTGTAAGTTCAGGCGATGGAGACTTTTGGATGAGCATTTGTTCTGCAGCTTTGTAACTGGGAGTGAGGACAGCAGAGTCTTCACCTCACTGGGCTGAATCTAACAAAAATCTGTCTCAGTGACATTTTCTTTGAGTGTGACAGAGGGGTTGTATGCACAAGGCTGAGCTAGATTCCTGATGCTATCTTACCAAACTCATCTCATTAACTACCTACCCCACTCCATGGTGTCCCTCTCATACAATGCCAGACTGATTCTCCCACCCATCATGACTGGAGGTACTCAAAATCGCCCGGATGCCCCTGGATATTCCATGACGCCTGACACTGGGGCCATCATTAAAAGGCCAAGGGGCACACAGTTGAGCTTTCTCAGTTGGAGATGTCCTGCACAGTTTACCCCGAGCATGGCAGATAAGGGGAAATTACATTACAGTTTGTCGACAGAGACACGGAGGTCCTGGAGGATGGGCTAGTACACAGGGGGACCATTCTCTTCCCAGAGGCATCACACCACCAGACACACCGAACATGGTCTGAGCTCACTACCAACCTCAGTGCAGTATCTGCAGTCTGAAGAAATGTCCAGCAAAACAGGACAAGCTTCAATAACCTTCCCCACACTGTTAGGATAAGGATCACCATATTCTCTCTGCTCCCTCACACTCACTGTATGTCTGTTATAGCAAGGTTAGGTCTCATGGAATACAGGGAGAACTAGCCATTTGGATACAGAACTGGGTCAAAAGTAGAAGACAGAGGGTGGTGGTGGATAGTTGTTTTTTAGACTGGAGGCCTCTGACCATTGGAGTGCCACAAGGATCGGTGCTGGATTCACTACTTTTTGTCATTGACATAAATGACTTGGATGCGAGCATAAGAGGTAAAGTTAGTAAGTTTGCAGATGACACCAAAATGGGAGGTATAGTAAACAGCGAAGAGGTCACCTCAGATTACAACAGGATTGACAAGATGGGCCAATGGGCTGAGAAGTGGCAGATGGAGTTTAATTCAGATAAATGCAAGGTGCTGCATTTTGGGAAAGCAAATCATAGCAGGAATTATACACTTAATGGCAAGGTCCCAGGGAGTTTTACTGAAGAATGAGATCTTGGAGTGCAGGTTCATAGCTCCTTGAATGTGCAGTCGCAAGTAGATACGATAGTGAAGAAGGCGTTTGGTATGCTTTCCTTTATTGGTCAGAGTATTGAGTACAGGAGTTAGGAGGTCATGTTGCAGCTGTACAGAATATTGGTTAGGCCAATATTGGGATATTGCGTGCAATGCTGCTCTCCTTCCTATCGGAAAAATGTTGAGAAACTTGAAAGGGTTCAGAAAAGATTTATAAGGATTGGAGGATTTGACCTATAGAGAGAGGCTGAATCGGCTGGGGCTGTTTTCGCTGCAGCTTCGGATACTGAAGAATGACATTATAGAGGTTTTCAAAAGTATAAGGGGCATGGATAGGGTATGTAGGGAAAGTCTTTTCCCTGGGGTCAGGGAGTCCAGAAGTGGAGGGCATAATTTTAAGGTGAGGGGGTAAGATATAAAAGAGACCTACAGAGCAACTATTTCACACAGAGGGTGGTACGTGTATGTACGAGCTGCCAGGTGAACTGGGGGAGGCTAGTATAAGTGCAACATTTAAGAGGTATTTGGATGAGTTTATTGAATAGGAAGGGTTTGGAGGGTTATGGGCTGAGTGCTGGCAGGTGGGACTAGATTGTATTTGGATATGTGGTCAGCATGGACGGGTTGGCCCGAAGGGTCTGTTTCCATGCTATACATCTCTATGACTCTATGACTTATATTAATCTCTGTTTTTTGGTGCACCATACTGGTGAGAAATTTAAAAGGGATATTCTCCATGATGAGCTTACAAAGACCCAACACATCCTGGGAGTTTCAGACATCCAACACAACAGAATATTATTTCCTAGCATAGAAAGTAAGGATATATTTTTTTCCTATGTGCATCTGCGTAAGATACTCTGGGCAGGCGCAGGAAAAGAGAAACCGTGTCCATCTCCAATTCTGTCCCCAAGACCCACTCTACCACACCGAACACAGAGCTCCGATATATACAAAGCCTGCAGCAGAACCACATGCAATGAGTAAGAGTGCCTGTAGTCATTCTGCATTTAGGACATGCTGAAGATAATCCCACATTGAATTTTGAGAGAAAATCTGGAGTCAGATAGACCCTATGAAGAATTTGCAACTGCAAGGAATGGGACCTATTACAGATAAAAATCCTTCGAGCATTTTCACAAATATCCTCGCATGTCTCTGAAGAGATCTAAACCCCCAACTCTCTCGCACAGACGTCACGAAGCTGCACAGTCTTGTCTGAGGGGACACTCTCCAACAAATGATAAACGGTACTAACAAAGAGTGTATTCTTAGCAATAAACACCCGCAGCTCTGTATCGGATCTGCAAGAGTCTGTTAAGAGTGTATGTTTTTAAAATCAAATCTCTAATCTGGAAAAAAAGCAGAATAAATCTCTACTAGCGTTGATCAAATGATATCATTGTTTCTCCCTCAAGTAACACGTGGTGACTCAGTGGTTTTCACTGCTGAGTCACCGCACCAGGGTCACGGGTTTGGTTCCAGTCTTGGGTGACTGGCTGGGTGGAGTTAGTATGTTCTCAACTGTGTCTGCATAGGTTTCCTCCCACAATCTTAAACATGTGCATGTTAGCTGAATTGGCCATTGCTAAATCGCTCATAGTGTTCCAGAATCTGTAAGTTCAGACATTAGTCAGGATAAATATAGAATGGTAGGAGAATGGGTCTGGGTGGGTTACTCTTCAGAGCGTCGAAGCTGACTTGTTGGGCCCAAGGGCTTGTATCCACACTGTAGGGATTCTACTAATTCTAAATCACCCAAGCAAGGTACCACCCTCGCTGCCCACAGTTTAAACCTGGAATCCATTATCCCCGGATGACAACCTGGTATACCAATTAAAGGGGTAAGAAACATGGTTTTGGCTGTATTGCCCTCGATCTGACGCATAGTTCTTCAAGTTTTAACAGTATTGATGATCATTAGTTTTTGACAATACTCCAAAAATGTTGTCATTTTATCTAAGAACAACAGATTAATAAGGGTTCACTTTTTCTGAGAGGGCTCAATTTCTAGCCGTATTGACGCCGAGTCCTCAGCGGCCCAGGCACTAACATAGGATGATAAAAAAACTTAATTGATTGCTTTTAATCTGGGAGATCTACCCCCCACAATCTGTGGGGCAGTTGCAATTTTGTTAGCTTGATAAGGAATCGCTTATGGTGCCAAATAAAAGAGCTAAACCAGCCATTATGTTTCAGAAAAATCTGTCTGGGAAACATCAAAGAAAGCATTCGCACGGGGTCTAGGAAATAAGGAAGGACATTCATTTTAATAACAGCTATCTGATCGAGCCAGGATATTTGAAATGCCTCCCATCTTTGAAGATCTTGTTTAATTTTGTCAAACAAATGGACATAGTTCACCTTAAATAAATGATCAAAGACAGATGTAGTGAATATACGAAAATAGGGAAACCACCCCATTGACCATTTAAAAGGAAACCAGGATTTGCCCTCAGTATCAGGTATTTCCCTAAGATCTCCCATAGGCATGGCCTCCAACTTTGTAAAATTAATCTTATCACCCAGAAAGACAACAAGCGAATTAATGCATTGCATCACACAAACTACCGAAATTGCAGGATTTGACAAAAACATAAGACCCTCATCTGCATACAATGTAATCTGCATACAATGTGACTTCTATCCCACGTCTGGGGCAGATATGTTGGTATCCCTACGGGTGGCCTCCGCCAGTGGCTCAATCCCCAACGTAAACAACAATGGTGAAAGGTGTCAAACTTTGCGGCTGCCTGGAGAAATATTAATATTACTGGTTGGCACACCATTAGTGAGAACAACAGCCAGAGGATCGTGGTAAATGACCCTCACCCACTTGATAAAAACTTTGCACAGACCAAACCGTTCAACTGTATAGAAGAGATCCGGCCACTCAATTCAATCAAATGCCGTCTCTCATCTAAAGAGATCAATAATCCCTGGACAGATTGTTGTTGACACTCTTGGATCATATTGAGTAACCTCTTCACATTGTAGGAAGATCTGCGGCCCTTTATAAAGCTCGTTTGGTCCTCTTTGGCAACGGAAGGCAGCAAGGTTTCCAGCCTTAATGCACGCGTCTCAGACAAGATTTTGAAACCAACATTTAAATGAGAGATTGGCGTGTAAGAAGCACAATCCTCCAGGGTCTTCCTTTCTGCAGCATCAGAGAGATGAGCCTCTCTTAAGGATGGAGGGAGGGGTTCGTGACTGTATGAGTGGCAGAACATGTTAAACATCAGCCCTGACAATAGGTTTATAAATTATTTATAAAATTCACGAGGAAATATGCCAGGAACGTGCACCTTTGCATTCTGAAGCTGCTTCACACCCTCCTGCGCTGACAATGGTGTATTAAGGCACAACACGTATTCAGGGGTTACTCCTGAAAAATGAAAAATGACTCCATCTTAATCCATCTATCCACATAATTCTCAGTCTGAAATAATTCGGAGAAAAATCTCGGACAGGAGGCATTAATCTTTTTGGAATTGAAGGTAAGAATCCCAGTACCTTCCCTAATTGAGGTAATGGCTTGAGAGGGGCGCTCGTTTTCCTGGCGAGATAGAATAAATACCTGCCTGGCTTATCACCATGTTCAAACAGCCTTTGTTTTGCAAAAGTAAGTTCCTTCTTGGCTGTGTGTGTGAGCGTGGAATTCACCGTAGACCAAAGCGTTGTGATCCGCTGCAGCTTAGCCACTGAGGGTCTATCACAGTATGCCCTCTCGGCTGCCCTCAGCTGTGCCGCAAACCAGCGTTCCTGCTCCCCCTTCTGCTGCATCCTAAGGGATAATTATTCCCTTGGCATAAGCCTTAGCAATTTCCAATAGAATGGATGAGTTACTGGTTGAATCTGAATTAATGGCTAAGAAATATCTGAATTCATTACAGAAATACTCAATGAACGAGCTAGTCTTAACAATAAAGGGATACATTCGTCAGTGTCTCGAATCTGTTATATTTCCCTCAATATTTATCTATAAGTATGGTCACAAATGGTAGTATTCCCAATTGTGCAGGATGCCACCGAATCTAAGATTGTTGCAGGGATGGGGAAGAAATCAAACCTGGTGTGGCATTTCTGCAGGTTAAAGTAGATATTTAAAATCTTATTTGTGAGGTAGATGTGCCTCCAGACATCCACCAGCTCTAGTTCTGCACACAAATCCACCAATTGGTTACATTATAATGAGGGTATTGAGGGACCTTCGGACATTCTGTCCACCGTGGTTCCATAAGACAGTTGAAATCTCCTTCCACAATAATGTGTCATGATGCAAGATAACTGAATTTGGAAAATGCATCTACCAGGATTTTAAGAGGGTGCACCGGGGTGGGGGTGAGGGGTCGCAATTACTCTTCAAAATATTGGATTATTTACCATAGTTCAAGGCTTGGGGGATTTATGATCCTTCCGTGAGTATCAAATACAATCTAGTAATTTAAATGGAAGGTTCTTCTTCTCCCCCACTACTTGTATTAAAGGACGAAAATAAAAACCCGTTCAAACCCGCCCTGCTATAACGTCAAATGTTCCTAGTCATCGAGGTGCATCTTCTGCATTAGGACAAAATCCACCCTCTCTTTTTTAAGACTAGAAAGTAAGCTTTTCCTCCTGACTGGGCAATGGCTCCCCTTAATGTTCCAGGTACACCATTTTAGCATATCATTTTCCAGAACCGACTGTAGCAACATTTGAACTCGATAAAGGAAGAACTCGAATTACTGATCATTAATAAACAAAGTCTCATAGAGCTTAAAAACTACACAATCTAAAACTATTACAACTGACAAGCTCTCAAACTTTCCAAAACTAAACATATAAAAAATCCAAAAAACTAAAAAAATCGATAGGGGAATTTAAAATTTTCACAAAGTTTTCGCTTTCTCTGCAGAGTCAGACGAGTTCATGGATCCATTAAATGCAATACGGAGAATCGTTGGGTACCAGAGGGAATACTGATTCCCGAGTTCCCTTACTCTTCTCTTGAGAGGTGTTAGACTTGGAAGCAGGTGAGCACTTTGGTGAAAGCGATCACAATTCTGTTATGTTTACTTTAGTGATATCAAGGGATAGGTGTATACCACTGGGCAAGAGTTACTGCTGGGGGAAAGGCAATTACAATGTGATTAGGCACGATTTAGGAAGCATAGGAGGGAGAAGGAAACTGAAGGGGATAGGCACATAAGAAATGTGGAGCTTATTCAAGGAAAAGGTACCGTGTGTCCTAGATAGGTATGTACCTGTCAGGCAGGGAGGAAGCTGTAGAGTGCGGGAGCCATAGTTTATGAAGGAAATGGAATCTCTGGTCAAGAGAAGAAGAATGCTTATTTTAGGATGAGATGTGAAGGCTCAGTTAGGGCGCTTGAGGGTTACAAGGTAGTCAGGAAAGACCTAAAGGGAGAGCTCAGAAGAGCGAGGAAAAGACATGAGAAGTTGTTGGCGGATAGAATCAGGATAAACCCTAAGGCTTTCTGTAGGTATTTAAGGAATACATGAATGACGAAAGTAAGATTAGGGCCAATCAAGGATAGAAGTGGAAAGTTGTGTGTGGAGTCAGAGGGGATAGGGGAAGCACTAAATGAATGTTTTTCAACAATATTTTCAACATTTTCTGGAAAATGACAATGTTGTCGAGGAGATTACTGAGATACAGGCTATTCGACTAGTTGGGATTGAGGTTCACAAGGAGGAGGTATTAGAAATCCTGCAGAGTGTGAAAGTCCGTAAGTCCCCTGGGCCGGATGGGATTTATCCCAGGATCCTCTGGGAAGCCAGGGAGGAGATTGCAGAGTCTTTGGCATTGGTCTTTAAATCGTCATTGTCTACAGGAATAGTGCCAGAAGACTGGAGGATAGCAAATGTGGTTCCCCTGTTCAAAAAGGGGAGTAGAGACAACCCTGGTAATTATAGACCAGTGAGCCTTACTTTAGTTGTTGATAAAGTGTTGGAAAAGATTATAAGAGATAGGATTTATAATCATCTAGGAAATAATAAATTGATTAGGGATAGTCAGCACGGTTTTGTGAAGGGTAGGTCGTGCCTCACGAACCTTATTGAGTTCTTTGTGAAGGTGACCAAACAGGTAGATGAGAGTAAATGGGTTGATGTGGTTTCTATGGATTTCAGCAAGGCGTTCGGTAAGGTTCCCCACAGTGGGGTATTGTACACAATGCGGAGTAATGGGATTGTGGGAGATATAGCAGTTCGGATCAGTAATTAGCTTGCTGAAAGAAGACAGAGGGTCGTGGTTGATGAGAAATGTTCATACTGGAGTCAAGTTAGTAGTGGGTCGGTGTTGGGTTCACTGCTGTTCGTCATTTTCATAAACGACCTGGATGTGTGTAGAAGGATGGGTTAGTAAATTTGCAGATGACACTAAAGTCGGTGGAGTTGTGGATAGTGAGGAAGGATGTTATAGGTTACAGAGAGACATAGATAAACTGCAGAGCTGGGCTGAGAGGTGGCAAATGGAATTTAATGTGGACAAGTGTGTGGTGATTCACCTTGGTCGGAGTAAACGGAATGCAAAGTAATGGGCTAATGGTAAGATCCTTGGTAGTGTAGATGAGCAGAGAGATCTCGGTGTCCAGGCGCAAAGATGCTTGAAATTTGCCACCCAGGTTGACAGGGTTGTTAAGAAGGCATACAGTGTTTTAGCTTTTATTAATAGAGGGATCAAGTTCAGGAAGCATGAAGTTATGCTACAGCTGTACAAAACTCTAGTGCAGACGCACTTGGAGTATTGTGTACAGTTCTGGTCACCGCATTATAAGGAGGATGTGGAAGCTTTGGAAAGGGTGCAGAGGAGATTTACTAAGATGTTGTCTGGTATGGAGGAAAGGCTGAGGGACTTGAGGCTGTTTACGTTAGAGAGCAAAAGGTTGGGAGGTGACTTAATAGAGACATATAAGATAATCAGAGGGTTAGATCGGGTGAGCCTTTGTCCAAGAATGGTGATGGTAAAGATGAGGGGGCATAGCTTTAAATTGAGGGGTGATAGATATGGGACAGATGTCAGAGGTAGTTTCTTTACTCATATAGTATAAAGTGTATGGAATGTTTTGTCTGCAACGGTAGCAGATTCGCCAACTTTAAGTACATTTAAGTCGTCATTGGACAAGCATATAGGCGTAATTGGAATAGTAGGTTAGATGGGTTTCAGATTGGTATGACAGGTTGGCGCAGCATCGAGGGCCGAAGGGCCTGTACTGCGCTGTAATGTTGTATGTTCTGTATCATCAAAAGATTTTTTTCCGAATCACCGCCGCCGAAACGTTCCGAAAGGACATAATCCTGGAGCCCATGAATTAAAGGCATTGGATTTTGCCGTTGGGTTCTGGAAGCTTCCATTAGTCTTTGTTTATCCCCATAACTGTGTAACCACACGCGGACAGGGCGAGAGCACTGGTCTGAGCCTGTCCTGTGCACCGTAACCCGATGGACTGTCTCAGTCTTCACCCGTCCCTCTTCAGTTTCGAAGTGAAGGAATCGCTGCAGCCAGTTCTCAAAAAATACTCACTGGCTGACCACCTGCTGTCTGGGCCAGCAGACCGACGATGTGAACATTCTTCATCCTGCCCCTATTCCCAATGTCGTCATCATGTTCAATTAAGATACGGACCTGTTTTTCAACGGTGAGGATCCTCTCTCGTGAGGAATTTATTATCGCAGACTCTGTCATGCAGTTCGGCGCTTGACATTGTCCATTTTATTTCCAAGGCTGTCAAGTTGCTGCTCATGTTTTTGGAGCGTGCCTGAGAGTAGTAGTGGTTCTAGCCTCTGTTGAACCCTTCTTCAATCACGGCTTCAATCATTTCACATAACTTGGTTAACTCAGTGACCAAGGCCTGGTGAGTAACTGGGTCCATGGAACGAGCAGAGTGGGTTGCAGCTACAGCCTCAGGCAGGCTCGATGCTTCTGACGGGGGCACCGTGTGTTGGGACTTACTCGATCCTTTCCCATGTTTTGTCACCTCCACTTGACAAACCGGGATAGTAAAGATTCTATCACTCTTTTAGGGTTGAATTTTAACTAAGTTACTGGGGTGGAGTGGGTTAGGGAACCACTTTGCCCATGCTGTGATGCAGAGCCCAACAAAGCAGACCTTCCAGATCACCACTATCTTGGATTCTCCCTTAACATTTTATCAATATTATCATTTCGGTTTGCATTATATTCCTGGATGTTCTGGAGCAGTGTGATTTTGTATCACTGACTACATTTTCCCCTGCACTGCAAATTGCTGCCCATTCCTCGATAATCCTTGACTCTGTTGTTACTTATGAACCTTCTGTCTGTGCCTCAAACATATTCAATATCTCTTCCTCCAAAGCTCTGCGGGGAAGAGAGTTCCAAATACTCTCCCCACGGAGAAAACAAATGTTAACCTCAACGGTGTGTGAGATCATTTTTGTCCCCTTACCTGAGAAAGGATATAATTAATTTGGAAGCAGTTCGGAGATGTTTCACTTCATGTATTCCAGGGATGAGGGTCTTATATTATGAAGGCTTTAACAGGTTACTCTTGGAATGAGAGGTGATCTTATTGAAACATACAAAACCTAGAGGAGAGTGGATCAGATAGATACCCATTGGGTGTTTGTATAGTCCAAACTTCTTGTCATTTTTAAAGAATCTCTACAGTGTGGAAGCAGGACATTCCGTCCATCATGTCCACATTGACCCTTAATGTCCATATCCCCCGGGACCTGCCCCCCTACTCCATCCATGTAACCCTGCATTTCCCATCACTAACCTATCTAACCTACACATCCCTGGGCACTATGGGAAATTTAGCATGGCTAATCCACTCTAAGCTGCATATCTTTGGACTGTGGGAGGAAACTGGAACACTGGTAGGAAACCCACACAGACATGGGGAGAATGTACAAAATCCAAATAGAGGGTTGCTAGAGGTTGGAATTGAATGCAGCTGCTGGGCGATGGGAGGTAGCAGTGCTAACCACAGATCCACGATGTGCATCCGTTAGTTCTATTAGTTACCTGTGGTTGACTTAAGAAATCTGCCTGACTTGTTCCTGTCACTGAACCTCACCCAGTCTGAGACCTTTATCATCGGCCATATCACCAACCTGATTACATTTAAAATTTGTTGTGAGCAGTGGAAGAGTGGGACTAGAAAAGGAAAGAGTGACACCCTCCATCCTCAGTCACAACTGGAGTGAGAAAGAAACACAAAGTGGTATTTCATTCCAGTGGGAATTCTCTTTCCCAGAATTTGGGGTGGCCAGATATTTATATTATACCGAGGCTGGCTTTGTCTATAGACAGGTCAATCAGAGATAATGATGCATGGAGAGCAAAGTGCAACTGGGACTACAATGAGATGAGCCACGACCTTATTTACTGGTGAAGTAGTGTCAAAGGGCCGAATGGCCCCCTCGTGTTCCTCAGCCCTGTGTTCTGATGTTCCATTCAGCCCTTTGGACCTGCTACACAGGGGCAGATCGAGGCCACTCCGATGGTTAGGCGCAGTTGCGGAAATGTACGTGGAAAATCCAGGCAGGGCCAGAAAGTGCCCCAACCACTTTCTTGCCGACTCCTTGTATCCTTCCACACCTCTCTGGATCAGGGAATTCCAGACATTCACTACCTTCTGAGAGAAGACATCGGTTTGCATCTCAGATTGAAATCGATGTTCCTTATTCGAAATCTATATCCTCGAGTTCGACACTTTGCCCAAGAATGGAGACATTTAAACCCAATGAATGATTGCGTCACCTTTTTAGAGATTCTCTAAAACTAAATCCATTCATCGCAGGAAAATTCCTAATGTACCAACATAGTTACTTGCTGCATCAGTATGCTGACGTAACATTTCATACACAGGAAGACTCCAAACCCTTTGTACTGCTCCTTTTCTGGAAGCCCTCTCCATTAAATAACAGCCTGCCTTTTGATTCTCAGTGTCATCTTCAAACTCGGAAGCATATTGTACTCAGCTCCCTCCTTCAGGCTATCAGTATAGATTGTAAATAACTGATGCCATCAGACTGATATTTGTGGTACTCCAGCAGATACACCCTTATCATAAATATCCATTAATCCTGATTCTTCGATTTCTGTGTTAACCAATCATCATCCCATGTTAATACAGTATCCGACGTCCTAGAGCTTCTGTTTTGTGTAAGAACTTTCATTTTGTAATACTTGTGGAAAATCTCTGGAAAGTTTTGCATCTTCCAGATCCCCTTTATCAAGTCTGCTTTTTACATTTTCAGGCATCTCCAGAAGTACTTTGCATGATTTTACAGGGCAAAATATCATTTCCCTTTCACAGACCAACACTGACTCTGTGTGAAGCTTTACTAAATGTCCATGCTGGGCAGGTTTTCCAAACTATATTAGTCCCATCTGCTTTCCTTTGACCCATATGCCTCTAAGTGTTTCCCAGTCATATATTTGTCGAAATGATGTTAAATGTTGCAGCTGAACACGCCATCTACCACTCTTGCTCTGGCAGCCCATTCCATACCCACACCACACTCTGCATAGAAACGTTGTCCCTTCGTCCCTTTTAAATATTCCCTCTTACACCTTAAACCCATTCCCTCTATGCTTGAACTCCCCCAGCCCGTGGAAAAATTTTGGCTATTCATCCTATCCATTCCTCTCATGATTTTATAAGCTTCTACAATGTCAGCCCGCAACCTTCTACACTCCGTCTGATACTAACTTCAAGAACAAGCATTTAAAGATAAACACTGCAAATTTGAAGCGATATTAAACATCACAGGTAACCAATACTCAGCCCAATTTTCATACTGTTATTTGTTTTTCTCCATGTTACAATACTAAGGCGACATGAAATGCTTACTAGAGCCAATAAGAAGTTAAGCATCTGAATTCCTTTGTCTAAAGGGGATGATGATCACTACAGTGAAAACGTATCTGTGGCCATATCTATATAATACCATATGGCCAACATTCTCCCTGTGACTGTGTGTGGTTGTGTCTTCTTTATCTTGCAATCAATAGAATGAACCCCTTTCCCCCAATTACACCTTAATTTAAACCCCTTTTACAGAATCTTCTCATTCACCACTGCTAAAAGCCCGTTTATCTATTGCCACACCCTCCTTTCCCTGCCAACTATCCGCTCTTCTGGCAAGGGATGAAAAGACCATTTTGCAATTGTATTCAGTTTTGAAGAAGTGTCACACTGGAAACGCTAACACTGTTTCTCTGTCTCTGCAGATGCTGACAGACCTGCTGAGTTTCACCAGAAATGAATAGGCACAGAAAAAAATTTCAATTAAACAAATAACTATGGATACTGGAAATGAGAGTACAAAAAATACTGGAGATGCTGGTACCTTTATAGAAGATGAACTGGACCTGAAAGTTTAACTCTGCATTCACTCCAGAAAATGCTGCAACACCTTTAGCAATTTCTTCTGCAATTTCTGTTTTTGAACAATTTCCAATGACGTATGTCAAAGATACCCAAACATCCTGTCCAACATGGAGCGCCGTACACTGGGAACTGAACAATAACGCATGGTGCACAAGTTCCTTGACTCTGAAATTGCATAAGGTTGGCATCACTGACACTACAGAGCTCTGAATCATGGTCAGGGAGAAAAATAGAGGGAAACACACTCACTTCGAACACAGAAGATGACATTATGGAAAGGAGAAGATTCAGATTAGTACCTTAAATGGATAGAGTTTATGCAACAAATTGGAGGCGAGGCACCAAGGAAAGACTCCAGTAGAATGAGAGCATGAAAATGGAAGTATTTCCGCATCAGAAACTAGAGTAGGTCACTGAGTACAGGGCTGATGAGTGAATGGGTCTCGGTGTGAAATGGGGAACAGTCAGTAGAATTGAATTGTAAATATTGAGGCTAAAATTGGGTTATCATCTGATGCTGCAGATCACAGCAGCAGAAGAAGCAGAATTGTTTTCAATGACAATCTGTAACGTTTTCTTAAGAATAATCCATCAGTCGACCATTACCATCAAGCCGATCCATGGTTCAGTGACGAGTGTGGGTGAACATGCCAGGGTCGGAATCACGTGCACCTAAGCCTGATGACAACCCATTAATGCGACCACACTTGACTGGTTACACTCCAAACAGCAGGACTAACATCTGATACAGAGGGATAAATGATCTCAAGACTAACAAATCAGATCTCAGCTCTGTCGACCTGTCAAATCCATGCATAAATGTCGATGGACCATTAAACAACTTACTGGAAGAGAGGACTCCACAAATATCCGCACCCTAAATAATGGAACAACCCTGTGCTTCAGTGTAAAAGATGCAGTATCTGCACTATCCTTAGCCAGATGTGCTGAGTCGATTACCCACCTCACCTTCGCCATGATGCCCACAGAATCACAGATGGTAGTCTTCAACCAATTCAATTTACTGCACGTGACATGGCAAAAACAGCTGGACACTGTAGATACAAAATAAGGCAGTGGTCCTGACATCATTCCTGCAATAGGACTGAAGACTTGTGCTGCACAACAAGCCGCGTCCCTGGGGAAGCTGTTTCACTCCAGCTACAACTCTGACATCTCCCTGGTAATATGGAAAATTACTCAACTATGTCCAATCCGCTAAGAGGAGGATTACTGCAATCTGACTATTTACTAGTCCTTCAGTCCCATCACAACAGTTAAATTGGTGGGAGTTCTATTTGACAGAGCTGTCAAGCAGCACAGAAATAATTTGCTCAGTGTGGTTTCCGATAGGTCCCTATGTGGAGATGGTGCTGTTGTGGAAATGTCACTGGATTACTAACCTAGACCAGACTAATGCTCTGGCAGCTGGTGCAAATTAAAAACAATTAATACAATATCAAGATCTAAAATCTGGTGTCTGTAATAGCGATCTTGTGTTCAATACAAACATCGATTTCCTTCCGCAATGTACTTTCAGGAAGTAAATCTCTCGTGCTTTTCTGGTCTGGCCTAAAAGTGACTCCAGACACACAGACATGTGATAAACTCTTCAATAGTCTCTGAATCGGCCAAGCAAGACACTTAATTATATCAAACTGCACTGAGGTCTTAAAGGATAAACCCGAAGCGAACACCAGGCCCCATCCTCGTTATTAGAAAAGGGAATGGGAAACACAATCCTGTCGACCCTGCAGAGAGCTCCTTTCGAACAGCTGAGAGCTTGTGACAATATTTGCAGAGCTTTCCCACACACTGCACAGAAACATTGTGACAGGAGTAGGTCATATGGACACATTGAGCTTTCCCTGTGCTAGTTAATGGCCGAACATCTGTTCAGTGCAGTTTTCCCCATACAATAATCATATCCCTTAATATGTTTAAACATTGTGAAATATAAAATGAGAACTTCTGTAGTGCCTTCAGCCCATCAGTTTTGTTCCCCATTAAATATACAGGCAGTTCTCCGATAACACGTGTTGATTAAATACAATTTGGCTGCAAAGTGATTCGTGCATCTTTTTCTATAAAGTGAATTCCCATTCACTGTGACGCGATTCCTTGCCGGGAACCAGCTGAACAGCAAAACCCTGCCTCAGGATCCTCTCTCTGCAAAATGTACAAACAATGTATTCAGCTAAAACAGGAATGCAATATACTCAGGAAGCCTTGAAACTGAGCCTGAAACTGGAAATTGTAGACTACATTTAGAAAGAACTTTATTTCAAACTGTGGAAAGAATCTTGAGGAGACCTGGAAATCCCTATCGGCATCACGGGGTCAGTCAGCCCCCACGTGCTTTCTGGTGAAAGGTACAGTGCTCCAGTGAGTTACTGTTGTGTGAAAGTGTTACATTTACAGGACTGTTCCATTACAACATGTGATTTAAAGATTTATTTAGACTGTTCTAGTGTGTGTGTTAGACCAAATTTAATTTTTGTTTTTTACTGATATTTTTGGGGGTTCGCTCCTTACCCTCTTTTTACCAGAGACTCATTTATTAATATTGCACGATTTTCGACAACAGAGTGTTGCACAGAAACACAGCTACGGGGTTATTGGAGAACAACCTGGACTGATAGCTGATTTTCTATCTTCACACCGTACTCCTGCTCTCTCCCTATCCCTTTAATTTCCAGAAATCCTTATTTATATTCAGCGCCATGACTTCCACAGCCTGATCTGGGAGAGAGTACCCCTGGTTCGCCAGTCTCAGAGTGCAGACATTTATTTTCACCTCAATGCAATGCGGCCTGTCTGTACCTGATACTGTGGCCCCTTGCTTTAGACATCCGAGCCTGGGGAATTACCATCCCTGCTTCCAATCTGTCTCGCCCAATCAGAGTATTATATATTTCACTGAGATTTCCACTCATTTTCCTTAACTGCATGGAACACAAGTCCAGTCCCCCCAAACTCAGATCCCATAACAAGTCTGTCATCCCAGAGATCAGTCTGGTCATCCTTTGCTGCTCTCCCTCAATGTCAGGTTTGTCCTCTATTGGATACAGAGACCAAACCTGCACACAATGCTGCACAATGTTCGAGATGGTGTCTCACCAAGGCCCTGTACAGCTGCAGTAAGATACTCTTACTCCTGTACTCAAATCCCACTGAAATGAAGGTGAATACAGCAGTTATCTTCCTACCTCTTTACTGCTCCTGCGATATTGCTTTCAGTGACTGGTGTACAGTGAGATCCAGATTCCTTTCAATGTTACAGCTCCCCACTTGCTGGGTCTATATACACTGGTCAGCGTGCCAATGCCATTCCCAGTATTGACTCCTGGATTCAGAACTCACTGCCTTACATGGACTCGGAGGGCTGCACAGAAATAAACAAAAATGCAGCTTAAGGTGCTTTGTACACCAACATTTTTCAACCACTCCCTTTACAACTGATAGGCTGCCATTCTATTGTTCCCATTAAAGTACACAACATCATATCTTTCCCATTGCTCTCCATCTGCCAGGTATTTGCCCAGTCATTTCACTTGTCGCAGTCACCTTGGAGCTTTTTTACATCCTTCTCACCCACTCACAAGCTGACATTGTTTCGTGCTGTCAGCAAACTTGGGAATATTGCATTTGAGACACTCAACCAAATATATGATGTGTATTGGCAATAACTGGCGCCCAAGCCACGATCCTTGTTATATCCTCCTAGCCTTCCATTAAAAAAAAATGTTTTATTCCTACTCACTGTTTCCTGCCAGCTCTGCCCTTCGAAAACTATGACCATGTATTAGCCCCAGTCCCACAGGATTCGAATTTGTACAATAGGCTTGGGGCTTTATCAAAACTCTTTCTGAGATTCCAACTCGAATTACAATGATAGCTTCTACATAATTTTGCTAAAAGCAACTTTCTCAAATATGATTCCCATTTCATAAATCTCTGTTGACTTTATCTATGCCCATTAGTTTCAGTCCGATACTTTCTCTAAACTGTTTCGTTGATAATTTCATTCTATTCCCCTGTTCTCACCAGACTAAAGTTCCCTATTATTGCCAGGAAGTTTTCTTTTTTGTTTTGTTTTCCTCTGTGAATGCATAACTGAAGTATTTGCTCCATCGTCCTGCCATTTCCCGGTCCTCAATTATCTGGTATCAAACTGTCGGAAAGCTGCACATTTTCTTCTCTTAATTTTGCCATTGATATATTTTCAGAAAATATTACAAGTTCTGTCTTATAAACTTTGTTAAGATATTCTTCAGAAACCTATCAATTCCTATTTTAAGGTACTCAGTGATTGGCCTTCCACAGCCGTACAATCACAGAAGCAAAGACTCTGTACTATCAGAAATACAGCACTGTCTACATTAGACCCACTTTCCGACACAATAACCGTCGCCGTGAATCTTAAGGCATTTCAAGTGCACAACCGTGTATTTTCTCATGGTTTTGAGTTTGCCATGTCAACTCCCCTCTCAAGAAGTGCATTTCAGATCCCAACACCCTCTGGGTGAAAAGCAATTCTCAAATCTTCATTAAACTGCAAACCCTTCACTTTAAAAGTGTCGCCCTTTGACTAAAAGGAACAGCTGCTGTCCATCCACCCTGTCCATGCTTCTCGTAATCCTATCCTTCTGAAATATGGTCCCCTCAACCTTCTCTGCTCCAAACCAAACACCCGAGCTTATCCAGCCTCTTTCCGTAGCTGATATGTTCCATCCTGGTGAATATCCTCTGAACCCCCTCCAGTGCAGTCACATCCTTCCTGTAATTTGGTTCCCAGAACTACACACAGTATTCCATCTTGGCCTCACCAAAGTTCCGCATAGCTCTTATAACCTGTACCTCAATGAATCAAGGTTATGTTTACAGTCCCCTATGCTTTCCCAAATTGTGTATTTACCTGTCCAGTAACATTCAGGGATGTGTGGAGAAGCACACTCTGACCTTCCTAGTGTGCTGCCATTCATTGAGTCATCCCCTGTCTGGTTCCTTCTTCCAAAGTGTATCACCTCATATTTATCAGGGTTATAATTCATCTGCCATTGATCTTCCCAGCTGACCATTCCATCTGTAGCGTCCCGTAACTTATGGCCTTCCTCCTTACTGCCAACCAACCGGCCAATCTGCGTATCAAACACAAACTTATTTATCTCACTCCCCACCCCTCGTCCATATTCACAGCTACATCATTTATGAATACCACAGATATTAAAGTGGAAAATCACACAACATCTGATTATAGTCCAACAGGTTTATTCGGAGGCACTAGCTTTCGAAGCGCTGCTTCTTCATCAGATGATTGTGCGCTTTGATGAAGAAGCAGCAATTCAAAAGCTTGTGCCGCCGAATAAACCTGTTGGACTATAATGTGGTGTTATGCGATTTATAACATTGTCCACCCAGTCCAACGCCAGCACCTCTGAATCACAAATAATAAGGGACACAGCACTGATCCCTGTGGTATACCATTGGACACTGGCCTCCAGTCACACAAGCAGCCGTCTACCACCACCTTCTGTCTCCTGCAACTAAAGTTCATTTGGATGCGACTTGGCAAGTCACTAATGAGTCCTACTTGTTCCCTGGGTATTCTGTTCAGCTGGAGACACTTGTAGAATATCTGGGAATTCTCCCTAATCTTGCTCTGCCAGCGGGTTTCCGTGCCCCGGTGTTAGTTAGTCCACTACGCGTGCAGAATTTCCTCCTTATAGCAGTCTAAAATGGTCGTCCTTTATCCTCCCATCATTGGCCTTGAGTGTGGATTAGGCAGCCGGAGAAACATTCTGTTAATTTCAAACTTGTCGCATGTTTTGTGAATTTTATAAATTTCACAATGACCCATCCCTTAATCTTTGAAACTCTAGAGAACACAGGCCGAGTTTCCTCATCACACAATCTCGCCAATTGAGGGATTAATCTGGAGAATGTCCATAAAACTTCCTCTGTGGTCAGTATATTCTTTCTCAGATTTGATCACCAAAACTGTATTCAGTATTCCAGGTACTGTACTCACCAACACGCTGTTAAACTGATTCAACATGTTTTTACATCTATATTCTTACGCCCTTAAAGGAAGGCAATCCAAACTTTAACTTACCACTTGCATATATTCCTCCAAATACCCTTCACATTCATTGCATTTACGAATTCATTGTGTAAGTTCTTATAGAAATCCTTCTGATAATCTAAAATATGCCAATTCTACTGGTTCCCCATTATCTATGCTGTAAGCATCAATTTCAAACAATTCCAAAGCTTGTCAAGTAGGATTTCCCTTTCAGAAAAGCATACTGATTCTCTCCAATGTTGCTGTTAATTTCTAAGTAACGAATATCACATCCTATATAATAGATTTCAACAGTTTCCAACAAATGTCAAATTAATTGATCTGCAGTTCTCCACACTATTTCTTCTTCCCTTTGTAGATGCTTGGATCCCTTTCGTTCATCTATAGTGCTTGGATCACGTTTACTCATTTCCAGCGTTTCCAGCAACACATTTTCAGCTCTGATCTCCAGCATCTGCAATCTTCACTTTCTCCTAGTTGATTTTTAACCTACTGCGAATCCTCTGACAAGGATGCCTTCCTTGAAGAAGCTCTCTTCCTCCCTCTACAAGGATATTAGTGAGTCCCTGTCTCACTGCACCCCACAGGTCATCTAACCTCCTTCCACCTATCGCATTTGCAACGCCCCTCCCCAAGTCCCTCACCCCTACCTTTTATCTTAGCCTGCTTGGCACACCTTCCTCATTCCTTAAGAAGGGCTCATGCCAGAAATGTCGATTCTCCTGCTCCTTGGATGCTGCCTGACCTGCTGCGCTTTTCCAGCAACACAATATCAGCTCTGATCTCCAGCATCTGCAGTCCTCACTTTCACGTTTACTCATCTCCATTTATCTACAATGGCTGCCACACTCTGCAAAATGCACTGGAAAATAGAACACAGTCATTGATAGTGCAATTAATACTTCTCTAAGTGATTTATTTCTGAAGATTTTGGTATGAAGTCCATCTGGTTTGTCAAGCTTAGCAATGCTCAATCCAGCTGCATGTTCAATACTGCCTTGTTACCGATATTAATTGACTTTATGTCTTTCGTTCCACAATGCCTATATGATCACTTCGTATTTCTGGGTGATTTTCTCGATCTTCCTCCATGAAGACAGAAGCAAAGTAACTGGTCATTTGCTTGGCCATTTCCCTGTTATCCACAATAAACCCATCTCTCCTGATTGCAGATTTCCACATTTGACTATGCTTTTTTTTTCTCCTTTGAAATATAGACCATAGATATATGCAGTCTTTGTGTTCCTGTTTGTTTGCATGCATTGTCACTTTTTGATTTCCTTACCAGTTTCATGGCCCTCTTTTCTTGATCGTAAATTTCTGAGAATTCTCAGGATTCCACAATGTCTCGAATTCTTCTGAAATCACTTCCTGTGATTAATATAATCTTTAATTTGTTATGCTAATCATTGTGAACTCACTTTCTCACTCTTTGGTGTTTTTTTTACCTGAAATAAATATACATTTTTTAGACTTTGTCGTATTTCAATAAATTTCCTGGTCCTGACCAGATATATTCAGGAACACTGCAGGAGGACAGAGAAGAAATAGCAGGAGCCCTGGTTGATACTTTCGCATCATCGGTAGCCAACGGGTGAGGTCCTGGAGGAATGGAAGGTAGCGAATGCTGTGCCCTTATTCAAGAAGGGCTGCAAAGCAAAATTGGGGAACTATAGACCAGTAAACCTAAAATCTGTAGCAGGTAGGTTACTTGAGAAGATTCTGAGAGAGATGATATACATGCATTTGGGAAGACAGGGCTTTGTGAATGGGGGATCATGGCTCACAAATTTGTTAGAGTGCTTTGATGAAGTGACCAGTAATTTTGACAAGGGTGTGGTTGCATATATAGTCTATGGATTTCAGTAAGGTCTTCAATAAGGTTCCACATGGTATGCTGCTCTGGAAGGTTAGATCACATGGAATTGAGGGGGAGCTGGCAAATCAGATCCAAAATTGGCTTGATGATAGGAAGAAGATTATATATATATTCACTTATTACACATATCTTTGATTTTGATGAGAATGTACAGGCATGATTTGTAAGTTTCAAGGTGACACTAAAATAGGCGGGATTGTGGACAGTGAGGAAGATTATCAGAAATCTCAGAAATTACAGCAGTACCTTGATCAGGTAGGGAAGTGGGCCGAGAAATGGCAAATGGAGTGTAATACAGATAAGAGTAAGTTCTTGCATTTTAGAATGTCAAATCAAGCTAGGGGTTTCATGGTAAATGGCAGGGCCTTAAGGAGTGTAGTGGAACAAAGGGACCTTGGAGTTTAAGGGTACGGTTCTCAGTACCTGGAGTCCCAGGTAGACAAGGCAGTGAAAAAGGCATTTGGCTCACTGGCCTTCATCAGTCGGAGCACCAAGTATCGAAATTAGAGAGTTATGTTGCAGTTATACAAGATGTTGGTGAGGCCATACTTGCAGCATCATGTTCATTTTTGATCACTTTGCTCTAGGAAGGATGTTATGAAACTGGAAAGAGTGCAGAAGAAATTTACAAGGATGTTGCCATGACTCAATGGTCTGACTTATAGGGAGAGGTTGGACATACTAGCAGTTTTTACTTTGAATTGTATGAGATTAAGAGGGATCTGATAGTAGTGTATAAGCTCATGGGAGGCATGCACTCAGCCGTTTTTTTCCCCAGGATTGGGCAATCACTGACTAGAGTGCATCAATTTAAGGTCAGAGGGGAAAGAGTAAAAGGGAACCTGAGGGGGCAATTTCTTTTACACACAGGGTGGTACACATATGGAATGAGCTGCCAGCAGAAATGGTTGAGGCGGGTACCTTCACAAAATTCAAAATACATTTGGACAAATACATGGATAGGAAAGGATTGGAAGGATACGGGGAAATGGCTGGGAAATGGGGTTAGTATGAAAGGACATTTTCTTCGGAATGGACCTGTTTGGGCCGAATGGCCTTACTCCGTGCTGTAAGACTCTCTGAGTCTAACAACCACTGAATGTTATATTGTACATCCCCAATTCACTTGACCCGCTAGCGTCTGGGCTTCCATAATGTTTGACCAGAATGTTCAAACATTCCATATTGTATGCAGACGCCGTGTAAAATACAACATATTAATGTCACTATTCCTCTAAAGCTGCTTCAGAGCCAGGTCAGTAATTAGTCCTTCCGACCAGACAACACCAAATGCGAAATAATCTGCTCTGTCGTTTGGTTCACAATATACTCTTCAAGCTACCTGATATACACTTATGGAATTTATTTTTCACAACATTAGCAGTCAGTTAGTTAACGCAGTTTCGATGCAACTTGACACCATCCATTATTACTGCAGAACCCACGAATATTCGTTACTCATTCACAGGATGAGGGCTTCGCTGGATAACCAACATTTACTGGCCATGCCAGAGGGCAGTTAAGAGTCAACAGCGTTGCCTTTGATCTGGAGTGACATGCAGGCCAGACCAGGTAATAACAGCCGTTTCCTTCCCGAAAGGACATCAGTGAATCAGATGAGTTTTTCCAACAATCAACAATGGATTCCTGATCATCATAAACCCTCGATTTCAGATACTTATTGACTTCAAATTCCACATCTGCCATGTCAGGATTTGAGTCCATGTCCCCA
This sequence comes from Chiloscyllium plagiosum, assembly GCF_037043375.1. NCBI lineage: Eukaryota > Metazoa > Chordata > Chondrichthyes > Orectolobiformes > Hemiscylliidae > Chiloscyllium > Chiloscyllium plagiosum. The sequence continues at coordinate 36,683,320 of NW_028270176.1, read as the reverse complement.
GAACATTACCTGGGTCTCTGGGTTAAGAGCCCAGCGATAATATCAGTATGGCATAGCTTCCCTTTGCATATAGTTGCACACCTAATTTCCAGAGCATACGATGCAAAATATTTGTACGATAGTTTTGGTTCAGATATATAACACAACAAGTTTGTTTCTCCTGGCTATTTGTATGACCGACCCAAACTGATTCTGTGGAATCTGAGGGACAGAGCCTGTGTCGTTATTAGTGATAGACTTGGATAAGACATTCGGGGAGACTCACCTCGATGCTGAGATGATTTGAAGAAATGTCCAGCAATACAGGACAAGCATCAATATCCACCCCGCTCTGTCAGGATAAGTGTCACTGTATATTCTCACAGCTCCCTCAAACTCACTGTATGTCTCTTATAGCACTTACCCTCGACCAAGGCTCACGCTCTATCTCCAAATACCGCTCAAGCACGACCACACTCACTGTTGAATTCAGCACCTTCCCTCCCCCACATTTTCTGTCCCTGACGCAATAGCCCCACACACTAATAACACTGCATGGATACAACACGGTGGACAGATTCCCTCCGGCCATCTCACCATGTCACACCTCACCTACCCCAGCAATAACAGCAGGGCCACCCACTACCACCCTCACTCATTCCCTCCCTTTCTCCCATTCCAGGAGAAACAGCCTGGAATAGGACAGAAAGCGCCAAGCCGGGTGATGCAGTGCCGGATAATTGTTCCCACATTCCTCTACCCCGACATGTGGGGAGGATCCTGGAGAGAGCCGGAGAGGGCCAGGAGGCCTTGTGTGGAGATTCTGAAACATCCACGTCCCACCAATCGAATAAGGAGCAGTGTTCAGTAAAGAACAATTCTCAATGCAAACCTATTGTCAATTCCAACCTCATCTCCCTCACTTGCAGAAGAACAGATACCCCATTGCACAGAGATGTGGGCAGTGAAATACACAGAAGTATTTGTAAATACCCCAATGTACTAACATGCACACACATAGAAGCACACAAAGACATATACAGTCACACACAAATAGAGACAAACACAGATAGAAACACACAGGTTGATACAAAGACAGACAGACATGGTCACACAAATACACAGATAACAAGCACATCGACACACACACACATAAATACACATTAAGACACAGACATGAGTGCCATTAAGACACAAATAAATACGTTTTTGATTTATAAGGAGATCAAAGATTCTAGGGCGAAGGTAGGAGTATGATGTTGCAGAAATGACTGAATGGCATATCCGACTCAATAGGCCAAATAGTCTAATTCTGCTCCTTTTTAAATGCTCTATGGTGTTATGAGGTATTCTCTTCCGGAGACAGCAGCAGCAGCGTATTTGAATGGAAAGAGTCAGTGGTAATGTGGGAAAAGTTTGGAGGGCACAATGGTTATGCCTATTCCTAGTTATTGTACCACTATATCCGAAAAGGGGCAGTGATTTGATGTGAGGTTAACACAGTCTTATAAATATGGGTCGCACAATGAAAGAAGGATGTCCCTTTCCCTTTAATGTTGTGCTAACTGTGGTGTCCTCAACCTCAGGGAGCAGTGAAGACTCGGTTAATGAAGGTATTCTAGGTTGACGTTGACTGATCTTTGCCGGACAGGAAAGTCAATGTTTATTGGGAACAGACAGGAGATGGATGGTCAGACACACTCGGATCAGCCAAATGGCCAACTGCTGCTCCAATCCCATGTATTGTTCCCTCAATCCACGCTCCCGGCCGTTACAGGAATATACTGATGTCCCTACCCCATGTGTTGTGCCCTCAATCCAACCCTCGAGGCTGTTACAGAGATATACTGCTGTCCCTACCCCATGTGTTGTGCCCTCAATCCACCCCTCGATGCAGTTACGGAGATATACTGCTGTGCCTACCCCATGTGTTGTGCCCTCAATCCACCCCTCGATGCAGTTACAGAAATATACTGCTGCCCCTACACCATGTGTTGTTCTCTCAATCCTCCCTCGAGTCTGTTACAGAGAAATACTGCTCTCCCTACCCTATATGTTGTTCCCTCAATCCACCCTCGATGCTGTTACAGATATACTGCCGTCCCTACCCCATGTGTTGTTCCCTCAATCCACCCCTCAATGCGATTACAGGGTAGAGGACCATCCCATTCAGTCAGACTGGATTGTTACAATGAGACGGGAGGAGACCATTCTGCCCCTCTAAGGAATTACACAGGAATATAGAATGAGGTAATTCAGCTCGTTGAGTACATTACACAGCCCAGGAGGAGGCCATTCAACCCGCACGAACTGCTGCACAGGAAAAAGGACTCTGTCACGAACAGGGAGTATACATTGAGATATATGATGTATTTTAACAAAACTGAAACTAGTTTTGCCTCAGAGATCTCTGTGGAGTCATCAATGATCAAGAATCTATGTAAAATATTTGGATGAAGGGACCGAATGGATCAAAGCTGAATTACCTTGTACACCAAAATGATCATTCAATATATCTTCAAATGGAGGTAGTGAATCTGCTTTATGATGTAGACAGGGAAGGGTAGTGAGCATACCTTCAGCAGAAATAATATAACGTGAGTTGTCTATTGCAGTTGGGAACAATTTAAATGGAGAGAGATTGCAGAACTCTGTGATGCAGATGTTTTTCATATTGTTGGTACATGAATATATGAAGTCTGTCTGCAGATGCAGCAAGTGATTCGGAAGGTAACTGGAATGATGCTGTTTGTGGCAACGGGTATTGGGTTTAATTAGGAATATTTCACTGCATCTGTACAGGGCATTTCTGAGACCACATCAGATACTCTGGGTGCAGGTCTGATCCTCTAAACTAAAAAAAGGATACAATTCCTTTCAAAGATGTTCAAAGATGCTTCCCTTTACTCATTCCTGAAATGAAGGCCTTTTGTTATCTGGGATTATCTGTTTAGATCTTAGATGAGAAATCTTACTGAACCACGATTTTCAGAGAAGTCCTTCAGCTGGATGCATATTTTCTCTTGTTAAGAAGACTAAAGCTAGATAATAATTTTTTGAATGAGATGCATTGGTATCAACACAAATATTATGAAGATGTCAACCCATTTTTAAAAATTACGCAGACGCATATAAGCATTTTATCAAATCATAAAACGGGCACATTATTTTCTTTTGCTAATGAAAGGCACTGTGCACAACAACAGCAATGATGCTGCATACAGCATACAGTCTATTATCATCCATTCTAGAGAATGTATATGGAGAGTGCACATGGTCCAGTTTGGTGTTCAGTTAACATTCTTGCATTTTTCCACGCAGAAACGGAGAAAAATATTACTTGCTTCAGAAGCAGCAGCCAATTGGTCTCTCTGTCTTACTTTGTTCTGCCTGAAAACAAGGCGTGAGAGCAGAAAAATCCTGAGTCATCTTTACCATTCGTGGAGGATTCATAAGAGTCTCTGTACAGCTCGAAGCAAAGGGAATTCAGCCAAATCCAACTGTTCCAAGAAGAAATCCGCATTCCCAGACATTTGTGTGAGCAGAATAAGTTCAAAGTCGGAAAAACATTTGGGACACTTTATCATTTTACCATTTGTTCACAGTTCAACTTTCTGTGTCTCAGATTTTTCAAAAAACATTACCCAGTCCGATACCTATATCATTGGACACAGCACTCAACTGGTATCATTTAAAATTTGCTTTCACCAATAGAGGAGTGGGAGAAGACATCAGTGACCCTCCAACATTGGTCAGACCACGAACAAGAGATTCTCAAAGGGTTGTTAAGGTGTGAATTCCCTTCCACAGAAGATTGTGATGTCTGGATATTTCCATTTGTTCAAAATTGTCTATGTAAGACATTTGAAAGACAAATGAATGTAGGGAAATGGTACACTGACAGAAAAGTGCTGCTGAGACCTTAATCAGATCATAGTGCATGGTAGAGCCTCACTCAGAGATGACTCAAAAGTGCTTTGCTCTCTCTGATTACAACATGCGGTAACAGTACATCTAGGAAAATTACAGCTGTTTACTTTGAAATTACAGAAAATGAAAAAATAAGGAACAGGAATTGGTAATTCGGACGGTCAAGCCATTGTCTACGATCATAGCTGATCGACTGTTAGCACTAACTCCTCCTTAATGCCCAGTTATTCACACTCCTCAGCTTTCTGCAGGTCAAAGATTCATGTACCACCTCTTTAAATACTTTCAGTGATGTAGCTCTCCTAACTCTCTAATCCAGATAATTCTTAACATTGATTACCCTCTGTGAGAGGAAAACACTCTCTACACATACACCGTCACATATTGATATGAGCAAGAGGTGATCACAGGGACTCAGGAAAGAGTGAATGGCCTTGATATCAAGGCAGTAGTTGACTGAGGATGTCATCGGGACCACCTACTTTTCTGAGCTTAATGAGAATCAGGTCTCACCTCCCCTCTGGTTGGGGTCTTTCAAAGCACAAAGGAAGATGTTTGTGGTCGGTGGCCGACAATCCTCTCAGTCCCGGGACATCTCTTCAGGAGACCCTCAGATTAACTTCCTCAGCACAAACATCTTCAGCTCCTTTGTCAATGTCTATGTGCCCCCATTCCCGGCGCCCCCCATCTATCTCAAGATCAGAAGCAGGGTGATCACTGAAGATCACACAATATTCAGAACATTTTGTCCTCACTTAGCTCCTGAACCGGTCTGTGTCTATATTCAACAAGACCCAAACAACATTCACGTTTGTGCTGTTAAAGTGTCGGTAACATTCAGGTAACAGTGCTGCCAGACACTGCACATTTCCACAGTTAAAAGAGGAGCTCATTCAGCATCTCAAGCTAGTTACATGGATATGTGGAAATCATCCAGCCCATCGAAATGACTGAACAAGAAGAGGGACAGCCCATTCAATCCTACTGCCTGTTCCACAGGAAGAGGAGGCGTCTGGTCAGTACATTGAGCTGTTAAACAGGAACAGGCAGAGTCCAGTAAGACCCCTAAACCTGTTCTATGGAACCAGGAGGAGACCATTCACCCCTCGAGACACTTACACAGGAATAGGAGGTTGTCATTGATGCTCCAACCTGGCAAACGAATGGAGCAGAGACTGCACTCATAGACTGCTCACAATGTTCCTCGTGGCTCCATTGCCTGTGGGACAAATGATACCTTAATGTGTTTTGCCGGCAGTGAGGAAGGAAGCTAAATGTTTTGTGCCAAACCTCAAGGAGGCATCTTCCATCTCCAAGAAGACAGACCCATGTTCTCCGTGGGGGTCAGGAGCTGGTGGGAATAAAATGAAGGTATTGTGGCTCCTGTCGGAATGGTGGATAACGTGAAGTTCTATGTCTGATCACACACCAAATGCACTGTATTAATGTTGGAAGAGTTTAGTTAAAGACTGGTTCGCTCTCTCTTAATCGAAATGGGGAGTGGCGTGGAGTGAGAGGAACGTTCTCAGAATCTTTTAAATCATCGGGAATCATGTAAACCAAGTAAAAAAAAACATGGAATTTATCACCATATTAGTCCTGTTTGGAATATAATGAGTGACTGTCCATCACCTTAAGGTTCAATGCAATCACCTCTTATTCTTCAAAGCACTACAGATTAATCCTCATGCATCCCCGATGTTACAATCATCCCAACAATTAGTCTGGTGAAACTCCTTTGCACTCTTTCTGCCAAGAGGATTATTCGTTATAAAGGAGAGAAGATCTGTGCACAATACCCCAAATACTATGTCAACAACACTCTAGGATTGATCACAATGATTCTGTTCCCTCACTTAGCTGTCTCAGCTTTTTTCCTGTGGTATAAAAAGCCATTCCTTCTCTCTACACGGCGAATGATGTGGAATTTAGAAGTCTCTTACATCTTTGCGTCATTCATCACCAGAGCTGTCGATGGAGATGTATATAACGTTCAGAGGGACACTCAATCAGAAAGAATTCACTTGAAACAGGGAATGGTCACCTACCTGAATGGAAATGACTTGCAGGAACATGGAAATCAGGCAGAGGAAGGGAGCTATCTTTCCTTTTGTTCTGCTCTCATGGGATGTGTGCAGCCCTGGACAGGCCAGCATGTTATGCTGATCTCTTATCTGAGTGGTTGATTCAGCTGTTGTACAGGATAATAAAGAGTAAACCACATTGCTGTGGGTTTGCAGTCACACAGAGACCTGAACATGGAAGGATAACCCATTGCCTTCTCTAATGGACATGAGGCAAACAGATATGCTTCTGTTTAAAACAAGTGGTGATGATTTCATTTGCATTCCATCAACTCCCTTCATGAGACACCAACAGATTATTATTCTGTGCCGATTGATTATGAGTCAATGACTTGACCACCATGCACTGTCTGTCCATCTGACAGATTCTGTGGAGAGGACAAATTAACCATCTCAAGTGGAAATATTTTGTGATGTAAGCATAGTTAGAAGGGACTTGAAACAGTTATATCTGGATTTACCAAAGGCACAAACGATGGATTATTCAGCAGCTGCATTGAGGCTGAGAAGGAGACTGAAATATCCCGATAGTGGTCTTGGGCAGAATTGGTGAGCGGGGACATTATGCAGAAATGTAAATATGAATGGAGAAAAAAGATCATGGAGTTTAAGAAGAGTCTGGTTTATCCTCGCGTATTGTTGAGTAAGTTTTGAATAGTAATTTGCTAGTTATAATCAGGAAGGAAAAAAAAATTGACCTGATCTGAAAATGATGACTTCCAAATTTTAAAATGTGAATATGAACAGCAATTCAGTTCAACTCAGCTTAATGGTCAGATGGAATGACTTACCAGGAACACCAACTATAGCGAGGATGGGATAGTAACCACCTTGAATAATCCAAAGGATATCTTCGATCCGTGATGCTAATGATATCCAAGGCTGAGAAAGGTAGTAAAGACCCGAGGATAAACTCCTGTCTGTTGTAATATTCCAGTCTAATGTTCTCAGATACTGATCCATTAATGGAACATCCCAGTCTAATGTTCTCAGATTCTGATCTCTCCTCCCCGTCTCTCGAGCTACTGATCCCTGTTAGTCCAGTCGTTGATGCTCCCGCTCATACTGGCATAACACATTAAACCGTGTCCTTAATTAATAGAAGAGGCAAACCCTCCAGTGACACATCTCGGATCCACGGAGACTGACATCAATCACAGTCACTGAACAAATAGCTCCAGCCAACGCCGTTCAATTCAATATTGTTTTACTCAAATTCAAAACAATGATTCAAACTTTCGCATTCTGGATGGGCTATGTAAGGGTGACTGATGGAACAAATCTTGAGGCTGGTAGATCAATTGAGTGCAACCATACAATCTGTCTTGGATGCTGGAGTAATGCCATAGGTTTATCAGAACATAAATATGCGTCTCTGATTATAAATGGAAACATACATCCTGGAACTATTGATAAAGCATCATAATTTCAATTAAACATTGAGACCATTTTTATAGTTCATTATCTGAGGGGAATGTGTGTCTGAGAAACGTGGGGTTGTAACAGACAAATGGCATGGGTATGTTAACAGAGAACTGAACGTGACAAATGCAATTCAGACTGTCATTCCAAGTTCAGAGAGAGGCAGATGAGGCCTGTTGTACAGGATAATATGGCTTGTTAGTGAACTGTGATGAAATGTCATTTATTGGACTTCAATTACAGTGTGATTATGGCATTGTGGAGGAGAAAGAAAACAGAATTTTGGGACATGGCAGTTCAGACTGGAGGGATGGACAATAATATTCCTCAGTCATCAGTATTGGAATGTTACTCTTTATAACTCATATGAAGAACAGATTCAATGATACATCTAAAGTGAGGAATAAGGTGTAAAATTTGTTTGTTGAACACAAAATACGGGGACAAAATGATTTTCTGTCCATACTAAACTATGGGAAGTACAAAGAAATAAGATACACTCACGATATTGAGCTACATAAATTGAAATGTGTATTACAAAACCACGGAAGTGGTGTGTAATCTTTGTCAATCATTATTTGGCCCACAGCTGAGATGCTGATTTCCCCTCTGTACGTGATCCACCTCATTGAGATTCTCTGGCGCAGTATCTCAGTACTGAGGGGGTTCTCAGTTCCTGCTGTTGTTCACCCAGACTATATAAAATAAATCACCTTCTCACTGTAGAAAAATATCACTTGGCCTTTTGGACTCTGTTGCACTGTCAGCAACTCACCTCTGTGATATTATTGGCGATAAATGATCTGGGACCACAGCCAGTATCTGCATAGTGCTCAAGCCGTATGGCAATAGATAAAGGTCTTGCAGTCTGTGAGAATTTCTAAATAAAACTTCCATTTTCTGGCTGTTCCTGTCTATCTCCTCTCATGCTGTCTTCTGATCTATCCAACTCACCCTCGTTTAACATCCCTCCAAATCACTCCCTGTTTCCAAATTGTGCAGTTGTACAGCTTGATGTCGTGGCCATTTTGGAGAAATGGATAGAGCAGAGACAGGACTGATCGTTGGAGGGTCCGGAGTTTAGATGCTTCATTAAGAACAAGGAAGGTACCAAACGTGGGGCGGGGGTTGGGGTTGGGGTGGGGGAGGGTGTGGTGGCATTGAAAATCAAAGACAGCGTTACGTTGGTAGAAAGGATGCTTGATAAGGACTCATCTACTGAGGTAGTATGGGAAGAGGTTAGAAACAAAAACGGAGATGTCACCCTGTTGACAGTTCTTTATTGCACTCTGAAAAGTTCCAGAGATGTCGTGGAAAGGATTACATAGATGATACTGGATAGGAGCGAAAGTAACAGAGTAGTTGTTATGGAAGAATTTAACTTTCCAAATATTGACTGGAAACGCTACAGTTCGATTACTTTATATGGGTCAGTTTTTGTCCAATGTGTGCAGAATGGTTTCCTGACACATTATGTAGATAGGCCAAAAAGGGCTGAGGCCAAATTGGATTTGGTGCTGAGTAATGAACCAGACCAGTTGTTGGATTTGGAGGTAGGTGAACACTTTGCTGACAATGACCACAATTCAGTTATGTTTACCTTAGCGATGGAAAGGGACAGGTGTATACCAGAGGGCAAGAGTTATAGCTGGGGAAAAGGCAATTATGATGCGATTAGGAAAGGTTTTAGGATGCATAGGATGGGGAAGGAAACTGCAGAGGATGGGTACAATTATTTGGATGGAGCTTTTTCAAACAACAGCTACTGTGTGTCCTTGATAAGTTTAGACCTGTCAGGAAAGGAGGAAGTGGTTGAGTGAGGCTGCTGTGGTTTACTGAAGCAGTTGAATCTCTTGTCAAGAGGAAGAAGGAAGCTTATGTAAAGATGAAACGTGAAGGCTCAGTTCGGATGCTTGAGAGTTACAAGTTACCCTGGAAGGACTTAAAGAAAGAGCTAAGAATAGCCAGGAGAGACCATGGTAAATCTTTGCCAGGTAGGATCGAGGAAAACCCTCAAGCTTTCTATCAGTATGTCACGAATAAAAGAATGACCAAATGAAGATTAATAACAATCAAGGACAGTAGTGTTAAGTTGTGTGTGGAGTCTGAGGAGATAGGACAGGCAGTAAATTAATATTTGAATCAGTATTCTCAATGGAAAAAGAAAATACTGTCGAGGCCAATACTGAGATACAGGCTATTAGACTAGACGGGATTGAAGTACGTAATGTGGAGATGTTAGCAGTTCTGTAGAGTGTGAAAATAGATAAGTCCCCTGGCCAGATGGGATTTATCCTAGGATTCTCTGAGAAGCTAGGGTGGAGTTTACACAACCATCTGTTCGGATTTTTACATCGCCATTGTCTACAAGAATAGTGCCAGAAGACTGGAGGACAGCAAACGTTGTCCCCTTGCTGATGAAATGGAGAAGAGACAACCCTGGTAATTGTCTCCCTTTAGTTGTAGGTAATGTGTTGGAAAGGATTATAAGCGATAGGTTTTACTATCATCTAGAAAGGAATGATTTGATTAGGAATAGTCAACAAGGTTTTGTGAAGTGAATGTCATGCCTCACAAATCTTACCGAGTTCATTGAGAAGGTGACCAAACAGGTGGATGACAGTAAAGTGGGGTATATGGATTTCAGTAAAGCTTTTGATAAGGTCCCCCATGGGAGGCTATTGAAGAAAATATGGAGAGTGTGGTGTTGGAAAAACAGAACAGATGAGGCAGCATGCAAGATGCAGACAAGTTGATGTTTCTCTTGTAAGCCCTTCATCAGGAATCAGTTTTCTGGTCTGCAACATCTGCAGTCTTCATTTTCTCCTCGCTCCTCGGATGTTGCCTGACCTGCTGTGTGTTTCCAGCGCCACACTCTCGACTCTGATCTCAAACATCTGCAGTCCTTACTATCTCCCAGAAAATATGGAGACGTGGAATTGTGGGGGATTTTGCGTTTGGATCACACATCAGCTAGCTGAAAGCAGACAGAATGTGGTAGTTGATGGGGAATGTTCATCCTGGAGTTTAGTTACTAGTGGTATACTGCAAGGATCTGCTTTGGAGTGACTGTTGTTTGTCCGTTTGAAAATGATCTTAATGAGGGAATGGAAGAATGAGTTAGTAAATTTACGGTTGGCAGTAAGGTCGGTGGAGCTTTCGGCAGTGCTGAAGGATGTTGCAGGTACTGAGCTGTAATGTTCTATGTTCATGCACCTACAATGGGCTAAATAGCTTCCTTCTGTGATGTAACGATTCTGAGGTACTCTAACCCACACTAAAAGCTTTAGGTGCCTGGAGAGACAAGCTGGTCCAGTAAAGGATACATACTGCACAAACATCCATCATCTCTTCCTGTTCTCTGATATACAGCGGCCTCAAAATATCTGCTCAAACAAAATACATTGATTCAAATTCACGCAGTCAGGAGGACGTTCACCCGAGGGGATTGCCATCAGAGGATTTAATGAATAATAAGATTTCAGAATAACACAAAAAATAAAACAATATCACAGCAGCATAATAATTGGCAGCAGAGTAAAACTTACAGTTTCAAATAGTTCCAAGTTCAGCATTGTGTTCAGTTTTGGTCACCATGCTATAGGAAGGATGGAATTAATCTGGAACTTTACAAGGATGTTGCCAGGACTCAAGTGTCTGAGTCATAGGGAGAGGTTGGATAAGCTGGGACATTTCTCTTTAGAGTGCAGGAGACTGAGGGGGGCATGAAGTGCTTCGAGAAGCTAGTCATAGCCCACATCAGCGCCAGTCTCCTAGCCTGTCTCTATCCCCTACAATTTTCCTACCAGTGGAATGGGTCCATAGCGGGTGCCATATGTACCATCCCTGGAACATCTCTGGACAACAAGGACACCCACGTCAGATTCCTGCTCATTGACTATAGGTTCACCTTCAACACCATTATTCCCTTCAGACTGATCACAAAACTCCCTGACCTTAGTCTTGGCTCCGCCCTCTGAAATTGGATCCTCAGCTTTCTGACCCACAGTGCACAATCATTGAAAATAGGTAACTGTGTCTCTTCCATGATAACATTCAACACTGAAATCCCAAAGGATGTGGCCTCAGCCCCCTACTATACTCCCTGTACACTCACGACTGTATTGCCAAATTTTGAACGAATGCCATCTACATGTTCACTGATGACACCATCATAGTAGGACAGGTATGTAATGAGGCAAATCAAATTACAGAACAGAAATAGAGGACTTGGTGCACTGAGACCATCCTCTCTTTCAACGTCGACAGAACGAACCAACTGATCAATGACTTCAGAAAGAAAGGAGGAGAACATGCCCCAATCTGCATCAATGGAACTGAAATTGAAAGGAGAGAAAGCATTAAGTTGCTTGGAGTGATGATAACCGATTTCCCATGTAGATGTGACAGTCCAGATGGCACAATAACGCCTCTTCTTTCTCTGGCAGCTCAGGACATTTGACATGTCCACAAGGACCCTCACCAATGTCTACAAATGCACCACTGACAGCAAACTATCTGGGTGCATAATGAACTGGTGTAGCCACAGCCCTGTCCAGGACAGTAAGAGAAATGACAGAAGGGTGTGTGCACAGCCCATGCCATCACGGAAACCAACGTCCCATCCATTGTCTCCATTTACACAGCTCACTGCCGCGGAAAGGCTGACAACATTATCAAAGACCCATCGCACCCTGGATCTTCTACAATCTCTTCCATCATGCAGACACTACAGAGGCATGAACACACAAACCAGCGGCTCATGAACAGCATCTTCCCAGCCAGTATTAAACTAAGGAATAGACTCTCTAACTTCAAATTATGCTGATCTTGCTCACATTGATGTTGCCCATTGCATTCCCTTTCTGGTGTAGTGGAGGAGAATAGGAGCAGTGGACAGAGCACATGAGTTGTTTGCATGCACAGGATGTTCTCTGCCGGATGTGGAAGGATCCTTTGAGGCCATGGATTGATGTGAGGCTGGAGATGTTCGCAAAGATTCCAGACCTCTTGCAGTGGCACGAGAAGGTGCCAGGAGTGGAATGCAGCTTAGTGGGGGAGGAGGGCGTGGACCTACTGACAGTGTTGTGATGGGAGTGGTCTCTGCAGAATGCTGATAAAGTGGGTAGGGAAGTATATTTCTGGCGGTCGGGAGGCTAGATAAACGAGCCTGACTGTCAGTGGTCGAAATGGCAGAGGATGATGCATCGTATCCTGAGGTTGGTTGAATGGGAGGCAAGGACCAGAGGGGTTCTATCCTTTTGTAGTTGGAAGGGTGAGGTTCAAGGGCGGAGTTGTGGGAACTTGGTGAGATGCGCTAGAGCACCCTCCTGCAGCCGAACCACCTCTTCAATGCTACCTTTCCCTCTATCTATCTTTGCACTGTTTGAAAACTTAGCCAGAATCCCCTCAGTTCCTTCATGCAGATCATTAATGCACAAAGTGAAAAGATATGGTCCTAACACTGAGTCTTGTGGAACACAACTTGTCCCTGGCTGCGCTCCTCGAAGGACCCTTTTATCCCCACTCTCTGCTTTCTGTCAGACAGCTAAGCTTCTATCCATGCTAGCACCTTGCCTCATTCCCAATAGCCTCCTGCGTGGTTCCTTGTGAAAGGATTCTTGAGGTGCAGGTGGATAATATCTATTGGTTCTCCTTGGTCTAAAATCTGCTTGTTACTCACTCAAAGTGTGCTGACAGGTTGGTCAGGCCTGAACTCCCCTTGATGAAACCATGCTGATTCTGTCCTATTTTACATACGACCTCCAAGTATTCAGAAATCCCATCATTCACGATGGATTGCAGGATGTTACCTACAAAAAGGTTTAAGCTAATCAGTCTATAATTTTCCATCTTCTGCCCAAATCCCTTATGAAATGGGGTGTCACGTTAGCAATTTTCCAGCCTCTTGGCCCTTTCCTGATTTTAGTCATTCGTGAAAGATTACCAGTTACGCTTGCACTATCTCTTCAGCTATCTCCCTTACAAGGCTGGGGTGCAGTCTATCTGGTCCAGGTAATTTACACAGATTCAGGCCATTCAGGTTTCTAACCTGTTCTTCTGGATGATGACCACCATACTCAGCTCTTCCCTCTCACTCTCTTCATTTATTGGGAAATTACTCGCGTGTTCCACCGTGAAGACTGATGCAACGTTCCTCAGCCATTTCTTTGTTTCCCACTACTCTCTCTCCACCATCATTTTCCAGTTGTCCATATTCACTTTTACCTCTCTTTTACACTTTATATATCGAAAGAATCTCTTACAGTTTCCTCTTTATTATTAGTTAGTTTACCCCTGTATTTAATCTTCTCCCTCCTTATTTATTTTTACTTACCCTCTATTGGTCTTTGTAAATTTCCCAAATCTCGAGTTTCCCACTGCCCTTCTCCACATTATATGCTTGCTCTTTTGCTTGTACGCAATCCCTGACTTCCCTCGTCAGCCCTAGTTGCCTCATGCTCCCTCTACCAATCCTCTATTCCTCAGCATGAATCTCTGCAGTGTCTCCTGATTTAATCTTGGTATCTCCTGCCATTGCTGTTCCCCTGAACTTCCTGCTCGACCCCTCTCCCGGCCAATCCTACCCAGCTTCTACCTTATGCCTCTGTAGTTGCCTTTATTCAGCTGAAATACTGTTACCTCTGATTCTGCCTTCTCTCCCTCGAATTGCAGAATAAATTCAAACATGTTCTGATCACTGCCTCCGAAGTTTTCCTTCGCCGTATGCTCGTTTATCTAGCCTCCCTCATTAAATCCAGTGTCATCTGTTCCCGAGTGGGCTCCATCACAAGCTGCTCCAAAAAGCCATCTCGGAGACATTCCTGAAATTCCTTTACATGTGAACCACTATCTGATTTTCCCAGTCACCCTGCATATTGAAATCTCCCATGATGACTGTACTTTGTCTTTCCTACACATCTTTTCTATCTCCTGGTGTATCTTGTGCCCCAGTTCCTGACTACTCTTTGATGGATTGTACAGAACTCCAACTGTGGTTGTCTTACATTTGTGGTGCCACAATTCTTCCCACGCAGATTCTACACCATCTGGCCCTACTTCCTTTCTTATTATTGATTTAGTTTCATTTCTTATTAAAGATACAAATCCACTCCCTCTGCCCACCTGCCAATGTTTTCGATAGGATATGTGTCCTTGATTATCCTGATCCCCTTGCAGCCATATCTCCATGATGCACATCATAACTGCCAATTTAAATCAGCGCCGCAAGCTCATTTACCTTATTCCTTATACAGCATGCATTCAGATATAACACCTTTAGTCCTGCATTAACCGCCCCTCCTCTCAGTGCCATTCGTTTGTCCAGTGTGCTTGAAATTTGATATGTTAAACATTTCCAGATGCTCTATCCTATTTGTGTCTGTGTTGCGCATTTTAATAACCTCTCCTGAGTTCTGTACTTTAACCTACTCTTTGAATTCTGCTTTTCTAATTAAACCCTATAACCGAACCACCACACACACACACACACACACACCTAATCAGTTTAAAGCTCTGTCTCGAGCCCTGGTTAGGATTCACTCGGACTCTGGTCCCAGCGCGGTTCAGATGAAGACTATCGCATCGGAGCAGTTCGTTTCTTCCTCAGTAATAAAATGTGTTTATTCAACACAAAATATAGGGACAAAAAAACAAGCATTTCTGTACATACTAAATTATGAAAACGACAAAGCCACAAGGTTGTTAAAATACACTCATGATATTGAGCTATATGAATTGATACGTGAATTACAAAACCATGGAAGTGGTGTGCAAATTTTATCAATCATTATTTGACCCACAGCTGAGACCCTGATTTCCCCTCTGTCAGTAATCCCCCTCACTGAAATTCTCTAGCCCTGTCTCTCACCCAATGTCTAGAGGGGCTACAAGTTTATTTTGTCCCAGAATATTTAAATTAATCCACCTATTCCCTGGAGCCAATCTGTACTACTTTTGGATTGTTTTTAACTGTCAGCAACCCAGATCTGTGATGTCATTGGCGATAAATGATGTGGGATGACAAAAAGTATCCGCACAGTGCCCACCGACGATACCCACTAAATTAAACCCCACTGAGGGATAATAGCAAATCTGCCTGCCGGGAGATTGTTGCCAGTTCAGGTCTGTCCCGTCCTTCTTGTGTATATCCTACTGAGCCGGAAATCCCAATAATCCACAAATCGGAGATTCCTGTCAGTTCAGGTTCACCCCGTTCTTCTTGCATATATCCTACCGACCTAGGAATCCCAATGATCCACATATCAGGGATTGCTGCCAGATCAGGTCCATCCCGTCCTTCTTGTGCATATCCTACCGAGTCAGAAATTCCAATGATCCACTTATCAGAAGCACTGCCACTCTCCCAGCGTTTTGGTCATGTATGTAACTGTGCCACCTTCCTATTCCTAACCTCACTCGCACGTGGCATATTCTAGTGTCTCCAAATTTCAAATATCCTTTCAGCACAACACTAGCAAGGCCTTTCCTCTAAAGTGGATAAACTTGATAATAAAAACTTCAGTGACCTCATTAACCAGGAAAGTGGAGTCCACAGACTCAGTCCAATGACCGGAGCATCTCATATCTATCACCTGCACCAAACCTGGTTGACAAGTTATACATATGGACCATCTATTTGCAGATGGAAGAGGATAAACAGAATACTACAAAGTGTCTGAGCAGATGGATGTCATTCAGCCTGTTTACTCTGCTTTGCTATTCAATTGGATTTTAGTTATTCTGACCCTTGCAATGACTGTGTCTTCACCCAGCATCCCCAGCGGGTCAAAAAGTACACAGTGTCGTTGTGTGCACAGTCCTGCGAAGGGAGTATCCAGTGCCAGGCGATGGGGTGTGGGGAATCCCAGAGGTGGCACAAGGAAAGGCTGCATGTACTGACGATGGACAGAGGGACTGAAAGAGATGGAATGGGTATAAAGGGACACTGCACTCAGACAAGTGGCCGGGCAAGATTCCTAAACACCCAGGGAACCGAGAACCACGGCTGCTTTTACAAAAAAACTATCACAATTGCTGCATTTCTCCATCAAACAAAAGCAAAAATACTGTATATAGTAGAAATCTGAAGCAAACATAGAGACGTATTATGGAGAGAGAAAGGAGTTAATGTCCCCATTGCAGACATGGGAAGAATGTACAAACTCCACACAGACAGAATCCAGAGATTGGAATTGAACCGAGTCCCAAGCACTGTGAGGCAGCATTGCAGTGTCACCGTGCTGCCTCATGATGGATAATTGGGGATAGTATAGTTAGAGGCATAGATACTGTTCTCTGTGACCAGGATTGCGAGTCCTGAGGTTGTGTTGCCTACATGGTGCTTGGGTTTGGGATATGTCATCTGGGCTGCAGAACTTGGGTCTGTGTAGGTACCAACCGCTGGACAAAAAAATGACAATGAGGAGAGGGACGGTTAAACAGGACTGAAGTGTTATATCGGAATGCATGCAGTATAAGGAAAAGGTAAATACGCTTGTGACTCATACACAAATTGGCAGGTACGACATGATGGGCATCACAGTTACATCGCTGCAAGAGGATCAGGATTGAGAGCTGAATATTTAAGGATATTCATCCTGTCGAAAAGATAGGCAGGTGGGCAGTGAGCGAGATTAGTCTCATTAGTAAGAAATGAAGTTGTATCAATAAAAGGAAATGAAGTAAGGTCAGATGGTGTAGAATCTGTGTCGGTAGAATTGAGGAATCAAAAAGGTGAAAAAAATGCAATTTGAGTTATGCACATGCCGCCAAACAGCAGTCAGGAGATGGGGTGCAAGATATACCAGGAACTAGAAAGATCTGTAGGGAAGGCAACGTTACAGGGATCATGTCAGATTTCATTGTGCAGGTGGACTGGGAATTCAGGTTTTCAGTGATTTGCAGGAAAGGAATTTGTGGAATGGCTATGAGATGGCATTTCGGAGCAGCTTGCGCAGGCAGACTAGATGAGGGGAGCTTAAGGTGAAGGAAATCATAGGAGGCAGTGATCATAATATGATTGAATTTACTCAAGATGGAGAAGTTAAAATCAGAAGTAACAGAATTACAGCTGAAGAAAGGCAATTGCAGAGGCATGAGAAAGGGGCTGGGTAGAACTGACTGGGAGCGGGGCCCAGCAGGAAAGATAGTGCAACAGCAATGGCAGGAGATTTTTGGAGTAATTCAGGATACAGCAGAGATTTATCCTGAGGAAAACGAGTCTTGTACAGGGAGGATGAGGCAACCATAGCTGACTAGGAAAGTCAGGTATAACGTTAAAGCAAAAGCAAAAGCATATAATGTGGCGAAGGGCAGTGGGAAACCGGAGGATTGGGAAGCTGACAAAGATGGAACAGAGGGCAAACAAAATAAAATAAGGAGGGAGATTATTAAATATGGGGATAAACTCGCCACTAATATAAAGGAAGACTGCGAAAGATCCTTTCAATATATAAAGTACAAAAGAGAAGCAAAAGTGGGCATCGGACTGTTGGGGAATGATACTGCAGAAATAGTAGTGCTGAAAAAGAAAAAGGCCGACGAACTGAATTTTGCGTTAGGTTCACGGTGGAAGATACGAGTAATACCTTAACATTCCAGAGAGTGAGAGGCCAGGACTGAGTATGATGGCCATCACCATTGAGAGCGTGCTAGAAAAAACTGAATGGCCTGCAGGTGGTTAAATAACCTGGACTGGATGCACTACATCGCAGTGATATAAGGAAGATAGCTGAAGAGGGAGTGGGGGCGATAGTGGTGATCTTTGAGCAATCATTAGAGTAAGGAACGGTCCCAGAGCAACGAAAACCCACGAACGTGACACCCCATTTTAACAAGGGAGCAAGGAAAAAGATAAAAACAAAAATTCAAAATGACTAGCTGAACCTCGGTCGTGGGGAAGATTCCGCAATCCATATTGAAGGATGAGATTTTGGAATATTATGAAGTTTTTGGTAAAATAGGGCAAGATCACTATTGTTTTCATCAAGGGAAGATCATGCCTGACAAATCGGTTGGAATTATTTTAAGAGTAAACGAACAGGCTTGGCCAGGCACAGCCAATGGATATCATCCACCTGGATTTCATGAAGAACTTTGACAAGGTGTCAAAGAGGAGATTACTGAGTATAATAAGGGTCCATGGTGTTAGAGGCAAGTTCGTGGCATGAATAGAAGCTTGTCTATCTGGCAGAAAACAGAGAGTGGGAATAAAATGGTCGTCAGGATGACAGTCGCTGACAAGTGGTGTTCCACAAGGCTCAGCGTTGGAATCGTATCTTTTCACTTGTTACGTTCACATTCTGGATGATGGAAATGAGGGAACTCTGGCTAAGTTTGCAGACGATACAAAGACAGGCAGATGGACAGGTCGTATTGAGGAGGCAGAGAGGCTGACGAAGGATTTGAGCAGGTAAAGAGATTGGCAGATGCATTCCAACGTTGGAAAGTATGAGGTCATGCACTTTCGCGCAAAGAATAGAAGCATGCTCTATTTTCAAAATTGGGAAAAAATCAGAAATCTGAAGTCCAAAGGGACTTGGGAGTTCTAGTGCAGGGTTCTCTCAAGGTAAGCTTACAGGCTGAGGCAGTAGTCAGTAGCGCAATTGCATTTATTATTGATGGCGTTTAATACGAGAGGACCTGAATGTAAAACAGGTTGTATACGGCTCTAGCCAGACAATATTTGGAGTAATGTGCGAAATATTGAGTCCCATATCTCAAGAAGGATGTAGTGGTCCTGGAGCATGTGCAGAATATTTCCACGAGAATGGTCGAAGTAATGAAAAACTTATTGTATGAGGAATGTTTGAGGGCTCTGGGTCTATACTTGATAAAGTTTCGAAGGATGAGAGGGAATGTAATGGAAACATACAGAATACTGAACGACCTGAACAGAGTGGATGTTGATAAGATATGGCCATTGGACTAGAATCCGACGGCACAGCCTTAGATGAAAGGGAGCACCTTTTAGAAAAGTGATAAGGAGAAACGTCTTTAACCAGAGAATGGTGAATCTTTGACATTTATTGCCCATAATTGTATAAACCTTCATAAGGTCACCCCTCCGTCTCCGACAATCCAGGAAAAACAGCCCGAGCCTATTCGACCTCTCCTTATAGCTCAAATCCTTGAACCCTGGCAACATCCTTGTAAATCTTTTCTGAATCATTTCAAGATTCACAACATCTTTCCGATAGGAAGGAGACCAGAATAGCACACAATATTCCAATGGTGACCTAACCAATGTCTTGTACAACCGCAACATGTCCTCCCAACTCCTATACCTAATGCTCTGACCAATAAAGGAAAGCATTTCAAACGCCTTCTTCACTATCCTATCTACCTGTGACTCAATTTTCAAGGAGCTATGAACCTGCACTCCAAGGTCCCTTTGTTCAGCAAAACTCCCGAGGACCTTACCATTAAGTGGATATGTCCTGCTAAGATTTGCTTTCCCAAAATGCAGCATCTGACACTTATCAAAATTAAACTCCATCTGCCACTTCTCAGCCGATTGGTTCATTTGATCAAGATCCTGTTGTAACCTGAGGTAACCTTCTTCCCTGTCCATTACTTTTTGGTATCTTCAGCAAACTAACTAACTGACCTCTTATGCTCACATCCAAATGGCATAACACCATTTAATTTAATGCAGATTGATCTTTAGCAGAGTCCCTATAAGCGAATCAAATTTCAGACCTCCCTGATCAAACCTGCTCATTATTTTCTGAAAGATTTCTGAAGAAATGTCACGCAGGACCGCTCCTCGATGAAACCATGCTGACTCAGCCCTATTTTGCCATACACCTCCAACTGCTCTGCAATCACATTGTTAATAATGAACTCTAAACCCTACTAATGTCCGATGTCCGGCTAACTGGCCTCTGATTTCTTGTCCTTTGCCTTCTTTCTATCCTTGAACACAGATTTTCTATTGTGCATTTTCCAGTTCTCTGGGACTCACCCTGACGACAGCTATTTCTGAAAATTCACCATCATTTCCTCCACAATCTCCTACTCTATTTCCTTCAGAACGTTGGGTTGTTATCCTGCCAGCCTGTGTAATTTATCAATCTTCAAACATTGCAGCTTCCACAGTACGTTCTCCTCAGCGTCGATCACTACACTCAACTTTCGCCCTTGGCTCTCTTGAAGGTTTGGAATGCTCCTAGTGTCTATCATTGTGAGAATTGATGCAAAGAACCTATTCAGTTCATCCTCCATTTCTTTGTTCTTCATTTCTCTGTAGCCAGCCTCATTATCTAGTTCTCGAATGTTCACTTTTCTTCTGATCCTTTTATATATCTTAACAAAACTCCCGCAGTCCCCTTTTCTCGAGCGAGCGAGCTTACCTGTTTCAGTTCACCACTTTATTTTTTTTAATTGCCCTCTGCTGTTATATAAAGGCTTCCCAATCTAACACTGACTGAGTGAGAGTATTCCAGTGAATTGACTGATGAAAGTAAGCATGTAAATATAATAAACGCATTGTCCATCATTGGGTGGCACAGTGGCACAGCACTGCTGCCTCAGAGCGCCAGAGACCTGGGTTCAATTCCAATCTCTGGAGTTAGTACAATCTCCCCGTGTCTGCATTGGAAGCATTAACGTTTTTGTCTCTCCACAGTGTGTCTCTGTGTTAGTTTTGGGATTTTGCCATCCACAGTATTTTTTGCTTTTGTTCAATTGATAAATGCTGCAAATGCGACTGGTTTGTTGTACAAGCGGCCGTGGTGCCCTGGATCCCCTGTGTGTTTAGGAATCTTGCCCGGCCACTTGTGTGAGTGAAGTGTCCCGGGATACCAACTCCATCACTCTCAGTCCCTCAGTCCATCCGTGACTGCATGTAGCTTTTCCTTTTGCCACACCTGGGACTCCCCAGCATCCCAAGCTTGGCCCTGGATGCTCCCTATGCAGGACTGTGCACACAAAGACATTGGGCACTTTCAGACCCACTAGGGATGCTGCGTAAAGATTCTGCTATTGAAGGGAATAGAAAAGCTAAAATCCCATTGAACAGCAAAGCAGAGTAAAGAGGCTGAATGGCATCCATCTGCTCTGATACTTTCTGGTGTTTTGGACTAACTTCTGTTTATTCCTGTCCATCTGCAAATAGATGGTTCATATGTATATGTGTCGAGCAGGTTTGGTGGCGATAATAGATATCAGATCCTGTGGTCATTGCACTCATTCAGTGGACTCCACTTTCCTGCTTACTGAGGTCACACTTAAGTTTTTATTATCAAGTATACCGATTTTAAAAAGAAAAGGACTTGCCAGTTATGCTGAAGGATATTTGAATTTTGGAGAGACAAGGCTCTGCCACGTGCAAATGAGGTTAGAATTAAAAAGGTAGTAAATTAGATACATGACCAACGGGCTGGTAGAGGAGGCAGCCCTTCCGAAATGTGGATCATTGGGAGTTCTGGCTCGGTAGGATATACACAAGAAGGACAAATGGACCTGAACTGGCAGCAATCTCCGATATGTGAATCATTGGGATTCCCGGGTCGGTAGGACCTACACAAGAAGTACGGGATGGACCTGAACTGGCAGCAAAATCTTGGCAGGTTTGCGATTGACACTCAGGAGTGTTTAAACTGGTGTGGTCAGAGGGTGGGGGGAGGATGATTTGGAGTGGGAACCAGAGCAGTTGGTCCATAATACAGTAACTGAGGAGGAATTGGAGACTGACACCAGTGCATCTCAGACCAACAACAAACAGGTAGAGGAGACTGAACACAATGGGACTGGCAACCTGAAGTGTGATTAGTTTAATGTGAGGACTTTGGCAGGTAAGAACTTGGAGCTTGGTTGAGTACACATAACTACTATGTAAATAATTCAGAGATTTCATTGAGAGAGGGACAAGAGAGCAGTCAATTCAGTGGGTCCGGAGAGAGTTGCCGAATATGCAGTGAGTGGCTTGAGACAATTGTTTGAAGTAAAATAATTATCCAGCACTTTACCAAAGTCGGTAAGTGCGTGATGCAATGGACAGATTGAAGTGACAAAGGTGTTTCTGCTTTACTGATAGTCTTTTGTAATCTCCTGTCACCGGAAAATAGAAGCAGAGAATTTACACCAGGGAAAGTCAAACCGGATACCAGGTCAGCATCTGATGCATTGGGTTGAAGTGTGTTTTTTTCAATGCAAGGATTATTATGGGCAAACAGATGAATTTAGAGACTGAATCTGTACATGGGACGACGATGTTGCAAATATTATAGAGACTCGGTTGAGTGAGGGACAGGACTAGTTGCTCAACTTTCCAGGGTTTTATTGTTTACGATGAGATAGAGGGGGAGGTAAAAGAGGGGGAGGAGTTGCATTACAAATCAGTGAGAATATTACATCTGCATTTAGACAGGGTGTACTGGGGGCTCATCCACTGAGGCAACATGAGTTGAGCTCAAAAATAAGTTGGATGCAAGCACTGTGTTAGGATGGCCTCCTTCAAAGACCACAATTTCCGCTCAGACATGGTTGACGGTGCTCTCCACCGTATCTCCTCCACTTCCCGTTCCTCTGCCCTTGAACCCCACCCCTCCAATTGCCACCTTGGACAGAACTGCACTAGTCCTCACCTATCATCTCAGCAACCTCCAGGTACATCGGATCATCCGTCGTCATTTCTGCCACCTCCAAACAGACCCCACCACCAAGGATATATTTCCTTCCCCACCCCTATCAGCGTTCCGGAAAGACCAGTCCCTCCCTGACTCCCTTGTCAGTTCCACACCCCCCACCAACCCAACCTCCACTCCCAACACCTTCCCCTGCAAACGCAAGAAATGCAAAACTTGCGCCCACACCTACCCCCCCCTCACTTCCCACCAAGGCCCGAAGAGATCCTTCCATATCCGCCACAAATTCACCTGCACCTCCACACACATCATTTACTGCATCCGCTGCACCTGATGTGGCCTCCTATACATTGGAGAGACAGGCCGCCTACTTCCGTAACGTTTCAGAGAACACCTCTGGGATACCCGCACCAACCAACCCAACCGCCCCGTGGCTGAACACTTAAACTCCCTCTCCCACGCCTGGAGGAAGACCGCCTCATCTTCCACCTAGGAACCCTCCAACCACAAGGGATTAATGCAGATTTCTCCAGCTAACTCATTTCCCTTCCCCACACCATTTCACAGTCCTAACCCTCGGACTCAGCACCGCCTTCTTGACCTGCAATCTTATTCCCGACCTCTCCGCCCCCACCCCCACTCCAGCCTATCACCCTCACCTTCACCTCCTTCCACCTGTCGAATTCCCAACGCCCCTCTCCCAAGTCCCTCCTCACTACCTTTTATCTTAGTCTGCTTGGCACACCCTCCTCATTCCTGAAAACGGGCTCATGCCCGAAACGTCGATTCTCCTTCTCCTTTAATGCTGTCTGACCTGCTGCGCTTTTCCAGCAACACAATTTTAAGCTGTGTTAGGATTATACTGTAGTCCCTCCAACAGCCACGGAGAGATGAGAAACAAATATGGAGGCTGATTATGGAAACGTGCATTAAAAACTGAGTTAGCATGGTGAGTGACTTTAACATCCCCAGTATGAGGCGGTTGGGTTGCCATCCTGAGCTGCTGTCAGGCAAACCCACATTTTGCATGGGGGAGCTGTTTATTAAATCATGATTGCAAGATCATCTGGTGACTGTCCTCCAAACTGCTCGAATTTAAATCTATTTTGTTTGAACAGCTATTTCGAGCGCACTGCATATGGGCAACACGGTGGCACAGTAGTCGGCACTGCTGCCTCACAGCGCCTGACTCCCGGGTTCAATTCCCGACTCAAGCGACTGACTGTATGGAGTTTGCACATTCTCCCTATGTCTGCGTGGGTTTCCTCCGGGTGCTCCGGTTTCCTCCCACAGTCCAAAGATGTGCAGGTCATGCTAAATTGGCTGTAGTGTTGGTAAAGGGGAATGGGTGGGTTGTGCTTCGGCGGGTCGGTGTGGACTTGTTGGGCCGAAGAACCTGTTTCCACACTGTAAGTAATCTAATCTATCAGAAAACAGGAAGCGATAATGGATGATTGTGCACTGTGTCCTTCGCAGGAACAGCTTGTCTCTCCAGGCTGCTAAAGTGTTTGTTGTGGGCCAGAGAACTTCACAATTAATACAGCACAGATGGAGGCCATTCAGCCCATCATATATTCATAAGTCCTCCAACTGCACTATCTGAAAGGAGAGAGTATCTGGAGATTGTGTGTGTGTGAGGGAGAGAGAGAGAGAACGAACGAAACAGAAAGAAAGAATGTGAAGGGAGATAAACAGAGTGGATAGAAAGTGGAGCGTCAGACTGAGTGAGAGGAGCGGGTGTTAAACGAGAGTGAGGATGGATAGATCAAAAGTCAGCATAAGGAAGATATTCAGAAGATGGGAATTTTAGTTAAAAGTTCCCCTGGAATGCAAGTCCTTTGTCTCGTGCCATACCCTCTGAGCACTGTGCTGATACTGGCTGTCATCCTGGATCATTTATCTCCAATAACATCACAGAGCTGATTAGCTTACAGTTAACCAGAATTCAATAGACCAATAGATTGGTTCCAGAGAGAAGGTGGATTAATTGAAATGGACTGTGTCAACAGCAGCAGGAACTGATGAACTCACGAGATACTGTGTGAGAGACTGGGCCAGAGAATCTCAGTGAGGGAGATCACTGACAGAGGGGAAATCAGAATCTCAGCTGTGGGTCAAATAATGATTGATAAACTTTGCACACTACTTCCATGGTTTTATAATTCACATTTCATTTTTTATAGCTTCACGTCTGGATGGATTGTAACAATCTTATCACTTTGTACTTTCCATATTTAGGAACTTACAAAAAGTCATTTTGTCCCTGTATTTTGTATTAATAAAACATTTTATTACTGGGGAAGAAGGGACCTTTTCTGATGGTATGGTCTTCATCTGAACAATGCTGGGACCAGAGTCCTTACAAATTACATAACTAGGGCTCTGGATAGATTTTTCAAAAGCGTTTTAGGTCTGGGTTGGGGTTTCATTTATAGGGAATTTTAGAAAACTCGAAGTAAAAGAGGAGGTAAGAGTGCAGAACTTAGGATAGTTTATTAAAATCTCCAGCACAGACACAAATAGGATAGAATGGATTGAAACTTCAAGCACACTGGACAAATAAATTACACTGAGAGGAGGGACGGTTAATACAGGCCTGAAACGGTTACATAGGAATGCATGCCGTATAAGGAATAAGGTAAATGGGTTTGTGGCAGGTTGAAATTGGCAGTTATGACGTGGTAAGCATCACAAAGACGTGACTACAAGGGGAGCAGGATTGACAGCTGAATATTCAATGATGTGCATCCTATCGTAAAGGTAGGCGGGGGGGGAGGGGGTTGGGGGAAGCGATTGCCTTATTAGTAAGAATGAATATAAATCAATTGTAAGAATTCTGGTCTCCTTGCTATCGGAAAGATGTTGTGAAACATGAAAGGATTCAGAAAAGATTTATAATGATATTACCAGGATTGGACTATTTGAGCTAGAGGGAGAAGCTGAGGGAGTAGCATAGAGTACAATAGGTCAGTGGGGGGAGGAGATGAAGGTGATAGGTCAGGGAGGAGAGGGCAGAGTGGACAGGTGGAAAAGGAGCTGGGCAGGTCGGACAAGTCCGGACAAGTCAAGGGGATCATGTTGCTGGAGGTTAGAAACTAGGATGAGGTGGGGGAAGGGGAAATGAGGAAGCTGTTGAAATCCACATTGATGCCCTTGGGTTGAAGTGTTCCGAGGCGGAAGATGAGGCGTTCTTCCTCCAGGCGTCTGGTGGTGAGGGAGCGGCGGTGAAGGAGGCCCAGCACCTCCATATCCTCGGCAGAGTTGGAGGGGGAGTTGAAATGTTGAGCCACGGGGCGGTTTGGTTGATTGGTGCGGGTGTCTCGGAGATGTTCCCTAATGCGCTCTGCTAGGAGACGTCCAGTCTCCCCAATGTAGAGGAGACCGCATCGGGAGCAACGGATACAATAAATGATATGAGTGGATGTGCAGGTAAAACTTTGATGGATGTGGAAGGCTCCTTTAGGGCCTTGGATGGAAGTGAGGGAGGAGGTGTGGGCACAGGTTTTATAGTTCCTGCGGTGGCAGGGGAAAGTGCCAGGATGGGAGGGTGGGTCGTAGGGGGGCGTGGACCTGACCAGGTAGTCACGGAGGGAACGGTCTTTGCGGAAGGTGGAGAGGGGTGGGGAGGGAAATATATCCCTGGTGGTGGGGTCTGTTTGGAGAGGGCGGAAATGTCGGTGGATGATTTGGTTTATGCGAAGATTGGTAGGGTGGAAGGTGAGCACCAGGGGCATTCTGTCCTTGTTGCGGTTGGAGGGGTTGGGTCTGAGGGCGGAGGTGCGGGATGTGGATGAGATGCGTTGGAGGGCATCTTTAACCACGTGGGAAGGGAAATTGCGGTCTCTAAAGAAGGAGGCCATCTGGTGTGTTCTGTGGTGGAACTGCTCCTCCTGGGAGCAGATACGGCGGAGGCGGAGGAATTGGGAATACGGGATGGCATTTTTGCAAGAGGTAGGGTGGGAAGAGGTGTAATCCAGGTAGCTGTGGGAGTCGGTGGGTTAGTAGAAAATGTCAGTGTCAAGTCGGTGTCACTGATGGAGATGGAGAGGTCCAGGAAGGGGAGGGAGGTGTCAGAGATGGTCCAGGTAAATTTAAGATCAGGGTGGAATGTGTTGGTGAAGTTGATGAATTGCTCAACCTCCTCGCGGGAGCACGAGGTGGCGCCAATGCAGTCATCAATGTAGCGGAGGAAGAGGTGGGGAGTGGTGCCGGTGTAATTACGGAAGATCAACTGCTCTACGTAGCCAAAAAAGAGACAGGCATAGCTGGGGCCCATACGTATGCCAATGGCTACCCCTTTGGTCTGGAGGAAGTGGGAGGATTCAAAGGAGAAATTGTTAAGGGTGAGGACCAGTTCGGCCAAACGAATGAGAGTGTCGGTGGAGGGGTACTGTTGGGAACGTCTGGAGAGGAAAAAACGGAGGGCTTGGAGGCCCTGGTCATGGCGGATGGAGGTGTAGAGGGATTGTATATCCATGTCACCCATCGCCAAGGCAAACGTGGTAGAAAAACACTGAATGGGCTGAATGTGGATAAATCACCTGGACCAGAAGAACTATACCACAGAGCTCTCAGGGAGAAAGCTAAGAGGGAGAGGAGGCGTTAGTGATGATCTTTCAGGAATCATTAGAATTAGGGCATATCCCAGGGGACTAGAAAAGGACTAGCGTAAAATCTCTGATTAAGAATGGAATACGTCAGAAGACAGAAAAGTACAGACCAATTAGCCTAATCTCAGTCAGTGTTAAGATCCATGAATCGACCGGGAAACCTGGGATATCTGAATATTTGGAGGTGTATAATCATTTCGGGCAAACTCTGCATGGTTTCATCAAGGGAGTTTATGCCTGACACATCTACTAGAATTCTTTGAGGAAGTAACGAGCAGCTTAGACCAAAGACAGCCAATGCATATTATCTACTTGGATCTCGAGAAGGCCTTTGCCAAGTGCCATACAGGAAGCTAATGATTGAGATAAAGGCCCATAGTGTTAGAGGCAAGCTGCTGGCATGGATAGAAGTTGGCTTTTTGGCAAAAAGCAGATAGTGGGGCTAAAAGTATCCTTTTCGGGATGGCAACAGGTGACAAAATGTGTTCCACAAGACTCAGTGTTGGGGCAACATTTCACTCTGTACATTAATGGTCCAGAGGGCATTCTGGCTAAATTTGCAAATATTACAAAGATATGTAGAGAGACAGGTAGCAGTGAGGAGGCGGACAAGCTGCAGAAGGATTTGGACAGTTTAGGAGATGGGAAAAGATGTTGCAGTTGGAGTAAAACATGCACTACTATGAGGTTATGCACTTTGGTAGGAAGGATAGAGACGTGGAATATTTTCTAAACTGGCAAAAAAAATCACAAGTCTGAAGTGCAAAGAGACTTATTGAGTTAATGCTTCGGAAGGCAAATACATTGAATATAAAAGCAGGAATATACTTCGAAGGCACTAAACGCTCTGGTCAGGCCCCAATTAGATTATTTTGTGCAGTTTTGGACCCTTTATCTCAGCAAGGATGTACCGGCCCTGGAGCCTGTTCAGAAGAGGTTGACCAGAATGGTCATAGGAATGAAAAGTTTAACATATGACGAATTCTTGAGGATTCTGAAGTTTAGAAGAATGAGAAGGAATCTAATTGAAACTTACAGAGTACTGAATGACCTGGACAAAGTGGATTTGGTGAAAATGTATCCTTTGGTAGGGA
The DNA here is from genome assembly GCF_037043375.1 of Chiloscyllium plagiosum. Lineage (NCBI taxonomy): Eukaryota > Metazoa > Chordata > Chondrichthyes > Orectolobiformes > Hemiscylliidae > Chiloscyllium > Chiloscyllium plagiosum. Next base: position 36,654,611 of record NW_028270176.1, on the reverse strand, counting down.
TCCGAGGTACAGCCACGGATTACAGGGAAGACCTTTTTAGAACATATATAAGGAGAAGCTTCTCCAGCCAGAGCATTGTAATTCTATGACATTCACTGTCACAGAAGGCTATGGAGGCCAGGTCATTGAGTATATATAAGCCTGTGTAGGATAGGTTCTCGATTGTAAAGGGGAGCAAGGGTTATGAGGACAATGGGGTTGAGAAACCTATCTGCTTTGATTGAGTGTTGGAGCAGATTCGATTGGCTGAATGGCCCGGTTTCTACTTCTATGTCTTCTGCTCGTATGGTCTTTACTAATATTGGCTATCCTTAGTCCTCATTGTAGATTTATACTTCAATCTGATCTTCATATGATTTATAAATAGAAACGATCCAATACGGATTACTGGGCAATATCATGTTCACTCACCCTCGTCTCTTCAGCCATACCCCCAAAATCTATCTGTTTTCTGTCTCCTCCGCAATGCCATAGGAATACTTTATTTGAAGTCCAGTAAGTGATACTTCATCACAGTTGATTGACATCAATAATATCAACAGTATGATCCTCACCTGCCCTCGCTAATCCGGGAATAATAATCTGAATTGAATTTGTCAGCGACAATTGTCTGTTAAGATACCCATGCCGTTTGTCTGTTATAACTCTATATTGTCTTAGGCACATTTTCCTCTCAGATTATCGACTATCAAAGTTGTCTCAATGTTTTATTAATATTGTAATGACTGATCACGAGTTGCAGGCTGTATGTTTCCAATTATAAACAGAGAAACTTGTTAATGTTCTGGCAATTCTCTGTCATTACTCCCCTATCCAAATTAGATTGAATGATAACACACAATCAATCTACCATCTCCACCATTACTTCCTTTAGTCACCCATTCAGAATGAGTAAATTTTAAAAGTTATTTTCAAATTTAATAATAACATTATTAATAATATTTCATTGAAAGAAGCTAGCTGGAGCTATTTACTCAGTGAATGTGAATAATATCCATCTCCGTGGATTATAAATGTCTCACTGGAGGATTAGCCTCTTCTTTAAATTAGGACTCGGTTCAATGTGTTATCCCATAGTATGAGAAGGAGCATCGCTAACAGCACTAACAGGGAGCAGCAGCTGCAGACAGAGAAGGAGGCATGACCAGAATATGACAACATTAGACTGGAATGTTCCCACATTGGACCAAAAACTAAGAACATTTGACCTGAATGTTACAACAATGGATTGAGAACATTAGATTGGAATGTTCGAACAATGGATAAGAATCTGAGAACGTTTGACTGGAATGTTCCAAGAATGGATCACAATCTGAGAAGAATAGACTGGAACGTTCCAACAATGGACAGCAGTTTATTCTTCGGACTTTGCTATCTTTCTCAGCCTTGGATATCATTAGCATCACGGATCAAAGAAATCCTTTGGATTATACAAGGTGGCTATTATCCCATCCTCGCCGTAGTTGGTGTTCCTAATAAGTCATTCTCTTTGTCTATTAAACCGGGTTGAACTGTGTTTCTGCTCATGATAGCTAAATTTTGGAAAATGGGAAGTTAGTGTCTTCACTGCCAACTAAAGAATCCTTTCCTGATGAATTCTATAAAGTAAATTACTATTTATAAATTACTCACTGATATGCGAAAAGGAACCAGACTGTTCTCAAATTCAAGAATCCTTCGAGCCCTGCACAGGTCTACATTTCCATAACCTTCCCGCTCACAAATCCTGCCCAGTACCACCTTTATGATGTGTCGGTCTACTCGTCAGCCTCAGTGCAACTTCTGAATAAACTTCAGAATTTGAGCCCTTGTGAAATCTGGATTAATATGTTTCAAGTCCCTTCTAACCACATGTCCATTACAAGATAATTGCACTTGAGATATTTAATTTGTACTCTCCATAGAATCTGTCAGACATGAAGATAGTGCATGGTGCTCAATCATTGACTATTAATATAGAGGCACCGAATAATAACCTGTTGATGTCTCATAAAGCAAATTGATGGAATTTAAATGAAATTATCATCATTTGTAATAAACAGAAGCCTATCTGCTTGCCTCATGTTCTTCAGAGAAGGCAATGGGTCATCCTGCCCTGGTCAGGTCTGTGCGTGAATGCAAATCCACAGCAATGTCTTTTGCACTTTACTGTCCTCTGTAACATCTGAACCAGCCACTAAGTTCAAGATCGGCAGTTGGACAGACGTATGAACGGGAAATGTTTTGAGGCATATGGGCCAAATGCAAGCAGATTAGACTAGTTTAGTTTGGAACACTTAGTCAGCGTGGACATGTTGGGCCAAAGGTTCTGATTGTGTGCGATATGACGGTATTGTTGTGTTTCTCTTCGCCGTGATGGGAAATTGTGTTGCAGACGTTTCGTCCCGTGTCTAGGTGACGTCCTCAGTGCTTGGGAGCCTCCTGTTAAGCGCTTCCGTGATGTTTCCTCCGGCATTTATAGTGATTTATCTCTGCCGCTTCCAGTTGTCAGTTCCAGCTGTCCGCTGCAGTGGCCGGTATATTGGATCCAGGTCGATGTGAAAGTTGATAGAATCTGTGGATGAGTGCCATGCCTCTAGGAATTCCCTGGCTGTTCTCTGCTGGGCTTGTCCTATAATAGTAGTGTTGTCCCAGTCGAACTCATGTTGCTTGTCATCTGCGTGTGTGGCTACTAAAGATAGCTGATCGTGTCATTTCGTGGCTAGTTGGTGTTCATGGATGCGGATCGTTAGCTGTCTTCCTGTTTGTCCAATGTAGTGTTTTGTGCAGTCCTTGCATGGGATTTTGTACACTGCGTTGGTTTTGCTCATGCTGAGTATCGGGTACTTTGTCCTGGTGAGTTATTGTCTAAGAGTGGCTGTTGGTTTGTGTGTTATTATGAGTCCTAGTAGTCGTAATAGTCTGGCTGTCAGTTCGGAAATGTTCTTGATGTATGGTAACGTGGCTAGTCCTTTGTGTTGTGGCATGTCCTCATTCCGTTGTCTTTCCCTTAGGCATCTGTTGATGAAATTGTGGGGGGAACCATTTTTGACGAATACATTGTAGAGGTGTTCTTCTTCCTCTTTTTGCAGTTCTGGTGTACTGCAGTGTGTTGTGCCTCTTTGAACAGTGTCTTGATGCAACTTTTTTTGTGTGTGTTGGGGTGGTTGCTTTCGAAGTTCAGGACTTGGTCTGTGTGTGTGATTTTCCTGTGTATTTTTGTGGCGAATTTTCCGTTCTGTGTTCTCTGTACCATCACGTCTAGGAATGGGAGTTGGTTGTCCTTTTCTTCCTCTCTAGTGAATCGGATTCCTGTGAGTGTGGCGTTGATGATCCAGTGTGTTTTCTCTATTTCTGTGTTTTTAATGATTACAAAGGTGTCATCTACATATCTCACCCAGAATTTGGGTTAAATTTGTGGTAAGTCGGTTTGTTCTAATCTTTGCATTACAGCAAAAGGGCCACAACACACTTCAGTACACCAGAACTGCAAAAAGTGGAAGACGAACACCTCTACAATGTTATCGCCAGAAACATATCCCCTCAATTTTATTAACAGATGCCTAAGGGAAAGACAACGGAATGAGGATATGCCACAACGCAAATGACTAGCCACGTTACCATACACGAAGAAAACTTCTGAACTGACACCCAGACTACTACGACCACTAGGACTCATAACAGCACACAAACCAACCGCCACTCTCAGAAAACAACTCACCAGGACAAAGGCCACGATACCCAGCATGAGCAAAACCAACGTATTGTACAAAATCCCATGCAAGGACTGCACAAAACACTACATAGGACAAACAGGAAGACAGTGAACGATCCGTATCCATAAACACCAACTAGCCACGAAACGAATGACCAGCTAATTTTAGTAGCCACACACGCAGATGAAAAGCAACATGAGTTCGACTGGGACAACACTATTATTATAGGACAAGCCAAACAGAGAACAGCCAGGGAATTCCTAGAAGCATGGCACTCATTCTATCAAATTTCACATTGACCTGGACCCAAAATACCAGCCACTGCAGCGGACAGCTGGAACTGACAACCGGAAGCGGCAGATACAAATCACTATAAATGCCGGAGGAAACATCACAGAAGCGCTTCACAGGAGGCTCCCAAACACTGAGGATGTCAGCTAACAGGGGACGAAACGTCTGCAACACAAATTCCCAGCTCGGCGAACAGAACCACAACAATGATCACCCGAGCTACAAATCTTCTCACAAAATATTACTGTATGAATCTAGAAAGCGAGGGAGAAGGAAGAAAAGATATGATGTAAGCAAATTTCCAAGAAATATAAAACAAGCATCACGAGCTTTTCCATGCATATAAAAAGAAAGTTCAAGATGAGTGTGTGACCTATGACAGAAATGAAGTCAGGAAAGCATCTGAGGATATTTGGAGAGTGTGAGTGCAGAATTGGCTGGAGGGAACAGGCTGATATTTTATGCCAGTATCTGACGTCGTTCCTCACAGGGAAGGTACTGTAAGTATTTCAATGACACAGTAAAAATGGTACTTGGAGGGAATTTCATGACGTGTCTCTACCAAAAGAAACCAGAATTTTAACAAACATATAAGACTACGGGGAGACAGATCAACAGTGATTCATGGTTTTAAAAGATATGTTTACAGAGAGACTGTGGCACTGTGTGAAATATTCCATAACTCTCTGGATTGCAGGAGTTTTCCAGCGAAACTGGAGACACTCCAATGTGGCGACTGTCTTCAAGAAAGGAGCGAGACTGAAAGCAGGAACATTTAGCCTAACAATTATTGTTGGGTATCTGCTAGAGTCTGTTATTAAGGAAGTAATTACATGGCATTTAGTAAAGCTTCACTCAAGGGGATCGCTGTTTTGCCTGTAAAATCATGCAAAGTTTTTCTGGCGATCCCTGAGAATTTAATGGGCGGATTGATAAAGGGACACTGGCAGACACGAGGCTGTCCAGAGATTTTCCACAAGGCATCAGAATAAGGCATCTTCTTATAGAAGACAGATGACATTTACATTGAATGGCGATTGGTTAACACATAGAAATCGGAGAATCAGGATTCATCGATCTTTATGATAAAGATTTGTCGACTGGAGTACAAGTATCAGTCTGACGGCTTCAGTTATTTACAACCTATACTGATAGCCTGACGGTGGGAGCTGAACGCAATATACATCTGAATTGTGGATGGCACAGAGAATGAAAACACAGGTTTTTACTTAATGAAGATGACTCCCAAACTAAAGAGCAGTACAAAGGGATTGGCGTGTTCATGTGTTTGAAACATAACGTCAGCATGAAGGACTCATGAACGAAACATCGATTCTCCTGCTCCTTGGATGCTGCCTGACCTGCTGCGCTTTTCCAGCAACACATTTTCAGCAGCAAGTAACTAGGTTTGTACATTAGATGGATTCCTGGGATGAAAGGGTTGAAGAGAGGACTCCCGCGCTTGTGGTAAGTTTTTAGAGTTTCACATCAGTGACTCACTACTCCCGGCAGACCCCTGGTGCAAGCTCCCGCCCTTCGAGTTGCTGCTGCCGCTGAAAAAACAAAAATATCAGAAGCAAAACATATCTGAACTGCTTCCAATGTCATTATATCGTTACTCAGATAAGGAGACAGAAAATAATCTCAGATGATTTTTATGTTTGTTTTCTCAGAGTAGTGAGTCTTTGTAAATCTCTTCCGCAGAGTATTGGAGGCAGAGATATTGAAGTTTTTTTCAGGCACAGATGGAAGGTTCATAAATAACAACGAGGGCAAGATTATTAGGCAAGAATGTGCAGTGTGGGGGAAATGCTGACAGGGATGCCAAATGACTCTGATTCCAAACATCCAGAAATATAATGCAAAACAAAATTATAACATAGATAAAAATTTAAAATGCAATAGTGACAGAATACAGTTCCAAAGGACCATGGGGCTGCTCTGTCATTAGAGAGAGACCACTCGCGATGGTTTACTCTGAGGGTCACCACATCTCGAGTGATTGGGTGAGATTGAGAGAGTGTCCCCATCATGGTAACCTCTGTCAGTGTGGGGAATTGAACCTGCGCTTGTTAGCCTCTCACTGCATTGCAAACCAGCCCTGTAGCCAACTGAGTTGGAGACAGTGCAACTGCTACAGCCAGAAACAGTCACAGGCAAAGGGCAAGAGAAACTTTCATAACAAGGAAAAAGATACAATTCAGATAATGGTCAGGGTAACAGTTGAGGATAAAAACGTTCTCTGCCAGAAATTGAATTCTATACCGAGACAATTGTTAAGAAGCTGCATTTGGCTGAATACAATAAAGTGAGACAAGTGAATTAGCCTGGATTATTAATTGTAATTTGGTATCGTTTACCATAAATAAGTGTGTATTTCTGATTGATCTATGGAAAATGTGCTTATCATTACGTAGAATTATAAAGCGGATGGAATATATTGTTTGGAGAGTGTGTTCCCATTGGAAAAGCCCTTGAACAGACGCTTGAAGATAATCGGGGTAAAAGTGCCTAAGTGTTGTCTGGTCAGTGACAGGAATCCAGGGGTTTGAATGACTGAAAATTCCTCCAACATGGAGATGAGAAAACCATCAGATCAGCTGCGATCTTATTGAATGCTAGAACACATTTTGTGGGCTGAATGGCATCATGATGGATTTGAAACGTATTTGATTTAAAACCGTACATCTTTACTCTTGGGGCAGTGACATTTTCCTGAAAAATGGAATTATTTGGAACATTATCCCGAACAACCCATAATCAGCATTCTCCAGAATATTCTATCGCCATGTGGGAGTATCGAAAAGGCGAGAGAGCGAGGGAAAGGGAGAGAGGGAAGCTGCTGCATGTGATAGTGAGAGCTTTGGAGCATGAGCCTTGTTCGGGGATAGGTGCTATAACAGATATACAGTGTGTGTGTATGAGCAGAGAAAATACAATGAGCCGTATCCTGACAGAGCAGAGAAAGTTATTGATGCTTGTCCTGTATTGCTGGGCATTTCTTCAGACCGCAGACACTGCATTTAGCTCGATGGTGAGCTCAGACCATGCTTGGTGAGTCTGGTTTTATGGCCCCTTCTGGGAAAAAAATAATCCCTTCTGTACTACCTCATCCACGTGCCCCTGTCGACAAACCGTGGTGTAATTGCCCCTTATCTGCCATGCTCGGGGTAAACTGTGCAGGGCAGCTCCAAACAGAGAAAGCTCAACCGTGTGCCCATTGGCCTTTTAAAGATGGCACTAGTGCCAGTGTTTCTGGAATAGCCAGGGGCATCTGGACGATGTTGAGTACCTCCAACAATGATGGGTGGGAGAATAGGACTGTCATTGAATGAGAGGGACACCATGGGGTGGGGACGGTAGCTAATAAGGTGAGTTCAGTAAGATTGAACCAGGAAACTAATTCGGCCTCGTGCAGACAATTCCTCTGTCACACTCAGCGAAAATGGCACTGAGACAGATTATTGCTGGATTCAGCCCAATGAGTCGAAGACTCTGCTGAGCCCACTCCCAGCTGCAAAGCTGCAGAACAAATGCTCATTCAAAACTCCATCATCTGAATTCGCAGTGATATCCCGTTCACCCATCATTCCAGGGAACACTGGCTAACGTGGTAAGATGCTGTTGAATTATCTTCACTTCAGCTTTCTGAAACCCCCTGTGATCTTCCATTAAATTGTCTCTCAACCTCCCTTCCTCGTTTTCCCAAAGTCCTTTTTTTTTGGTATTTAAACTGATTTCCTTACCATCTCTCTCTGGCAGGGATTTTCACACCCAGATCACCGCTTTGTCATGGCACAATGGAGATATGGAGCTTTAAATGGATGGGAGCTGGACATCCTGCCACTTCCAGTATGAACTGCAAGTTTCCCCACACTGGGCAGGTATCTAATACAGTGTTACTGAACAATGCACTGGGGTGGGGTACACAGCTATATATGCTGGGAGAGTAACTGCTCCTGGTTTACAGATCAATGCACTGGGGTGATGTAAACAGCTCTCCATGCTGGGAGGGTAACTGCTCCTGGTTTACAGATCAATTCACTGCTATTCACTGTGCAGCTCCCCATACTGCACAGATACCTTATCCACGTTTATAGAACAAGCCCACTTGTTTGCGCTGCACATTACTCCATGCAGGATTAAGTGTTTTGTCCATATTTCTGAATCAATGCACTGGTGTGGTCTGTACTGTTCCCCATGTTGGACCGATAGTTAATGGATTAGTCAGATCTGCACAGTGTTCAATCCTGGACAGATTGCTGGTTTGGACTGAGACTGGTCTGCACAGTGCTCCGTCCTGAGCAGATAATTCATCTGGTCTTATGGTATCTGGGCTGGATCCGTGAGGTGGATTGTGTGTCAGATATAATTTCTGAAAGAGCTATCAATCGTCCAACGCGACTCATTCCGCTGCCAAACCATGTATTTCTGAAATCTATTGTCCATTAAGTAATTATCCAATTAAAATATGAAAATCTGTCCTTCTTGTCATGGCTCCAACAGACGCCTCTCACAATATATGAAGAAGGTAGTCGACCCGAACATTTCCTTATTTTAAAGTTAATTGTGTGGTGCTGTGTTTCAGATTCAATTCGTTTGGTCAAAATATTCAACATTAAGCAAGACACAACTTATTCAAACACTGTAGACAAAATACAACAAAACAAGAGGAACTTGGAAAAACTTAATTTATTGGAAAACTCAACAGATTAATTGATTATTTAATTACGAAATAGTAACTGCTACAATATTGTATCATCCTGGAAACACACACTTGTCAAAAAACAAATTCAGGAAACTATTATCTCACATGCAGTTCTCCAATTCAGGAGGAACGAACATCAAGAGACATTACTACGAGAAATCTCAGGGAGAGAGCGTAGCAGCCGGGAGAGATTTGCTTTCAACCCTGCTGAGATATCAGCAATAAATAAGGAAATGTAAAACAAAGAATCCTGGCTCTGTGAGAGTTTGACTATCACTCCACAGGACCAGGCCGCGGCTGCAAGGACCACAAGGAATGGACTATTTCTAAACTATCTATGCCACTGTAGAAGCGTCTAAAAAGTGCCTAACCCCACCTACGCCCCTCAATGTTGGTAAGATAAATGTCAAAGTTAAATATTAATAATTAAAGCCAAAGGATGCAGCAGGCCTGGTGATCACACACAGATGGCCTCGGGGCCCCAGCAATTCCTACCCTGCCAAAACACAGTAGAAACATCGAGCTTATGAAGAAAAAGCATCATTTCTCTCACTCACATCTTACTTTACAAATGGAATGTGCCATTCACCCAATCGTCAGCGATGTCAACATTCTGACGAATCAGAATTAGAGAACATTAGACTGGAATGCTCCAACAATGGATCAGAATCTGAATGCATTCGACTGGAGTGTTCCAACAATGGACAGGAGTTTATCCGATGGTCTTTACTTGTTTTCTCAGGATTGGGCATGGTTAGAGTTGCAGATAGAAGCCGTACTGATGATTATTCAAGCTGAGTACTATGCCATCCTCGCTATTATTGGTGTTCCCGGTAAGCCTATCTCTGTCAATTCTATAAATGATGTTGAAGGTTATTGCCATTTCAGTTATGCATATTTAACATATGTATAAACTGTTATCTTCAGTTTCAGTCACAAACTCTACTTCATTTCCATCAATTTCAGATTCCTCACTCATAACATTCTAAGAAGGAAGAAAATTCTTCAGATCAGTGAATCTTCCTTTTTCCTTGAACTGCTTCTCTATATTTTCTCTGCCATCAAACCTGCCTACACCCACCTCCATAATAACCCCAGTCTCCACCTCTGCCTCAGTGGTGTTCTTGAATTAGCCTTCATCTGTCCCTTTGTTAACTTCAGCTTTTACAGCTCCAGTTCTCTTCTGAGCTCTCGTCCAATGGCAAATAATTTGAACACATACTTGTTCTTGCTTCTCCAGCTATTTCTTAATAGGGACCCCATATCAGAGTAATGACTTCACTGGACGCGGGTCATTGAGAGGCACAGGTCATAACCTTAATGGCATTGTTTCAAATCCTATCACAGCCAATGACAGAACTGAAATTCGAATGACAAAAATTGGAATAAAATCTCACTTCACAAACGGCATCGATAAACCATCAGGATTTCATTCATATTTTTCACTTACAGCCTTTGGTAAGGAAACTAAGTGTGACTTTAGATGCACGACCACATGGTTGGCTCCATATTGTCTTGACAAATGACTTCACAGTCAAGGGCAGCTAGTGATGGAAAACAAATGCTGCCCTTCCCTATGATGCTGACATTCCGTGAAACGACAACATTAAAGGTAAAATAAACTAATGAACTGTGGATTCTGGAGCTTTGAATAAAGTTCTCCAGTGTCTGAAGATGTTGGAGAATCTCAGCGAATATGGCAGCCTCTGTCACGAGAAAACAGATAAAGTTTCAAGTCCAGTGACCCTACATCAACACTGAAAGTAACCGAGAAATAATAATATTTATATCACATAGTTGGATGAGTGAGGGGGAGGTTAGTTGAATGGATGGAGAAATGTCAGCAAGAGAGAGAAAGAAATTAAAAGCAAGCAAAGGGACTGCTGATGATGAATTAGAAGGAAAATAAAAAGGGACCTTCTTCTAACATAACCCCTTTCCCCACATTCCTGAACATCACGTCAATCTAGATATGACCCTGTTTAAAGTGAAAAATCATACAACACCAGGTGAGAGTCCAACAGGTGTAATTGGAAGCACACGAGCATTCGGAGCGACTCTTCTTCACCAGGTGATAGTGGAGGGCTCGATCGTAACACAGAATCTATAGCAAAAATCTACAGTGTGAAGTAACTGAAATTATAAATTGAAAAATTGATTGTTAAGACTTTCATCTGTTAGAATACAGTGATAGTTTCACTTCTTTCATGTGTAAATCACAAAACCTTTTTTTAAAGTTGCATTCTCGGGTTAGCTGTTAACAATGGTGATAGCTAGACAATATGATGAAGGTGTTAGCCCCCTGTGTTCTCTGTCTATGCCATGATGTTTAGATTGATTCTAATCTAAAAAGTGAGATAACGGAATTTTACATAAATTCATGCAGTTTTTGAGCTCGGATTTCTACATGAATGCATGCAATGTTTGAGCAAAGTACAATGTAACTCTGCAAGTACAAATTCACCCCACAAAATATATGTGTGCATGTGAGTCTTTGTCTCTGTGTGTGTGTGTCTGTCTGTCTGTCTGAGATTGGGGTTGTGAGTGTGTGAACGTGTGTGTGTGTAGTGAGTGCAAAGTGTCTTAGGTCTGTGAGGGGGTGCATGCGTGAATGTGGGAGTGTGTGTGTCTATAGGGGTGTGTATGGATGTCTGTGTGCGCGTCTGTGTGTACCTGTGTCCGTGTGAGAGTGTATTTGGCCGAGATTCAGAAAAGGGAAATAATCCTTGATAAACCTGATGGAGTTTGTGGACTCTGTCCATTGTGTCATTGACAATTGAGAACAAGTGTGAGTAGAGTAATTGAATTTTCAGAAGAAGGTTGACATTGTTGAATGCATGTGAGTAGAGAATGTTAGAGTCCATGGGTAGATAGTGGTGGAATATACATCATATGGCTTAAAAATTGGATAATGAACAAAATTAACAGAGTAGTGTTTTTTTTTTCTGTGGACGGAAGGCTTGTGGGGTATCAGAAGGATCAGTTCTTGTGCAATAGCTGTTCACAAGAGATAAAAATGATACAGATGTGAACCACAAATACCATCATTGACTTTTAAGTTTGTTAAATGGTGAAAGGTTGGGAAGGGCTATGGTTGAAAACGACCTTGATTATAAGTCACTAACAGAATTCTTACGGGGCAGATAGTAATTATTACTGTATAGGATATATGGTCTGTCATGGAAAATTATTAAAGTACCAGAGTAAATATATCTTACTCAATGGTAGTGTTTTGTTGAGCCAGTACTTGGGGTAATATGTACAGGCTGAGTCTGCTAAATAAATAATGATCTCCACGTCACCGAGACAGTGCAAAGGAGTTTCAACAGACTGAACCCTGGCATGATGTTACCATAAGGATAGAATGCAATAACTATCTGTTTAATCTGCAGCGCTGTGAGAGAATAAGAAATTGAAACTTGATGGTTATTGATGGACCCTCATTATCTCTCAAGCAGCCATTGATAAGGTGAAAAATTCCATACTTTCCATAGGGTCCTCGATTCGCAATAGTTTACGTGCCTGTGCAAACCATATTTCTACTGACAGTGAGGTGCAGGTTCTGAATGAACTCTGAACACTTTCATGCACAGTTACTGCGTGACTCTGCACTCAATGTCACGTTGCACACAATCCTGTCAGAAGCTATAATACTTTCATTCTGGAACAATTAACCATTCCCCAGCAGCATCTGACTTCCAGAGAAAACATGGGTCTGCTCTGTCAGCGATGGAAGATGTCTTTGAATCTGGTTAAAAATTGTATTCGTTCCTACTCACAGGAAACCATGTTAAAGTAACACATATGTACTATGAGTAATGAAGCCACGAGAAACAAAACAGCCCAGTTTATCTCTTCAGTCCCTGCTACATTTGTTTGTGATGTTGGACCACCTCTGACACCTTCCTGTTCTTGCGTTAGTGACTTGAGATGCTGGATGACCTCTTCCTGGTCCTTTATAAATGACTCCGAGTGTGAAATTGTCTCTTTCTGATCATGTGTAATTGACGTGTGCCAGAGTGCTTGTCTTCCTGTGTAGCAGGCTTGAGGGACTGAATGGGCCGTCCCTCTTTTTACACAATATTTTTTTGGGCTGAATGACTTTTCCACATTCCTGTGAAGCCAGATTGAGGTGCAGCGTGAACTCCTTCGTTTACTGTCGAAATGTGCAGTGTCTGGCAGCGCTGTTACATAAATGTTACGGACAGTTTAACAGCACAGGCTTGAATGCTGTCCAGATCTTGTTGCGCATGGACACAGACTGCTTTCGGACCTGAGGGATGACGAAGTGTTCTGAACATTGTGTAACTTGGGTGAATATCCCCACTTCTGATCAGTGTGAATCCCATGGGCTGGAAGACCTGCTTCCACACTGCAGGGATTCCCCGTGACAAACTGGAGATGCCTGCGCTGAGGGAGCTACACTGAGGATCTCCTGCAGTGATGCCCCACAGCTGAGTTGATTAATGCCCAATGATGATAAACATCTTCCCTTGTGCTGTGAATGACTCCAAACAACGGCGAGTTTGCAATGGATTCTCGTGAGGTGCGATTTTTCTCAGGATTCTTTATGTTATCCTCAGTTAAATACTGCCCTGATACCAGGGCCAGTCACTCTCCGCTAAGCCCTTGAATTCACCTCTATCGCTCACATCAATGGGTCATGGTGTATGAGCAGACCTGTGGTTTCTTCAAACAGAGGTGAGTGAATGTCAGGAATTCTCTATTCCACAGAGTCTGGGGAGCTAAATCACTGAAATATGTCTGAATGGTCTTCCCTGTTTCTGTGCACCAGGTGAGACAGTAAGTGGCCTCCAACTGCTTCTGTCTCACAGGTTGGAGGGGCTGAATGGAACAATGGAGCATTGCACTCAGGAGCAAGATTAGGTCGTTCGACTCTATGAAACTGCTCCACCAGGCACTAAGATTGTGGACGATCACGCTGTGGTCTCAGTCCAACTTTCCTGTCTGTATTCCATTGTCCATGACTCAATCTCTGTCAAATATTAATGAAGTCAGTTTGAATAAATGTGAACAAAGAGGCACCACATACCTCTGGGGAAGGGAATTCCCACTCAAATTGCCTTTTTAGAATTTCTCCTCATCTCCCTTACAGTGTCATAAAGCAGGGAAACCTGTCCACATAAACCAGACATCCCAATCTGATCTCAACCAATTTGTCAGCATGAGGCCCATATCCCTGTCAATCCTTCCTATTAATATGCACACCCAGATGCACTTTAAATGTTGGATGAAAATTTGGATGAAATGAAATCCAGAATGTGGATGAAAATATTGTCCTTTTACTATCTTTCTCCACTCACCTTTAGCCTTTGTCCTATATCTTTGGACTTCCCAATCCTGGGAAAAAGACTTTGGCTATTCAGATTATCTATGCCTCTTATGATTTTTCAAACGTCCATTATGTCACGCCTCGGCCTCCGATGCTCCAGAGTAAACAGGTCCAAGTCTGTCCAGTCTCTCCCTGTAGTTCAATCCCTCCATGCCCGGCAATATCATTGTAAATCTTTCCTACACCCTCTCAAGTTTAACAACATCCTTCCTGTAGCAGAGCGAACTGAATTAAACACGGTATTCTAAATCTGGCCTCACCAACATCCTGCCCAGTCGCAACATAATCTCCCAGCTCACATACTCAACGTACTGACCAATAAAGGCAAGCATACCAAACCCCTTCTTCACCACCCTGTCTACCTGCGACTCCACTTTCAAGGATCAATGAACCTGCACAGTTTTATTCAACAACACTCCCAGGGCCCCACCATTAATTGTATATGTCCTGCCCTATTTTACCTTACTTTACATTTACCTAAAGTTAACTTCATCTGTCACTCCTCGGCCCATGGCTCATCTGATCAAGGTCCTATTGTACTCTGAGGCAAACCTTGCCAGCCACTGCACGTCCAATTTTAAGGTTATCTGTAAACATAATAAACAGGCAAATATTCACATTCAAATCATTTATATAAATAATGAAAAGCAGTGGATTCAGCACTGCCTTTTGTGGCACACCACTGGTCATAGGCCTCCAGTCTGAAAAGCACCCCTCTACCACCCTCTGTTTCCTACCTTCGCTCTAATTTTGTGGTATTTTGGCTATCTTATCTTGTATCTATTTATGACCTAACCTTACTAACTTGTTCTGCTATGCGGAATCCTGTTGAATGCCTTGCTGAAGTCTATACGAACAGCATCTGCCACACTGTCATCACCAATCTTCTTTGTCACCTCTTCACAAAACGCAGTCAACTTTGTTAGAAATTATTTCCCATGCCAAAACCATGTCGACTATCCTTCATCAGCTGTTGCATTTGCAAATACATGTAAATCCTGCCCCGCTCAATCCTCCCCAACAACATGGCGACCAATGACGTCAGACTCATTGATCCATAGTTCAGGACATTATTCCCTTTCCTCGTCCCACGCTTCTGCTGCTCATTGTAAATGTTAATGTCACCAGGTTGGTGATATGATCAATAATATAAGTCTCAGACTTGGTCAGGGTAAGGAACAAGTCATGCAGGATTCTTTGATCAACTACAATTAACAAGTTTATGGCCCAAACAAAATTACTCAAACTACGAAGGAAAGATAAATAACAGTTTGGATATTGCAAATCTGTGTTCCGATGTTTCCCATTCGAAAAATACTGACACATGCACACATTTGATGACAAACTGAAAACTAAAATCTCTGCAGAGTGTTAACTTTAAAGTATTTTGCCCAAATATCAATTGAACTCGTCACAAAAGGAAACACGAGTACTTGTCCCAAACATGATTCAGCTTTTGGAGCTATTCTGCTCTTACAAGCTACTGGTAATGGGATTACTTTCTGGAACAGGTGGATTTAGCTGAATTCACTTTAATTCAGGCAGTGGGGAGACTTTTTTCCCCGGGTACAACAGAGTGTTACAAGGAGACATAAATTTAAGGTGAAGAGTAGAAGGTATAGGGGGAATGTCAGGGGTAGGTTCTTTAACCAGAGAGTGGTGGGGGCATGGAATGCGCTGCCTGTGGTAGTGGCAGAGTCAGAATCATTGGTGACCTTTAAGCGGCAAATAGGTAGGTACATGGATGGGTGATTAAGCTAGGACAAATGTTCGGTACAACATCGTGGGCCGACGGGCGTCTTCTGTGCGTATTGTTCTACGTTCGATGTTCGATGTGAGGGATCGCTACACGGTAAAAAAATGCTGTCATTTGGTTGCAACGATATAACCATCTGCAATTTCAGTCATGTGCTCAATTTTGACCTTCATACACTGAGGAGCGGAGGATAATTCCTATTAGCCTAATGAACATGCGTCCCCTTCGCAACATAACCAATAATCTTCATCATTAATTTCATGTTTGGCTGTTGTGTTGAAAATTTGCCACAGTCACTACACAGTAAAATATGTGATTGTCTTTAAGAGGAGACCTGATAGAGTTTATATATGAAAAAAATGAGGGACATGGATAGGGTAAATAGGCAAGATATTTTCCTTGGGGTAAGGGAGTCAAGAATTGGCGGGCATAGGTTTAGGGTGAGGGGAGAATTATATAAAAGAGACCTAAGGGGCAACTGTTTCATGCAGAGGATGGTACGTGTATGCAATGAATCACCAGAGGAAGTGGTGGAGGCTGGTACAATTGCAAAATTTGAAAGGCGTCTGTATGGGTATATGAATAGGGGGCGTTTGGAGGGATCTAGCATGTGGGACTAGTTTGGGTTGGGATATGTGATCAGCATGGATGAGTTGGACCGAAAGGTCTCTTTCCGTGCTGTACATCTCTAGGACTCTATGACCCTATGGCACAGTCTTCACTGTTCCCTGGGGATGAGAATACCACACACAGCACAACCCTAAGATGATAGGAACATCCTTCTCACAATCTTACATGGGGGAGCCTTTAAATTTAAAAGTGAATGAACCTCACAGCAAGTCAGCTTCCACTTTTAAAAAATAAGGGCACAACCAATAGGAAACACAAAGGCATTCAGCCTCTCAAACCGATCCCACATTCCAATTGACTCAGTTCAGTAAAGTATTTACCAAAATCCACCTTCACTGCTCTCTTGGTGAGTCATTTCAGACAGCGTAAATCATAGAGCATATGAAATTGGTTCAGAACTAGACTGTTTGGTTCATCAAATCTGACCTGCTGTTAAGTCATGGCTGACAGGTTTCTCACAGTTACCTTGATCCCCTTATCAATTAAAAAGTATCTATCTCTGTCTTAATGGCAGAACTGAGTCTGTGTCTCTATGTCTGTGTGTGTGTGTGTGTGTGTGTTTCAGCTTATTGGCAGGAGGCAGAGGATGGTGGAGGAAGGTTGACTTTTGGACTGGAGGCCTGTGACCAGTGGCGTTCCACAGGGATTGCTGCTGGATCGACTTTTGGTTGTCATTTATATCAATGATTTAGATGAGAATTATACAAAGTATGGTGAGCAAGTTTACAGATGACACCAAGATTAGTTATATAGTGGATGGTGAAGAAGGTTAAATAAGATTACAAAGAGATCATGTTTATTTGGATCAATGAATCATAGAAATGTACAGCACAGAAATGGACACTTTGGTCAAACTCATTCGTGACAACCAGATGTCGTAAATTAACTTCGGTTGATCTTCCAGCTTTTGTACCATATCCCAATTCATGTCCCCATCCAGATGCGGTTTAAATGTTGTAATTGTACCATCCTCCATCACTTCATTTGGCAGCTAATTGCATACACATACTAACTTCTGGGTGAAAATGGTCCCCTTAGGTCCCTTTTATACCTTGTCCATCTCACCTTAATTCTATGTCCACTAGTTTTGGAATTCCCTACCCTGGAGTAAAGACCCTGACTATTCACCCTATCCATGGTCTCGTGGCTTTATAAACATCTAGGGTGGCACGGTGGCACAGTGGTTAGCACTGCTGCCTCACAGCGCCAGACACCTGGGTTCAATTCCCGCCTCAGGCGACTGACTGTGTGGAGTTTGCACGTTCTCTGCGTGGGTTTCCTCCGGGTGCTCCGGTTTCCTCCCACAGTCCAAAGATGTGCAGGTCAGGTGAATTGGCCATGCTAAATTGTCCGTAGTGTTAGGTAAGGGGTAAATGTAGAGGTATGGGTGGATTGTGCTTCGGTGGGCCGGTGTGGACTTGTTGGGCCGAAGGGCCTGTTTCCGCACTGTAAAGTAATCTAATCTAATGTGCAACTTTGATCACAATCAACTCGAATGGCTGTGTTTTCAGTAAACCTGGGCTTAAAATCAATACTGACTCCTCTTCCTTTTTCATCACAATACAATTCTAAAGTCATTTGAACAACTTGTTCAGCCACATTATGAAGCACCTCTGTGGGATTTGTACCTAAACTTTTGGGCTCAGAAATAGGCATACTATTACCACTTGGCATTAAACCCTAACGCTGCAACATTGTTCACATGCGTGTTTGTTCATCAGCCTGTTTGGAAATATTGTGACATAACTCTGTGAAAGGCAGGACTTGAATCCAAACCGACTGGTCCAGAGTGAGAGACACTACCTCGCAAGTTCAGGTATTGGAATCTACCCCAAAGCTCTGGCTCAGAGGCATGGGCGTTACCCACTACACAGGTTTTAAACCATGCCCAGATTTTGGGTCACATTTTAAACGTCAGCTTTCAGCTCTGTGTGGATTCATTAAAATTTGGTTAACTTTACTGAATTACACAGTGAAATTAATTACATTGTTAACCAGATGAAAGGTACTCCCCTCAACTCTAGTATGTTGAGTTTATGTGCGCTGCCTTCGAGATAAACTATTAAGATCTTTAATTGTTTAGCTATGATTTCCACCTGAAATGGTTATTGTCTGTGATCTGCAATATGAGAGAAAAACATCCTGCAGACACACTCTGCACTATAAAGGACCTGGAATAGATATTTATCACCAAACACCAGAGACGAACAAAGAGCATACTGTCTGGATCAAAAACATCAATCACTATTTCCTGCCTCTAACGTGTGACTGCCCTCTTCTTAAAACCACGAAGGAATCCAAGGCAGATGATTACTGTCCAGCCTTTCTTCCCCACCACTATCACTCACTGGGCTGAGGAGTGGCAGATGGAGTTTAATTTCAATAAATACAATGTATTGCAATTTGGTAAGACAAACAAGGAGAGGACATCAAAGTGTAAAAGTCGGGCCATTGGTAACGTTGTAGAACAGAGAGATCTAGGGTTCTGGTATATTTCTTGGAAGTTTACATCATGTGTCGGCAGGGTGATTATGAAGGCGTTTTACTTGCTGGCCTTCATTGCTCAGCCCTTTGAGTACAGGAGCTGGAACATTATGTTCAGGTTGAGTTGGACATTCGTGAGGTCTCTCCTGAACTACTGTGTAGTTGTGTTCACCCAGTTACATTGAGGATATTATTAAACTGGAGAGGGTTCAGAAAAGATTTATCAGTTTGTTGCTGGGAATGGTGTGCTTAATTTATAAGGACAGGCTCGGTGGACTAGGACCTTTTCCACTGCAACGTAGAAGGTTGAGACCTTATCAACCTTATAGAGGTTTATGAAAACAATGAGGGGGATAGATAATGTTGAGTGGCATGTGTCCTTTCCTTAGGGTAGTGGATTTCAAGACAAGGGGGCAATTTTATGGTGACAAGAGAAAGGTATACAGAAGATATAATGTCTTCGAGCTACCCAGCTCTACCCAAATTGTCCCTGCCAAACAGATGTCCTACGTTAATGTAGGACATCTGCCATTTGCCATCATTTGGCACATATCCGCCTAAACACTTCCTATTCACGTGCCCGTCCTGATGCCTTTTAAAGGTTGTAATTGTCCCAGCTTACACACCTTCTTCTAGCAGCCCATTACATATAAAGCACCCTCTCTTTGAAAAAGTTGCCCCTTAGATCCCTTTTAAGTCTTTCCCATGTGACCTTCAACCTAGATTTGTCCTCTAGATTTTGAACGTGCTACCCTGGGGAAACGACCTTGGCTATTGACACTATCCATTCCACTTGTGAGTATATAAACCTCAATGATTACCCCTCAACTGCTGATGCTCCAGGGAAAATAACCGCGGCATATTCAGCCTCTACACAAATGTCAAAATATCTAACCCTGGCAATATCTTCGTAACTTTTTTCTGAATCCTTCTTCGAAGTGCGAGACCATAATTGCACGAAGTATTCAATAGTGGCCGAACCAATCTCCTGTACAGCCGCAATATGACCTTCTAACTCTTACATTCAATGCACTGTCAAACAACGACAAGCAGATCAATCGCCTTCTTCACTATCCTATATACCTGCCACTCCACTTTCAAAGTACTGTGAGCCTGCACTCCAAGTCTCTTTGTTTAGCAACACTCCCCAGGGACTTAACATTAAATGTATAAGCCAAGCCTTGATTTTCCTTTCCAAAATGCAGCACTTCACATTTATCTAAATTAAACTCCATCTGCAACTCCTCAGCCCATTGGTCCATCTGATCAAGATCCCGTTATAGTCTGTGGTAATCATTTTCTCTGTCCACTGCATCTTCAATTTTGGTGTCAATTATGAACTTACTAACCATACATTGTGTGTTCACGTCCAAATCATTTATGTAAATGATGAACAGCAGTGGAACCAGCACCAATCTTTGTGGCACACCACTGGTCAC
This sequence comes from Chiloscyllium plagiosum, assembly GCF_037043375.1. Classification (NCBI taxonomy): domain Eukaryota; kingdom Metazoa; phylum Chordata; class Chondrichthyes; order Orectolobiformes; family Hemiscylliidae; genus Chiloscyllium; species Chiloscyllium plagiosum. The sequence continues at coordinate 36,634,255 of NW_028270176.1, read as the reverse complement.
AGGCCTCCAGTCTGAAAAAGCCTTCACCACGACCCTCTGTCTTCCACCTTTGAGCCAGTTCTGTATCCAAATGGCTAGTTCTCCTTGTATTCCATGAGATCTCACCTTGCCAACCCGTCTATCAAATGCATTACTGAAGTCAATATAGATAACGTCCTCTGCTCTGCCCTCATGATGCTTTTTGTTATTTCTTAAAGAAGAAAGTAAGCAAGTTTGTGAGACATGACATCCCAAGCACAAAGCATTATTGACTATCCCTTGTCGGTCCTTGCCTTTCCAAATGCATCTACATCCTGTCATTAGGATTCCCTCCAACAACTTGCCCACCACCGATGTCAGGCGCACTGGTCATTTGTTCCCTGGCTTTTCCTTGCCAGTTTGTTAGAAAATGGCACCATGTTAGTTAGCCTCATGTATTCCAGCACCTCACATGTGGCTATTAATGATAAGAAAATCTCATCAAGATTTCCAGCAGTCACTTCCCGAGCTTCCCACAGAGTTCTTGTGTACACCTGATCAATACCTATGAAGTGCATTGTGATTACACATCATTTGCTTCGTGTATGGCATGAACATCTTCAGAAGTGATGGATGTGAGTAAAGTTCCAATGTTTAAAAAACATTCTATTAAGTAAAACGATAAGAGAATGTTTGGAAAAATATGGTCCAAGCGCAGGAACGTGGGACTAGTTTAGTTTGAGATTATCGTTAGCATTTAGTGTATGAGCTGACAGATCTGTTTTCAACCCCCCTGCATAACTCAATGGTTCCATGTATATCCGGGCTTGTCGATTTGTGTGTCTATCTGTGTATCTCAATGTATCTATCTCTCTGTGTATTCTGCACTAGTGTATGTTTGTATCTCTACCTCTGCATCTGTGTGCAATGGGAACTGTGTTGTTTTTGGGTGAATCATTGAATGGGGTTCAAAGCCTCCCTTCGTCCCTCTCCCTCTTTTGTTGAAAGTGATACTATACAATGCACTCCTGGTGTATTTTAGGACTTTTCAATCCTTTCTTACATGTAAGATTATTTGTAAGGGTAAGTCACTAAACGTTGCATTTTGCAAGATGTTTGTATGTGTCTGTGTGTATCAATATGTGTGTCTATGTGTTTGTATGTCTGTGTGTGCGTAGCTGTGTGTATGTATGTACGTCTGTGTGTGTGTCCATGACTTGTGCGTCTCTGTGTTAGTGTGTGTCCTTGTTCTGTGTGCGTGCGTGCCTTTGTTTCTGTGTACATCCCTGTCTGTGAATGGGTGTGCATGTGTGTGGGGAATGTGGGTGTCTGTGTATTGGTGGTCGTGAATATCTGTCTGTTTTTTTGTGTGTGTGTGCCAGTCTGTTGGTTCGTATGTGTGTGTTTTCTGTTTGGTGTATGTCAATGCGTGTGTGCCTCTGTCTGTGTGCCTGCGTGTGTATATCTGTCTGTGTGTGCATATATGTGCCTGTATGTGTGTATGTGGGGTTTTTTTGCGTGAGTCTGCGGCTGTGTTAGTGTGCGTCTGTTTGTGTGTATATATCTGTTTGTGTGTGTCTGTGTTAGCGGATGTGTACATGTGTGGGGAGTGCAGGTATGTATGTGACTGTTTGAGTATGTTTGTCTGTATGTGTGTGTCTGTGTGTGCCTGCGTGAGAGCGTATGTGTGCGTGTATGGGGAGTGTGGCTGTCTGTATGTTTATGCGTGTGTCAGTATGTGTGTGCCTGTCTGTCTGTGTCTGTGACTGTGTATGTGTGTGTGTGTGTTTCTGTCTAGAAAGAGTTTGGTGCTGAAAAAGCAAAACTGATCAGGCAGCATCCAAGGAGCAGGATGTCTCTCTGCATCTGAGTGTATGTGGGTGTGGGGTTTCTGTGAATATGTGTGTGTGTCTGTGTGCAGCTGTTTGTGTGTATGCATGTGTGCCTGTTCCTGAGAGTGTATGTGCATCTGTGAATGTATCTGTGTTTGACTCTGTGTGTGTGTGCGTGTGTCTGCATCTGTGTGTGTGTCTGTTCCTTTCAGTGTGTGTCTGTGTCTGACTGTGTGTTTGTGTGTGTGTCTGTGTCTATGTGTGCCAGTTTCTGTGAGTGTGTGTGCGTGTCTGTGTGTATGTGTGTGCGTGCCTGTGTATATGTGTCTGTGTGTGGGTGTTTGTGTGTGATTGTGTGTGTCTCTGTGTGTCTGTGTGTGTTTGTGTGTGTATCTGTGGGTCTATGTGTTTATGTGTGAGTGTATTTGTGTTTTGTGTGTGTGTTTGTATGTGTGTATGTCTGTGTGTGTGTTGATGGTGCTGTGAGCTGCTGCCCTCCCTCTGTCCCTCCCAAACTAAATTGCTGACGATCTTCACCCTCCACTTCCACCGGTACAGTGGTGTGGCAAGACCAGCAAAGACTGGCAGCAACAGAAAGCTCAACAGGTCTGTCAGCATCTGTGGACAGAAATGAAAGGACCCTTCCTCGGATCTCGTGTCAGGGGGATATTACATAACTTTAAGCACCATAGAGACTGCCAGACTCGTTCCACATTGATACACACAGATAGATACACACTAATACAGAGACTCAGAGACACTCATTAATACACAGAAACTAATACAGACATGGATTGTCTGTCAGTATTTCTCTTGCTCCATGTTAACCTTGTCAATATTTCAATTATTCTGTCTGGTGTTTGCCATATTTAAGTCTGTCCTCAGGGAGTGTGTGAATTTTGCACTTGCTCAAAATAGTAAGTGAGTCAGTATTTCTCCGTGGAGTGCGACTGTAGGACAATTTCAATGTTTGCAGATACTAAACCTGGAATAATTATAAGGTTTATGGAGGAAAATGTGGAAATCCAGCAGAACAGTGACACGTTGGTGTAGTATTCAGGTTTATGGCAGATCAGGATCAATGCAGACGGTGTGAGCTGATGCACCTTGGTTGGAATAACTCTGAAAGTCAATATAAAACATTCTGTACCATTATAAAGGAGTGCAGGAATAGAGGGCGCTGGGTGCATATGAGCACATATTATTGAAGATGTCAGGACAAGTGGAGAGAGCAGTAAATATCATAGATTACTTTAAATATATGACCTGTTTACAGGAGGAGATATAGGAGGGAGACTCCGTGCTCCCTTCCTGGGGGGTAGTGGTGGTGACGATGTGTTGTGAGCCCACCCTGCTACCCAACAAGACCGTGAAGATTCCACTTGTACCATGTCGACACAAAAGGGAGATGGCATCAGGGCCACAGCTTCTAAGTTGTCCGGGGGAATGGAACAGCCAGTGGGTTTAAAGTGAGAATTGCCCTTCACTGAGCATTGCTCCTTACTCGGTTTGTGGGACGTGGATGTTTCAGAATATCCACACGAGGCGTCCCGGTCCTCTCCGACTCGTACCAGGGCCCTCCCCACATGGCAGGGAGCGGGAGATGGTGAGGGAACGGATATTTAGCACCCCACCACCTGGGTTGGCCCTTTCTGTCCTATTCCAAATTGTTTCGTCTGGAATGTGAGAAAGGGACTGAGGGAGGGAGGGTGGGAGTGGGTGGCCCTGCTATTTGTCTGCAGGGAATAAGTCCACAGTGTTGTATCCATGCAGTGTTATTATTGTGGGGGGTCAAGTAGAGCGAGAGAGTGAGTGAGTGAGAGAGAGAGACTGCAAACAGTAGTGAGAGTGATGGAGCATGAACCTTGTTCGGGGATAGGTCCTATAACAGATATACAGTGAGCGTGAGGGAGCAGAGAGAATACAGTGAGCCTTATCCTGACAGAGCAGGGAAAGTTATTGATGCTTGTCCTGTGTTGCTGGGCATTTCTTCTGACCACAGTTGCTACACTGAGTTGGGTGGTGAGCTCAGACCAAGTTCTGTGGGTCTGCTGGTGTGGCCACCTCTGTACTAGCCCATCGACCATGACTTCAGTGCCCCTGTCAACAAACCGTGGTGTAATTGCCCCTTATCTGCCATGCTCACAGTAAACTGTGCAGGACAGCTCCTAACTGAGAAAGCTCAACTGTGTGCCCATTGGACTTTTGAAGATGGCACCAGTGTCAGGGATCACGGAATATCTATTGCCATGCAGACGTTCGTGATTGCCTCCATCCATGAAGGAAAATCGAGCTGGCATTGAATGAGAGGGACGCCATGGGGTGGGGTAGGTAGCTAATGAGGGTAGTTTGATAAGATAGCACCAGCAAACTAGTTCGGTCTCATGCAGACAATCCCTCCGTCATACTCAGTGAAAATGTCACTGAGACAATTTATTGTTAGATTCAATCCAATGAGTCGAAGACTCTGCTGAAGGTATTCCCAGTTACAATGCTGCAGAAAAAATGCTCATCCAATACACACCGTCCCCCGAACTCACACCAATATCCCATTCACACATCATTCCTGGAAACATGGCTCACATTGCAGGATACCGTCGAAATGTCTTCACTTCACCATTCTGGAACCTGGGAACACATCCTTCCATGACATTGTCTCTCAGTCTCCCCCTCTCTGTCTATTCCCCCAACGCTCCTATTTGTTGATACTTAAACTGATTGCCCCGCCATCTGTCTCTGGCAGTGATGTTCACACCACAGCACCCCTGTGTCACGGCACAATGGAAATATGGGTAAATGGATGGGAGCTGCACATCCTGTCACTTCCAGCATGGGCTGCAAGTTTCCCAATGTTGGCCAGCGTTCTAAAACAGTGTTCTGAGAAATGTACTGGGGTGGCTTACACAGTTCCACACCCTGGTCATATATCTCATCTGGGATTATTCATCAATGCACTGTTGTGGTCTACATACCTTTCCACTCTGTGTAGATTGTGGGTTGTAATGCACAGTACACCAGCCCGGTCTGCTCAGTTCTCCCTGCTGAACACATGTCTCATCTGGGTTTAAAGATCAATGCACTGCTGAGGTCTGCACAGTGATCCACTCTGATCCGATTGCAGGGTGGTGTTGAGGAGTACACTAGCCTTGTCTGAGCAGTGCTCCTCTGAGTTTATGGTGTCTGGTCTGGTTCTGTGAGGGGGATTGAGAATGTGATCTAACTGATTCTTTCAGCTGATATGGCAAAGCCTTTAGTTTTGTTCACAATCATGTGAATGGACATCCAAATTCTGACTCCTCCGGCCAGTCCCATTCTTCAGTCTACCTCCATAGTTTAGGAAAGTGATGGCCCATGAGTAATTGTCCAATTTCAATGTGAATAACTGTTCTGCCTATTTCCCTGGCCTTTGAATTTGCTCACCCTAGAGCATCGGGATTCACCACGATAAACCTTCGCAAGGTCACTCCTCAGAACCAACGCGTCAGGGAACATAGCCCCAGCCCATTCATACTCTCCGTGTAGATCAACATCACTCGCCACCACCACCCTACCCAACAGTGTCAATACACGTGAAATTCTTTTCTGCACGCTTTCAAGTTTAACAACCTCTTCCCTATATCAGTGAGGCAGAATTAAAAGCAATATTACAGAAGTGGCTGAACCTAGCGTGTAGGCGAAAGTGAGTAGCGCAGATGAGGGAGATTAGAGTCAAGAATGTGGTGCTGGAAAAGCACAGCATGTCAGGCAGCCTCTGTGGAGCAGGAGAGCCGATGTTATGGGCAAAGGTCGAATTACCTGCTCCTCGGATGCTGCCTGACCTGTTGTGCTTAACGAGCACCACACTCTGAACCCAGTGTATATTCGAGATGGCCTTCTTCTTCAAAGACTGCAATTTCCCCTCCCAAATGGTCGACAATGCCATCCAGAGCATCGCATCCACTTCTCGCACCTCCGCCTTCGAATCCCACCCCTCCCAACGCAAAATGGAAAGAACACCCTGTTCCTCACCTAATATCTTACCAAATCTCCACATACAACACACTATCCTACCCCATTTGCGCCACCTACAATCAGACCCCACCATCAGAGATACATTTCCCTCCCCACCCCAATCTGCGTTCCATAAAGTATATTCCCGGCGCGACTCCCTTGTCAGGTCCACGGCACCCATCAACTCCCACCCACTCCTGGTACCTTCCCCTGCCACGGCAAGACTTGGAAAACCTGCATTCTCACCTCCCCAGTCATCTCCGTCCAAGACCCCGAAGGATCGTTCCACATCCTTTGCAGTTTTACGTGCACTTACACACACATCGCCTACAGTATCCATTGCTCCTGATGTATCCTCTACATTGGGGAGACAGGAAGCCAATGTGCAGAACACTTCAGAGATCATTGCTGGTGCACCCGCAGCAACGAACCCCACCACACCGTGGCTGCACACTTTAACTCCCCCCTCCCACTCAGCCATGGACAAGCAGGTCCTTGGCCTCCTCCATAGCCAAACTTTAATCACCCGACCCCTGGAGGAAGAAAGACTCAGTTTCTGCCTCGCGACCCTGCAACCACATGGGCACAATGTGGATTTCACCATTTTTCTCATTTCCCCAATCCGCATCTTATCCCAGATCCAACGTTCAAAATCAGCACCGCCCCCATGACATGTCCTACTTTTCCATCTTCTTTCCCATCGATCTGCTCCACCCTCCTCTCCGACATATCACCTCCAATCCCAACTTCATCTACCTATCACATTATCAGCTATCTTCCCCATCCCCATCCCTTTCCCATTTATCTCTCAGTTCCCTTGGGCCACAAACCTCATTCCTGATGAAGGGCTTACACAAGAAACTCCGATTCTCCTCTGATGCTGCCTGACCTGCTGTGCTTTTCCAACAGCCCATTCCCTTCTCTGATTTCCAGCATCTGCAATCCTCACTTTCTCCCTTGAGTTAATATATCCAGAAATTTCCCCACCAGACATTTTATGCAGCTGGTCCATTATTTTTCCCTGTCTCCTTTCTAAACAGAGCGGGGCATATACAGCCCTGCAGTGCTTTGGCAACACTCCCACATACAAGGAAAAAGTAAATAAAAAGGAAAGATTTAAAGTCCGTCCGTCAGTAAAACTCATCCATTCCATCGCGGCTGAGCAAATAGTGCCTTTGATCATGACATGAAATGTGATGTAAGGAAGGGGTTACCTGAGCCTGTTAGTTCGGTGACTGTGATTAATATCAGTTGCCATGGATTATAATTATCCCAGTGGAGACTTCCCACCTTTTAACAATAAATGGGCACCGTTCAATGTGTTATCCCCAAGTGCGAGCAGAATCATCACCGACAGCATGATCAGAGATCTGTAGCCCTAGATGGAGAAGCCGAGGAGAGATCATAATCCGAGAACATGAGATTGGAATGTTCCAACAATAGATCAGAATCTGAGAACATTAGACTGGAATGTTCCAACAATGGATCAGAATCTGAGAACATTGGACTGGAATGTTCCAACAATGGACAGGAGTTTATCCAATTCTGTCTGGTCTCTTTGTACATATTATGATTGGTTGTCATTATCATGGCGGATCTATTATGTCCTTCGGATTATTCAATATTTTTATTATCCTCTCCTGTCTATCGTTGGTGTTCCTGGTAAGTCTCACCATCCAGTTATGTTGTTTTTTTCTATAAACCAGTTATGACTGTGTTACTGTTATCTCATGTGGTCTTCATTTCTTGCCACTATTATTGTTCATTTTGAGACTCTGAATCCAAATATTCACTCTGCAGACCACTACTAACTGCACTAGGGAACTTGTTCAATTACTGGTTCCCTCCTTGATTCTGGCAGTGCTACTCATGGGTCTCTATGTTGACCTACTCGCTTTCAGATGTGAGCCATTGTCTCACTTTCCTTGTTATTTAAATATTGAGAGTATGGAGGATATTGCCCTCTATTATGTTTACAAACTCCATTTCCTTGATGGTACTCCGCGAGTCAATGCCTTCCCAATACTTTTTTTTATTCATTTGAGGGAATTGGGCATCGCTGGCTGGCCCGCATTAATAGCCCATTCCTAGTTGCCCTTGAGAAGGTGATGATGAGCTGGCCTCTTAAATCGCTGCAGTCTACTTGCTGTGGGTTGACCCACAATGACATTAGGGAGGGCATTCCAGGATCCTGACCGAACGACTGTGAAGGAACACGGGTATAATTCCAAGTCAGGGTGGTGAGCGGCTTGGAGGAGAACTTGCAGGTGGTGCTTGACACAACTTTGGTGATCCCTTTGGCCATGAGCTGATTCCTGACACCATGCCCTGACCATTATTAACTTTAACTACTCACTGCTCCAGAATGTTCTTCACTGGCTTTACCCATATGATGTTTGAACCTTGAGCTGTGAAGTACAGAATTAATGATAACAACAATCTGCTGCTGTCACTCTCGGATTGAAACCTTCGAACTCATACCAAAAACCCATCAATCTGACATTCCTATGCATGCTGATATATATCGCTATTGCATCTGGCAACGTCTTTATTTTGATATTCATGAGCAGTTAACTCATCTGTCCATGAAACTTCCCTTTGTCTTTCTGTGTCGATAATCCAAATCCCTGACAGCTGTTCATATTTAACCTGGTTTCCTTTAAGTGTATTTTCTCTCACATCCAACCACCCCAAATGCACGACAACACCCCCCCCCCCCCCATCACAACACACACACACACACAGACACACACCTTATACTCGTCCAATGGAGATAGAAATCTTCCCCTGCTGTGTGTATCAGATATGTGTATCGTTCCGATGTGAAAGTAAAGTTTTGCAATATTCCCCATGCTGGGCAGATAAACCGGTTTACTGAGCAATACACAAACATGGCCTGCACAGTTCTCCGTGCTGGTCTGTCATCTTCTCCCAGCTTATGTTGTTTGAAGTGTTCTGTGAAACCGATTTAGCATTTGATGAAACAAACCATTCCAGCTGATTAGAAAATTCCTTTATTCAATGTTCTCATTCTTGTAATTTTGCTCTCTAAGGGGTCAATGCTCCAGTTAGTCTCACTACCCAGTCTTTTTCTCCATATTTCCTCAACATGTTCTCAGTTAATTAACTGTCTGTTTCTGTTTTTAATGTGAATCTTTCTGTCCGCTGTATCTTTTCCTGACCTTGGTTTTTGACTCCCTAGTGTATCGAGTGCTGACATTGTGAAGCTCAGAAACAGTGAAATGGTGTGTCTTGGGCTGTTGTTTACTTCCTGGTGTGTCCCATGTGGTAATCCATGTCGGGGGTGGGGGCGTGTGTCGTTCTGTTGTTCACTTACCGGTGTGTTCCATGTGGTATTCCGTGTCGGGGTGGGGTGTGTGCGTGTCGCGCTGTTGTTCACTTACCGGTGTGCCCCATGTGGTGCTCCATTTTGGATTGGGGATTCAGCAGCTTTGTCTCACGTCTTTGAAAAATGGTCTGTGCCTGTCCACTAAACGTGTGACGAATGTGTTTGTCCTCTGAGCTGATCACGAGGAAGCCCCGTGAGTATTATTGTAAATGATCAGGTATCTAACATCTCTGACAATGCTGTCACTTTTAAAAAAGGTCATTTGTGCCTTTTCTTTAAAGATAGATCTTAAAGGTCAAACTGCCTACTGCAAACGGCTGAAGTAAATAACTTAGGAGGCTTTTAGTTTTTTTAATATAAATCGTGATAACAATGGTCAGCACACATAGACCAGACTTGCCAGTTTTTCTGAGCTGTAACAACGACCAGGTGCCTGGGGAAGGAGAAGGGTTGGATGCTTCAAGTAAATTATCCCTCGCTGCTATTCTGTCTGAAATCTATCGTAATGCTGTTTCCTCCTGGATTGGAAAATTGCATTCGCTGATTGGCCTTGGATGTATCTTTTTCACAAGGGATGAGTTTATTGGATGTTAGTATATTGGAATAGTTCGTTAGTAGATAGTACTGTATCTATTATTCTGTTAAGGCTTCCAGTAGTTACGTTATTCTAAATGCCTCTTCTTTTGTATGTGTTTTTATTAGTGTTTAAATAAATTGTGCTTTGCCTAAAGTTGAGTGGTTTGACCAGCCACATCACATCTGGAACATCACTTCACGTCTAACTTTCCTATAAGACAAGGTTGGTGATAAGGCTACCATCTTGGCAGTCTGATCTGGTCCATAGTAAACTGGTGACTCTTGACCGCTTCGAAAGCGATAATTCGAAATTGGGTTCAGGTGTAGAATCACAACATTGGGGAAACAGGCCATTTGGCTCAAAATATCCACACAAACCACCGAAGAAGAAACCTCCCAGACCCATTCCCCTACCATAGTACTCCATATTCACCCCTGACTAATGTACCTAATCTACACATCCCTGAACAGGCAATTTAACATGACCAATTCACCTAATCTGCACATCTTTGGGCTGTTGGAGGAAAACGGAGCACCCAGAGGAAAACCACACGGGCATGGGGAGAATGTGCTCAGGGAGATTGTTAGGCTCAAATGCGGCGTCTGGGTAGTTGTTAGCGTCTTTTGTTCAGGTTGTTGAATTCAGTTGGTTTGAACAGTGCTTTGTTGCTAATGGTTCTTCTGTCTCAGAGAATTATCTGAGTGTGGAAGAAGTGAAGTTGGAGACTTTACAAAAGGTGAGCAAGGCAAAGCTGTAAGAATTGGCAGACAGGCTGTAGTTAGGTTTGTGTTTGTCTGTGAGAAAAGGAGCGATAATTACAGCTGTAGCTTGGCATTTAATTTTTGGTAGAATCATCATCAGAGTCTTTGGAAATGGCTAGAATTCAATTGCAGATGAGGCATCTTGAACATGAAAAGGAATTAAAACAGTTTGAAATAAGATTAAAAGTAGAATTGAAAATGAAGGAGAGGAAGATTTAAGAAAGAAAAAGGAAGAAGTAAAACAGAAAGGGAGAGAGTTTCAACCTCAAAACATATTAGACAATAGATAATAGACAATAGACAATAGGTGCAGGAGTAGGCCATTCTGCTCTTCGAGCCTGCACCACTATTCATTATGATCATGGCTGATCATCCTTAATCAGTATCCTGTTCCTGCCTTATCCCCATAACCCTTGAATCCACTACCCTTGAGAGCTCTATCCAACTCTTTCTTAAACGGATCCACAGACTGGGCCTCCACTGCCTTCTGAGGGAGAGCATTCCACACACCCACCACTCTCTGGGTGAAGAAGTTTCTCCTCATCTCTGTCCTAAATGGCGTACCCCTTATTTTTAAGCTGTGTCCTCTGGTTCGGGACTCACCCATCAGTGGAAACATGTTTCCTGCGTCCAGAGTGTCCAATCCTTTAATAATCTTATACGTCTCAATCAGATCCCCTCTCAGTCTTCTAAACTCAAGGGTATACAAGCCCAGTCGCTTCAGTCTTTCAGTGTAAGGTAATCCTGCCATTCCAGGAATTGACATCGTGAACCTACGCTGCACTCCCTCAATAGTCAGAATGTCTTTACTCAAATGTGGAGACCAGAATTGCACACAATATTCCAGGTGCGGTCTCACCAGGGCCCTGTACAGTTGCAGAAGAACCTCTTTGCTTCTATACTCAATCCCTCTTGTTATGAAGGCCAGCATGCTATTAGCTTTTTTCACTACCTGCTGTACCTGCATGCTTGCCTTCATTGACTGGTGCTGAAAATGGCTCCTGCCCCAAACATCGATTCCCCTGCTCCTTGGATGCTGCCTGACTTGCTGCGCTTTTCCAGCAACACATTTTCAGCTCTGATCTCCAGCATCTGCAGTCCTCACTTTCTCCTCGAAGGCTTCATTGACTGGTGTACAAGAGCACCCAGATCTCTTTGTACTGCCCCTTTACCTAACTTGACTCTATTTACATAGTGCTCTTCCTTTCTGTTCTTGCCACCAAAGTAGATAACCATACTTTTAGCAATTAGAGAGAATAGTCGACTTAGAAGGCGGAGATGAAGGGAGACAGTAGGCTGAAATGAGGAGAATAGTGAGGATGAGCAACCCGATGGTAGCTAAAGACCTGATGCGGATCTGTTTCAATACATCCAGGCATTGCCGACATTTGATGAGAAGGATGCAGATGCCTTTTTAATTTTATTTCAGAAAGTGGATAAACGAATGCAGTGTCCAGTGACTATGTGAATTTAGTCGATCCAAACATAGCTAATAGGTATCAGGGTTGAGGTATTTGCATCCATTTCAGAGAAGGTATCTTGGGGAGGGGGGAGGGTTATGGGAAGGTGAAGAAAGCCATCTGAAGTGCACATGAGCTTGTGTCAGAAGCCTACAGACAGCGATTCAAGAATCTAAAAGAAAGCTCCAAGTTTAAACGTACATTGAGTTTGAAAAGGTCAGTCAAATTAATTTTGAAAAGTCGATAAGGGCAGTAAAAGCAGAGCAAACCTATGACACTCTTAGAGAGATTCTTACTTGGGAGTAGTTCAAATATTCACTTCCTGAGTCGTGAGAGCTCATTTGGAAGAGAAGAGATTTACAATGGCAAGATTAGAAGCTGCAATGACTGATGATGACAAGTTGGTACATAAATCAAAGATTGACTTCTCTGTAGGATTGAGAAGGATGTGCGCGAACTTCTTAAAACATATATCTGTGAGTGTAAGGTTTACTGGCGTAGGCCAGGAGTAACAGGTAAAGAGGTTACAGCATTAATAGGTGCAGAAATATATAATTCTTTTATGCTGAGACATAAGGAGATATGTCATTTAGAAGGACTATGAGAGAGATGAGAAGTGCTCCATTATGTAACGTGTGGTTGGAATGTCCGGTGAAACCATCAACAAAAATATTTCACAATTGGAAAGGTGGCCTTGAGCTTGTTGTTGTCGTTGCAACATTTCAGCATTTACATTGCCAATAGCATGCCTGAGCAAAATCTATATACTGATCATAACGTCTATTAGTTTTCAGACAAATTTAGGGAGAATACTTCCAGTCTGTTCAGATAGAGGTTACTATTGTTGCTATTCAATTTGGAAGTTATGCAGGTGTCAGGACAAGAAACTGTACTTGCTGCCAAGTTGTCGAGGCTTGGATGAAGAAAGACAGGTATTTTGTGGCCGGAGTAAACTGACTGAAATAGAATGGGGTTGTGAATGTTTGCGTGCTTAGTGTCAATGTCATACAAATGTATTGTAGTCTACTAATAGAGTAAGAATAAGAGGCTTAAAATGCAGCTGCAGTTGTATACTGATGGTTCATTTTTTTCAAAGGGGGAGGTTTGACAATACTGTCACTTTAAAAAGGTTATTTTCTCTTAGTCGTTTTTGAAGACAGGTCTTAAAGGCAGTGATGCCGAACTGCCGCCTCAAAGCACCTGAAATAAATAACTTAGGAGGCCTTTAGGTTTTATTAAAACGATGGGAACAATAAAAGGGCAGCGGCCAGCTCTCCCAGACCAGGTCTACTCGTTTTGTGTTTAGCTGCAGCATTCAGCTGCTGCCTTGGGGTCACAGAAGGGTTGCAAGTTTCAATGCATGATCCCCAGCTGCTCTTCTCTCTGAGATCTCTTCTAATTTAGTTTCTTTCTGGATTGAAAAACTGCACGCAAGAATCTGTATTTCAGGTTTCCTTTGTGCCAAGCGGTGTACCAGGAAGGTATGGCATCTATTGTTTATGTATGTGTTCCAATATATAAACTAACCCAATTGTTATTTTCTTTGATTGAATTTTAACTAAAGCGTTTTAATAGATTGTATTTTGCTTCACACTTCATATCTACGGTTAAAATAAGGAAAGGTTTGGGCTGGAGCAACCTGCTTAAAATACTTTATGGGGGTCTCGTCTGATCCCTAACTCTCGTAGCTCAGGGGCTTCTGACTGACTCCTGTTATTGGAAAATTAGTGGAGGGGCTCGGGATGGTTTGCTGGGGAATGTGCTGGGAGCTGCCTCACACATTCAGGGAGACCTGATGATTTACTGACCCAAATCTGGATGGAGCCTGGGGACTGAAATTACAGCATCTGGGTCTGTAACATGAACAATAAATGGAACAGAGGCTGCAGAGAGGGGAAGCTCTGAAACCACAGAGTGAGTGTGTGTGGGGAACGGGACCTGCTCTATCCACCCCGGGTTTTCCAGGAACAGTTTCCCAAGCTCCACTTAACCCAGGAGCAGAGTGTGAGGGGGCCCTGACTGAACAAGGAGCTGGTCACAGAGCGGTGTCACCTCCTTCAACACGACCTGCAGCTTCACACCAGGGGGAGGATGGTGCTGTTAATGGCTGTTAGGGTCACAGTTGTATTCAGCTTCTATGATTCGGAACTTTCCAGGCAGGAGTCGGTGACATATCCATCATCTCCCAGAATGTCGACATCACTGGTGACGTTCTTTCAAACTGATTGAGACTGATTTATTCGGAGTGCCTGCTTCCTGTTTGATAACCAGCCCTCCCCCAGTCCTTTGTAACACATTCGAAAGGCTAAATAAGAACAAGGAACATCAGTCAATAATTCAGCCGCTCCAACCTTCTCCACCATTGAATACAATCATGGCTGACGTCAACACGGCCTCTGTTCAACTTTACTCCCATCTCCAATCTTCTGGTCTCTTGTTGTAGACTGCGGCACATGAAAAAATATCCACTCCACATCTACACTTTCAATTACTTTTAGCATCTTACAGACCTCAATGTTATCTCCTTTCACTATTATAAACTTGAGAGTATCCGCCTGAACTGCTCAATCTCTCTTCATCCCTCATTTCTGGAATCAATCTAATGAACATCTTCTGAATTACCTCCAATGCAAATGCATCCTTCCTCACCCAAACGGTACTCCAGTTGCAGCTTCACTAATGTCTTGCGTAGCTACAGCAACACTCCCTACATTTCTACTCTACCCTTTTACGAATAAAAACTGAAACTACGCTTGCATTTCCCATTACTTGCTGTACCTGCATGCAGGTTTTCTGTGAAATGCACGTGAACCCAGAGACCCCTATGCACCTGAGCACTTTAAAGTTTCTCTCCATTCAGATAATAATTTCTCTTTCTATTTCGCTGGCCAAATTGAATAATTTCATAGTTATCCACTTTAACTTTCATTGCCAAATGTTAGCTTATTTAACCAGCCTATCCATATTCATTTTTAAACTTCTCACATTCTCATTCCGAGGTAATTTTCCACCGACGTTAGTGTGATCTGAAAAATTGGTTATAATATTTTCTATCCTGTCAACCGTGTAATAATATTGATGACAAATAGTTAAGGCACGAGTACTGGAATCTGTGGCACCACACAAGGTACATTTGTAAAAAGAAAAAGACATCTGACTACATTCTGTTGGTTCACCAATCCTCCATCCAAGCGAATAAATTACTCCAAAACCCATGTTTTCTGCTTTTACTGCTTACTCTTTGGACAAGCGATATATCCAATCCCTTCTGGAAGAGCAGATATAGTCCATCTCCAGAATTCCCACTATCCACCTTGTTTGTGACATCTTTAAACAACTCAAGCAAACAATTCAAACATGATTTAGCCTTCGTAAAACCATGTTGACTCTGACGGAGTATGGTGTAACTTTACAAATGTCCAGAACAATGGATTCTAACAATTTGCCTTAAATTGCTATAGTTTATCGTTAAACTTTACTCTCTAATGTATACCATTATTATAAGTTCTTCCCTTTCGAAAACCTTTACGTTTTCTTTGAATTCCAGTTTAACAGGTACAAGGCTTTAAAAGATCTGCTCCAATTGCTGTGTAAGAGCCATGTGTGGCTGAATGCACTCATCATCCTGCTGGTGTACAAACTCGATGGGCTGACGTCTTTCGGGTGTTCCCATGTTGGCGGTTCCAAGGCCAGAATGACCTCGTCCTGTTGATGTGTAAGAGGGGTGGGGGATAATGGGTCTTCTCATATTCCTCCGTAACAGGCTGGAGAAACTGAACAGTCTCCTCACTCATCCCTGACATGGGACCAAGGTCTTTTCTGATTGGACTTATCCTGCTCCCTTACAACAGACACGTGTCTGAATTACCTCGCCTTTCTCATAAGAAAAGTCTCAGATAGATTGTATCCTTATCCAAGTCACTTGCAACAGGCTGGGTGGGGCTGAATGACCTCCTGTTATCCCAGCATAACAATCTCCAGTCACTGTGTGGCCTCTTCCATTTCCTGTGTAACATACTTGACGGGCTGAATGGACTGATCCAGTTGCTGTGTAATAGGATACTGGTCCGTTATGGTCTACTCTGGGTCCAGTGTTACAGGCTCAAGGGGCTGATTGGCCTCCTTCTGTAACTGCATATCAGGCCCCAGGAGCTGAATAGCCTCGTCCTGTTCTAGTGTCACAGTGTTGAAGGCCTGAATATCCTTGTGTTGTTCCTGTGTAACGGGCTGGAGAATGGCATGGATTTCTCTATTATGTGTGTAATTGGCTTCGGTTGCTCACACCTTCTGGTCATCTATGTAAAAATAAGATCATCTTTTATTCTTGTAAAGTCCAATGTTTATTGGATCAACCTGACCATCCTTTCCTTATAAACTAACAGCTTCATTACACGAATCAGTTGAGGGAACCATCGCAGAACTGTTTCCAATGTAACAAAATCTTGAGGAGATTAAATCTGTACACAGTACTCCAGAGGCGATCGCATTAAGAATCTGCAGTAGCAGCAACGGTTTACCAGCCTGTTGTAAGGTTGCCACCCAGGTTAGAGCAGGCTCAGCTGTCGTGGGAAAGACACAGCATTGTTGAAAAATCGTTTTCCTTCTCTACTTCACCAGTATAACGTGAGATCTGGATAAAATCTCAGAATAAAGCTTGAGAAGATCATAAATGATGTGGCGAGATGATTTCTACCATTAGTCTCCCCAAAACCTACTTCACTGAGATTTCACTGAATCCTGAAAGGCGGACCTCAGAAACAGCAATGAGAAGCAAACATTGATGGGAGTTATATATTAAAATGAAAGCTGCTATTCAAATGTTGGAAGTGTTATAAAGCAGGAAATGGGATATACATGTTTGTGGGGACTGCAGTAATCATGTGTTGTTTAAATTATATCTAAGCTATGTTAACCCAATTGAATGCTAATGCTGGGAAAAAAGAATTGCATGAGCATGCGTGGGATGGCTTGCATTAATATTATTTCGAGCACCGAGGTCGAAATCAGGTTATTTAGGGATTGGTGTTGAATGATCAGAAGAGCTAATTAAAAACTTTGCTGTAAACGACCTTTTAGGAAAAGTGACCGCAACTTTTTATTTGAGATTAGGTTCCCAAATAAACCTAATCTCAAATATGGACACAGGCCCTTTGGGCCAAAAAGTCCACATCAACCCTCCAAAGAGTAATCCACCGAGACCGGTTGCCCTCTGATTAATGCACCTACCACTATGGGCAGTTTAATATGGCCAATTAATTTGGCCTGCACATCTTTGGACTGTGGGAGGGAACTGGAGTACCCGAGGAAACCCACCCGGACACAGGGAGAATCTGCAATCTCCACACAGTCACCCGAGACTGGAATCAAATAGGGGTCCCTGTTGTTGTAAGGCTGCACTGCTCGACAATGAAGCACGGTCCTGTTTCTACTGGTTTTATGATGTTTGTGTACACAACAGTTTTTGTTTTATTTGAAGTAACCATTATGAATCTGAGGCATGCAAGCCATGAACGTGTGAGGAGAAAGTGGGGACTGCAGATGTTGAAGGTCAGAGTCGAAGAATGTGCTGCTGGCAAATCACAGCTGGTCAGGCAGCATATTAATGGCATGAGAATCGACGTTTCAGGCATAAGCTCTTCATCAGAAAAGAGGCTTGTGGACCGGGGTGGGGGGGGGGGGGTCGGGGAAGAGATAAATGGGAGGGGTATGTGGCAGGGGGAGGAAGCCTGGAAAGTGTGAGGTAGATGAAGGAGGAGTTGAAAGTGAAAGGTGATGAAGGGAGACAAAACGCCTCATCTACTGCATCCATAAAACCCAATGTAGTCTTCTCTACATTGGGGCCACAGGATCATTTCAGAGACCATATCTGGTACAGCCACACTGGCCAACCTCACCACCTTGTGGCTAAACACTTTAACTCCCCTCCCCCTCCACCAAGGACATGCAGGTCCTGGGCCTCCTCCTTCACCAAACCCTAACCACCTGAGTAATGGAGGAAAAAAACCTCATCGTCCCCCGTGGGTCCCTTCAACCACAAGTGATCAATGTGGATTTCACCAGTTTCCCCATTTCCCCAAATCCCACCTTACCCTAGTCCAACCTTCCAACTCAGCACTGCCATCTAGAATGTTCCTCTGTGTCATTCTTCCTTCCCACCTATCCACTCCACCCTCCTCTCCGACCTATCACATTCACATCCCCCCATCTACCTATTTGATCAAAGGAAGCAGCTTAGAAAAAAATGCCAAGAGTTGTAGTAAGCAAGTGGATTCAGAGTAATGTAGGACCTAGCAAATTCGGAAAAAGAAACTGAGGGAGAAAAATAAAAAAGCGAAGAATCATGCAAACAAATAAACAACATAAAGACTGCTGTAAAGCTTCTAACAATGTATGAAACAAAACTAAAAACAAGATCAAACGTGGAACAGTTAGGGTGCAGACAGGGTAAGTTATTGTAAAGAACAGAGACATTACATGGAAAAGAATCAGATTCTTTGTGTCTGTCTTCGTGGGAGAATATCCAGAAATTCTCCCAGAAATACCAAGTGACCATGGAACTTGTATAAATAAAGTCTAAGATCATTCATATCAGTGATGAGGTAGCATTTGAAAAGACAGTTGGATTGAGTGTTGATAAATCTGTCAGACCAGATTTGATTCATACAAAAATTTCAGTGGAAGCAGCAATAGTCATATTGATTGAATTACGCATGTTCATGTTATTTTCCGATACTTTCCCGAAAAGCCGGTAGCCAATCGGGATAAAGGACGGTTATAAATATTATCCACCAGTTTAAGAACGGATGAAGATGAAGAGTGGTGAACTACAGACCAGGTAACTTGTCATCCGCAGTCGGGTGTCTGTTGGACTCAATTACAAAGTGCATGCTACTAGATATATAAAGGTAATGACAAAACTGGAGAGTGCGATAATGCATCGATGAAAGGAAAACCATAAGTGGCAAACAATCTATTGTAATAGTATGAAGATGATTCCTGTAGTCTTCAGCAATGAGGAATCAATGGAAAATGTATCGTTCGATATTCAGGAGCATTTTTGAAGAACTCACATACTAATATCATCAGAAAAGTTAAAGCGGAAGGTATTGGGCAGAACATATTCAAATGGGAAAGTAAAAATTAGGTTTACATTCATGTGAATGTAACTAGAATATAGAAGATGTCGTGCACTCGTTGCAAAGCGTGTTGCTGAGAGTATTGTGTAATGCTGTGGAGTCCCTAACTAAAAACGAATATACTGAGTACAGAGGAACTGCAAAAGGCATTCTCCAGATTAATCCCTAAGATGGCAAAATTGTTTGATTGGGACACTCAGCCTGTGATCTCGAATTTCAAATAATGAGAGGTGATTGTAGTGAATCTTAGAAACATAGAGGGGACTGAATAACAGAGAACATGGAGAAATGCAAGTAGGTGCCATTAGGGAGAATCCCATGATATTCTACAAGGACAACACGTAGAACAGAATAATCAGTGAACAGCTAGTGTCCATCAGAAATCAAGGGGGCAATCTGTGTTTGAAGCTGGAAAACACTGAGAGATTGTGACATGAGATCTTCACATGTGTTTTACTTGGGAGTAGGAGGAGGCAGCTACAGAATTCGAGTTCTTTGAGGACGTGACTAGAAAAGTTGATGAGGGTCGAGCTGTGGATGTGGTGCGTATGGACTTCAGCAAGGCATTTGATAAGGTTCCCCGTGGCAGGCTCATTGCGAAGGTCAGGAGGAATAGGATACAGGGGAACTTAGCTGTCTGGATACAGAATTGGCTGGCCAACAGATGCCAGCGAGTGGTAGTAGAAAGAAAGTATTCTCCCTGGAAGTCAGTGGTGAGTGGTGTTCCACAGGGCTCTGTCCTCGGGCCTCTACTGTTTGTAATTTTTATTAATGACTTGGATGAGGTGATTGAAGGATGGGTAAGCACGTTTGCAGATGACACAAAGGTTGGAGGTGTCGTTGACAGTATAGATGGCTGTTGTAGGCTGCAGTGGGACATTGACAGAGTGCAGAGATGGCCTGAGAGGTGGCAGATGGAGTTCAACCTGGATAAATGAGAGGTGATGAATTTTGGAAGGTCGAATTTGAAAGCTGAGTACAGAATTAAGGCTAGGATTCTTGGCAATGTGGAGGAATAGAGGGATCTTGGTGTGCAGGTACCTAGATCCCTTAAAATGGCCACCCAAGTGGACAGCGTTGTTAAGAAAGCAAATGGTGTTTTGGTTTTCATTAACGGGGGATTGAGTTTTAGAGTCGTGAGATCTTGTTGCAGCTCTATAAAACTTTGGTTAGACGGCACTTGGAATACTGCGTCCAGTTCTGGTCGCCCTATTATAGGAAAGATGTGGATGCTTTGGAGAGGGTTCAGAGGAGGTTTATCAGGATGCTACTTGGACTGGAGGGCTTGTCTTATGAAGAGAGAATAACTGAGCTTGGACATTTCTCATTGGAGAAAAGGAGGTGAAGAGAGGACCTAATTGAGGTATACAAGATAATGACAGGCATAGATAGAGTCGAAAGCCAGAGATTGTTTCCCAGGGCAGAAATTGCTAACACGAGGGGTTATAGTTTTAAGCGGGTTGGAGGAAAGTATAGTGGGGATGTCAGAGGCGGGTTCCTTACGCAGACAGTTGTGAGAGCATGGAATGCATTGCCAGGAGTAGTTGTGGAAGCAACGTCATTGGGGACATTTAAGAAAATGCTGGACATGAATATGGTCACAAAAATGTGAGGGTGCATACATGAGGATGAATGGTCGGCACAACATCGTGGGGTGAAGGGCCTGTTCTGTGCTGGACTGTTCTATGTTCAATGTTCTAAGATGGATGGGAAGCTCTTGAACAGATTGATGTAAATTGCGAGCAGAAATTTGAGGCTTTGGCTGGTAGAAAATTAGACTGGTGGCCAGGTCTGAACGAGTTGTATCGCAGGCTGCTGTTGGAGTCAAGGGAGGAAAGACTCTGAATGAAAAGATGAATTTGAATCTGACCATAGGGGTGGTACCAGAGGACTGGAGAACAGCTAATGCGATTCCAATTCACAGTAAAGATGATTTGGAGATGCCGGTGTTGGACTGGGGTGTACTAGGTTAAAAATCACACAAAACCAGGTTATAGTCCAACAGGTTTAATTGGAAGCACTAATTAAACCTGTTGGACTATAACCTGGTGTTGTGTGATTATTAACACAGTAAAGATGGTAGAAATAGACCAGGGAACTATAGACAAGCAAGTATTAGATCACTGTTAGGGAAACTAATGGAGAAAATAGAGAAGGAGAAAATTGAACTCCAATCAGACTGGCAAGGCTTGGTCAGGGATAATCATCATGACTTCAGCAGAGGGAAGTCACATCTAATGGATTTGAATTAGTTTGAGGAGGTCTCTTAATTAGTTTTGCAGCAAGGACATTGACAAAGCTCCACATGGGAAAGTAAAGAATAATGTAAAATTCAAAGTTTATGAGAAGAATTGTAGCTCGGGTGCTCGTTGTTGTGGTTCTGTTCGCCGAGCTGGGAATTTGAGTTATAGACGTTTCGTCCCCTGTCTAGGTGACATCCTCAGTGCTTGGGAGCCTCCTGTGGTTGGGAGCCTACATCACAGAAGCGCTTCACAGGAGGCTCCCAAGCACTGAGGATGTCATCCAGACAGAGGACGAAATGTCTGCAACACAAATTCCCAGCTCGGCGAACAGAACCACAACAATAAAGTAAAATGTCATGGAATCAAGGATAGCTTGAAAATTTACAACGAAAATTGTCTTAATGGCAGGAGACGGGGATGGCGGAGAAGGCTGTTTGTGTTACTGGAGAGCAGTATCCCCTGGTGTACCACAGGGATCAGTGCTGCGTCCCTGTTATTTATGGTATTCAAAAATAGTGCAGATGTGAATGGGGGGTGGTGGTGTGGGGGGTTATTGGATGGATGGGGTGGAGGTTGTGATAGGTAAGTTTGTGTTTGCCCGTTTAGTTGGCAGTGAGGAGGAAGGACTTATGTTACAGAAATATACAGATGGATTGGATCAATGGCAGATGGAATATAAACCAGATAAATATGCCGATGCAGTTTGGAAGATGGAAGCAGACAGGAGAGGACTCAATGAATGGCAGCACACTATGAAGCTCCGAGGGTGCTTCTCCACACATCTATGAATGTGACTGGACAGGGTAAAACGTTAGTTAAGAAATGGACCTTGGGTGTAGCATTTATTAATTGGGGCGTACATTATAAGTGCTATACAGGTCTTCGAGCAGGCCAAGATGGAATACTGTGTGTAGTTCTGGGAACCACATTACAGGAAGGACGTGATGGTGCTGGATGTTGTGCAGAGGAGATTCACCAGGAGGTTCCCTGGGATGGAGCATATCAACTGTGGAGAGAGGCTGGATAAGCTCGGGTTGTTTAGTTTGGAGCAGAGAAGACTGAGGGGGCTGTGATTAACAAGAATAAGATTATGAGGGGCATGGACAGGGTGGATAGACAGCAGCTGTTCCTTTTAGTCAGAGGGTCAAGAACAAGGGAGCACACTTTTAAAGTGAAGGGTTTGAAGTTTACTGAGAATTTAAAGATTGTTATTTTTCACCCAGAGGATGTTGGGATCAGGAATTTACTCCTTGAAAGGAGAGTTATCACTGGTATCCTCACAACCATTAAAAAGTGCTTGAACGAGCACTTGGAAGTGTCATATCATTCGCGGCTATGGGCCTGGTGTAGGAAAGTGGGACTATTGTATTTCTGACAGCTGTATTTCTGACAGTACAGAATATATACTCCTGTGAGTGTGTGGCTGTACAAGGTCAATCATTGAGCCGCTAAGGCAGGAATTGATGTGTTTCTGAAGAGTATATTCATGAGGGTTATAAGACTGAATTGTAATAGCTTGTCAAATTATGTCAATGTGAGAAATAACAGAAAACAAGTGCAGCTTCCTTACAGTCTGAAACCAGAGAATGGAGAATAGGGAACAGGGAAGTGGCAGAACTATGAAACAACTACATCAGTTCTGTCTTCGCAGAACTTTCTAACAATAATAGGAAAACCAAGTCTGGTATGGAAAACGATATAATACATGGAACATAAAACAGAGTAAGTAAATGGTTTAGGAGAAATTATTAGGGCTGAAGTAATAATCATAGAAAACACTAACATAGATTAATGAAATGGGAATTATTTTTGAGAAACAGACTGGGAGACAAATGAAATAGAAACAATGGGTGTTTTGGATTTGGATCCATTTGGATTTTCAGAAATTGTTTTGGTAAAACTCCAAGCTCAGTTTGTAAAATCAAATCTTAGTGAATTGCGGCCAATACATGGACATGTTTCTAGAATGGGACAGCTGGCAGGAAACAGTGAATAGAAATAAACAGATTCATCAAGCAAAAGCCTGACATTATCTGTAAGGTATGATTCTGTGAACATGACCATGTCCCAGACTTCCCATCACCTTCCCAGATCTCTCCTGTCTCACCAGCAGGACGGACACAGCAGATGAGGCGGCACAATGGGATACAGTTGGAAGGGAATTGCTCTCGTAGTCCTCAACAGTGATTCTGTATCCCACGAAGTCTCATGGCGTTAGTTTACACATGATAAAGGAAACCTCCTGCTGATTACCATGTACCAACCTCTCTCAACTGACGAATCAGTATACCTCCATGCTTACCAATACTTGGAGGAAGCACTGAGGGTGGCAAGGGCGCAAAATGTACTCTGGGTGGCGAGTTCAATGTCCACCAAGAGTGACTCGACAGCAGCATTACTAATTGAGCTGTTCGGGTCTGAAAGGATATACCTGCGAGACTGGGTCTGTGGCAGCTGGTGAAGGAACCCACAAGAGGAAAATACATCCTTGACCACATCCTTACTAATCTGCCAGTTGCAGAAGAATTTGTCCATGACACTTTCGATTAGAGTGACAACCGCAGAGTGATTGTATAGACAAAGCTGCACCTTCACATTGAGAATAACCTGCATAATTTTGTGTGGCACTATCACCGTGCTAAATAAGACAGTCTTAAACAGACCTAACAGCTAAAGTCTTGGTTTCCATAGTTGCTATGGGTCAGCAATAGCAGCAGAATTGTACTCCCCCACAACCTCATGACCTAGCATACCCCCTCACAACAATTACCATCAAGCCAGATGTAAATTTTCCACATTGCCATTGGTGAAACAGCTTCCCCAGGGACACGGCTTGTTGTGCAGCACAAGTCGTCAGTCCTATTGCAGGAATGGTGTCAGGGCCCATTGCCTTTGTTGTATCTAATGTATACTTCATGTCACGTGTAGTGAATCGAATTGGTTGAAGACTGGCATCTGTGATTCTGTGGGCATCATGACGAGAGTGAGTTGGATCATCCACTCAGCACTTCTGGCTGAGAATGGTGCAGATACTACATCCTTGTGTTTTACACTGGTGTCCAGGGCAGTTCTGTTATGCAGTATGGGGATACTTATGGAATCCTCTCCTCCAGTCATTTGTTTAATCTTCCATCACTATTTATGACTGAATGTGGCAGGACTGCAGATCTTCAATCAGATCTGTTTGTCAAGTGTGGTAGCTTTAATGTGTTAGCATCACGTTTAGGTTCACAAGGTTCTCACCCTGTCATGTTCACCCACAGTCATTCCTAAAACATATGTCGTGTTGATGTTAATGACAGAGTGAGGAGATTATCCCTGGGCAAAAATGTTACAGGTTGTGGGTGAATGCTGTTCTGCGTCTCCTGCTGCTGTGGTCTACAGCACTATATAAATATGCAGTTTTGAGCTGCAATATCTGCAGTGCAATTCTACTGTCTGTTCCCCAATTCTCACTGAGACCCATTCACCCATCAGTCCTCTACTCAGTGACCTAATCTGGTTTCTGATGTGGAAATACTTCAATTTTCATACTCTCATTCTGCTGAGGGTCTCTCCCCGGGTCATGCTTTCAATCTGACACATTCCGCAAAAGCATTTAACTGATTTTAATGCAATTACTTAATTCATCTACAGTTTTCCTTCAGTAATGTCATCTGTGTTTGAGTTGAATGTGTTTCCCTCTGTTTCTCTCCGTGTATATGATTCAGAGCTCTGTAGTGTCAGTGATGCCAGCCTTATGTAGAGCCAATGAATTCCCTGTATTCCCAATCATCTTCATCACATTCTATGTTTCCTCTTTTGGTTTGATGCCTTATCACTCATTGTTGCCTTGTCCTCCCATGAGTATGTTTCATCTCCTTTGGGATGAATTTCTGATATCCTCCGAATTATCCCCAGAAACTCCTGCCATTGCTGCGCCATGGTCTTTCCTGTTCATCTCCCCTTCCAATTAACTCTGTCCAGAACCGCCCACATGTCATTGTCGTTGCATTGCTTAATTATAATCACATTACATCAAGAAGACAGCAATAGATATAAACCAAAAGGAGGAGTTTTGAGAGAAGGGATGTGAAGAATAATTGGAAAATTTCTTAACTAGACACAAAGAGAGAACGAGAGATAGGATATAGATGAGGAAATGAGAAAAATGAGAGACATGATTATTGAAAGGTTTAGATGTACATCCCTCAATGTTTTGGCATTGCCTGTGTACTGTGGTCCTTTATGTAGTGCATGTATAATAGAGCATTGTGTTCAAATGCTGGGTCTGATGGCAGACGTTTTATCTCCAATGATATGACAGACTTTGGAAAGAACCCAGAAGACCAATATATTGAATTCCCGATAGAAATTGGATTAACTGAAATAAGTTGGGATACCAGAAGCAAGAATTTGTGACACACATCCTGATAAGAATGAGAGATTAGAATCGAGAATTCCAGAAAAGAAGGGAACATTTAGAGAAGGGGAATGTATCACTTTAGATGAGCATCAAATAATGTTTTATAAAATTTATACATCATGTGCTGGTATGTGCATCATTTTTCGCTAACTGTGTCTCCGTTTTTCATTTAGACTGTTGTGCACATATGAAAAATGTTTCTTATCTACACATACACATTGATTAAACAGTGTGTATAACATTATTTTTCCGCCATTGAAATGGTCCTGTTGTCGTGCTAACAGGATACATGAACACCAACTGGCCACCAAAAGACATGACATTGCCACGATGTTCCATACATGCCGACAAAGAAAAGCATCACTTTGATTTGGAAAAACGCACACATCCTAAGACACGCAAGGACGTTCTTAGAGGAATGGCATTCTAATCAGAAGTCCACCAATAAACACATAAATTTAGATCCTATCTACCTTGCAAAACAAAAGAACTGGAAATGACATCACCCACCTTAAAAACCAAGACCTATAAATAGGACATACTACCAGTGCTTCAGCGGAGACTCTCATTGAAGATGTCACCTAGTCATGGTGTCGAAACATCTGAAAACAACCTTCAAGCACAACAAGCTAACTTGCATACATATAAACTGTTATTTTACTTTTATTAATGGAATTTGGGAGTTCTCATGTTTTAATAGATTATGATGTGAGGTGAGCTTTTCTGGGTGCGTGGTTTTAATCAACAGAGAGGTTAGACATTGATGTCATTACAGTTTGGGGCCTTGCCGTATGGCATTTGGACAGATTTGAACAGATTTGGGGTACAAAAGGTCCCAGCAGATTCCAACACGTGGAAATTAATGACCTAGATCTTCAAATAAAACCGGTGGGAAAATTCATTTAATTTTGTAAACTTGTTCAAAGTTTGTGAGAAGATTTGTAGCTCGGGTGGATGGTTAAATTAAAAGTGAGAGAAATGGCTTTTACCATTACTAAAGAGGTCCCCAAATTTGCCAAGAAAGTTTACAAAGACAGAAGAAGGAATATTTTTAGAATTAGCAAATAGGTTGGAATTGGGTTTAACCAGGTACAAAAGGAAAGCTGAAATTGTAATGGAGTTGGTCAAGCTCTTTGGTGTATCAGAGAAACAGATAAGTGCAGTAGAGTTAGAAAAAAAAAAACTTAAATTGCAAATATGGCAACTGAAGTTAGAAAATAAAGAAAGAGACGGAAACAGAGAGAGAAGAAAGAGAAAGAGAGGATAAAGAAAGAGAGAGCGAATTTGAAATTCAGAAGTTGGGAATTAGACAAGAAAGTTAAATTAACACGATGGAGATGAAAGGAGAACATAGGGATGTATACAACTATGTTAATACCTTGCCATATTTCAGTGAAAAAAAATTCAAAACTTCTTTGATTTTGTTTGAAAAAAAAAAGGCTCAGGAGATGGCGTGTCCAGTGAACTTGTGGGTAATGCTAGTTCAGACTAAGCTGGTGGGCACAGTTAGTGAGGTATGTGCAGCACTATCAGATGACGGCTCAAGAGATTATGCAGATGTAAATCTAACTATTTTGAGTGGTTATGCATTGGTAATCGAAGAATATAGACAGATGTTCAGAAAAATTAAGAGAGAATCAGGTCAGACTTGTGTTGACTTTGAAAGAATTAAACACAGACATTTTGTTAGATGGGTGCGGGCCATAAAAATGGATAATACCTGTGAGGCTCGAAGGGAGATTATTCTGCTGAAGGAGTTTAAAGACCCACTTCCAGAGATGGTAAGAATTCATGTGAATGAACAGAAAGTTCAAGAAGTGAGAAGCGCGGTAGAAATGGCAGGTAAATATGTATTGGTGCATGAGATGAAATTTAGCTTCTGGGAGGATTTTCATCCTGTGAGGGATAGAAATTGGGATAAGGGGAGATCCTACACTGCAAAACGTAGAGTAAAGCACATTGTCAATAGTTTACCAAGGTGAAAAATAAGCTCAAGAGGGTTGAAAGGTGGTGAAAGGCCTCAGGTGTTCTCACTATAAGGGAGTGGAACATATAGAATTACAGTGCCGATGGTTTAAGAAGGGCACTGGGAAAAGACGTTTTCACTGCAGTAAGCTGGGACACACCGTGCTGGGCGTTGAACAAAAACACTTTGGGAAAAGATGCGGTAAAAGAGGTTAAGCCAGTGGCATTAGTGAACCTGGTAAAGAAGACGCAGAATCTCCAAAGAGCTACAGGTAAGTGCACAGCCTAGGTATAGAGTCAGTGTCTGGTCTCGATAAAGAATTCGCCTCTGTGGATAAAGTTTACTCGGAAGGTGTTGGGGGGGGGGGGGGGGGTGCGGGTTGGAGGGAGGACAATAAATAATAATTTTGTGAGATACTGCTCAGACTCTCATAGTTGAGAAGTGAGGTGCCAGAAACGCACAATAGATCAGGCAGCTACTAAGAGCAGAACAGTCGAAATACCAGGTATAAAGCCATCATCAGGATTGTGGTGGGGGGGGGAGGGGCTGAAAGATAAATAGGAGGGCAGAAGCTGGGCTGGTGGGAGGGTCACTGGGAGGGCGATAGGAAGATGTAGGTGGGAGTGATAGTGACATGTCGGAGGGGAGGGTGGAGTCGATAGGTGGGAAGGAAGATGGACAATTAGACCAGTTCAAGAGGGCGGTGCTAATTTGAACGGTTGGATCTGTGATGACGTTGGGGAAGGGAGATTTGGAAATTGGTGAAGTTGATGTTCATACTGTATCGTTTGAAGTTACCAACTGTCCTACCACCTTTCCACTTCACCCTCCTCTCCAACCTATCACCATCTTACCCCACCTGCAGGAAAAACCTGAACAGGCAGAGGTGTTTAATCCCGAAAGGCTAATGGACGTACAACATATACAGAGAGAGAGAGAGAGAGGAATCAGAATGTATTGTCGAACATTATTAACTTCAAGATAGAATCCTAAAATTAAAACGGAAACCACGATAGGTCAGTGCAGAAGGGAAATGGACTGAAGTGCACCAGATTGTGTTACCGGTAGCATATAGCATTATGGTTAGCATAAGAACTAATTGCAGATGGTCACCCAGGTGTACAGAAGACTCAGGCTAAGGTACGGAAGCATTTCTAGTGGCCTGGAATGCACAAGAACGTGGTTAATTTTTGTTGTACATCGTGCATGTCACATCGTAGGTAAGTCACAGGCAGTGTTAAAACCAGCACCTTTATTGCCAATTCTTGCATTTGAATAACATTTCACGTGGGTTATGATTAATTATAAAGCTGCCCTTTATAAAATAAAAGGGGAAACCAATATTTGCTGACCATAATGGATGTGTCCACCAGATTTCCAGAGGCAATTCCATTATTGCAGTGTTAAGGCAAACAGGGTGGTGGAGGAGTTGGTAGCTTTCTTTAATCGCTGTGGGCTGCCCAGAGAGATTCAGTCAGACCAAGGGTCTCATTTTACCGCTCAGCTGTTTAAGGAAGCTATGGATAGCTTAGGCATACAGCACTTCAAATCAAGGGCTTCCCATCCTGAATCCCAGGGAGCCTTGGAAAGTTAGCATCAGACACTGAAGTCCATGTTATCAACGTATTGTCAAGATTGCCTGAATGATTGGTATAAATGTGTCCCATTAACTTGCTTGCCATCGGAGATGCCCCAAATAAATCTACTCAGTTTACTTCCTTTGAGTTAATATTCCTACATGAAGTGAGAGTTCCTTTGAAATTAATCAAATATAAATTGACAGGACCAAAGCCAAATATCTCACACTTGGATTATGTATGTGAGTTGAGGGAGAGATTAGATGGAGTAGGTGAGTAGCCAAACAGCACCTGAAGAGGACACAGTATAGAATGAAGCAGGTGGCAGATAAAAAACTCTGAAACTTTGACGATTTCCTGTAGGGATGACGTATTAGTACTGCCACCAGTAGTCGGAAATCCCTTCAAAGCCAGGTTTAGTGGCCCCTTTCAAATTAAAAAAAATGTTGAGTCAGTTAAACTATCTGGTAAAGGTACCGGATATGACAAAAACTTTATCGAGTATGTCATGTGAATGAATAATGCTCCAGCCACATTTAAGACTCAGGAACAGAGTTGCGGACAGATGAACAAATTGTGCAATTTATCTGTATGATGTACTGATCTTTAGCAAGTGATTGAAAGATCACATGTTACAGTTGGCAGTGCATGTTGAATGATTACAAGAAGCAAACTTGGTAATAAACTTAAAGAAAACAGAATTCACGAAGGCAGAGGGGACGTTCTCAGCGCATTACATTGGACATGGAAGGTTGACCCCATGAAACACAAAGACGAAGCGCTTTGATGAATTTCCATGACCATCCTCGAAGAAAGAGGTGCATGATTTTTGGAACTGAGTGGATTCTATCGGAAGTTTGTTCCAAACTTCAGCAGCATATTGGCACCACTGAAGGATTTATTAAAGAAGAACACAGAATTGTGCTGGACAGAACAATGGCAGGAAGCATTTGAGACTTTTAGAGCAGGATTTATCACTGCACCAGTTTTATCTACACCAAATATTTTGAAACCCTTTGATAATTGTGTTAGATGCTAGGGATATAGGGGTCAGAGATGTATTGATACAGAAAGATGACCATGGAATTGAATCGCCAATTGGCTACATGTCGAAAAAACTCTATCAACCAGAAAAAAAATATGCAAAATCTCCATTATTGAAAAAGAATGATTAAGTTTTGCACTGGACTGACAAAATTTTAATGTTTATATGACAAAGGAATTGTCGGAGATGGTTGTGGACAACGACAAACCTCTCGCATTTTTTTTTGAATATTTAATGTCCAGAATACGAAACTATTTCATTGGAGTCTTATCTTACCGACATTAAACTTACAAAATGTACATGCTGTTGGTCCTAAAATGTGATAGCAGATGCGTTATCGCGGATTTAAAGGAAAAAGTTGAGATAAGATTTGACTTATTGCAGTGTTATATATGTATGCAGAATTAATATGCATGGTATAGCTTAGATGAATACTTTTGTGTTTCATAATAATAGGATTAAGAATTAGAGGAAAAGAAATGAAGCCGCCTTTTCATTCTGCTGGTTCATGTTTTCTTTTCCTGAAGTGGGGAGGTGTTATGAAGCCAAAAGGATGTCCGTCACTTTGAGACAGAATGGGTTTTGCTGAATAGAAAGTACAGCCACAGATGCCAGCTAAAGGTCAGACTGTTCCACATGTAACAATTAGCTAGGAAATGGATAGCTGAGTTTTGGTTGCTGTTTTGACAACAATTCAAATATAACCAAAGTGTTTAACTAACGCTCAGAATACCAGAAGCCAACGGAATGTGAATATTATTGTTTGGACACCTGGAAAGCAATCAAATTATGTGAATTATTATATCATGGGGATTATATAAACCCAGCATTTTGAACACTAGAGGGAGAGCCACTGCTATCCAACAACAGAGTAACTGCTGTAGAGCAGGAGTGCTAACTGGCCATCTCTAATACTCTCTATCAAAGATACATGTTCATGTCAAACCTACTTGCAGTAAACAAAACATGACCCAGGGAGATCAGCAGCTGGAAGAGTGAATACAGCGGGGAAGATGGAGACTGTGTGGTCTTGAGATTGTAAAGTTTAATATGTGGGTTGTTGGAACAGCATATTTTTACAGAGTCAGATAGTAAGTAGCTAATACAAGAGGGGCTTGTATTTGTGAATAGTTGTTGTTTAGTGTTTACTATTAAAGTTAAGAAAATAACTTGCTAATTTTTGTCTAATTAGTGGAATGTAGGAGGTCTGTGCCATTCATATTTTAACAGATTATGACCTGAGGCGAGCTTTTATGGGGCTTTGGTTGTAATTAGCAGAGGGGTTTGACTCCACTTTGAAAATGTCCATCCACACTAACCCCATTTCCCTGCAGTTGGCCCATATCCTTCCAGTCCTTTCCGATCCACATATTTATCCAAATGCTTTTGAAATTATGTTAATGTGCCCCCTCAGCCACATCTGCTGGCAGCTCATCCGCGTATCATCCTCTGTCAAGAAATGGCCCCTCAGGTTCCCTTTTATTCCTTCCCCTTTAAACTTAAACTGATCCCCTCTCGTCCTCGATTTTCTAAACTTCGGAAAAGACTGAGAGCATTCACCCTATCCATATTCCACATGATCTTATGCAGCTTTATAAGGTCCCCCCTCACTCTCCTACACTCTAAACAAAAGGTCTTAGCTTGTCCCACCTCTCCCTATAACTCAAAACATTGGGTCCTGGCAACGTCCTTGTAAATTTCTTCTGCACTCTTTCTAATTTCATTACATCCTCCCAATAACAAGGTAACAAAACTGAACACAATACTCCAAGTGCGGCCTTACCAAAGTCCTGTGTGACTGCAATATAAATTCCCAACTTCTATACTCAATGTCCTGCCTGATGAAGGCCAGTGTCCAAAGTGCCTTTTTCACTGCCCTGTCTACCTGAGACTCCACTCTCAGGGAACCATGCACCTGAACGCTAAGGTCTCTCTGCCCACTATACCCCGTAGGTTGCTCCCATGCAGCATGGAACTCCTACCTTGATTTGAGATTACAAAATGAAAGACCTCACACTTCTATACTAAATTCCATTTGCCATTTCTCGGCCCACATGCCCACCTGATGAAGGGCCTGCTGCAATTTATGATAAACTTCCTCACTGATCGCGCTACCATTTATTTTAGTGTCATCTGCAAACTTACTAATCATGGCTTGTACATTCTCAACAAAATCGTAGATAACAAACAGCTATGGACCCAGCCTCCAGTCTAACAAGCATCCTTTCACTTAACTCTCTGCTTCCTACTAACAGGCCAACTGTGTTTCTAATTGGCCAAATCGCCCAGCATTCCACGTGATGGAACCTTCCAGAGCAGCCTGCCATGTGGAAACTTATCAAAGTGCTTACTGAAATCCATAGAGACTACATTTACCGTTCTGCCCACATCAACCTTCTTGGTCACTTCATCAAAGAACTCTAAGAAATTTGGGAAGCATGATCTCCCACTCACAAGTTTATGCTGATTGCTCCGAATCAAACCCTGTGTAAGTAATGGGTGCAGTCAATGGTATGCTGTCCTTCATTGTAAGATTATTCGAGTACATAAGTAAAGCCATCTTCCGGCTGTTGTAGAGCCTTGCTGAGGGAGTATTTGGAGCACTCTCTACAGATTTGATCTCATTTGTAATGGATGATCTTCTTACCACAGACATGTGTAATGGTATCATGAGAATAAAGTGAATAAGATGAGTGTTTAATCTGTAGAGCTGTGAGAGACGAAGAAATGGTGACGCTGAAACATGAGTAACAGCGATCACTTATTTCCAAAAGAGACATTGACAGGTAGAGATATTCCATACTTTACCCAGGACTGATTGTTTTGATTTATTGCCACGTGTACCTCAGTACAGGGGAAAATTTTATTTATGAGCAGTGGAGGCAGATCATAGGAAGCATGGCCAGGCAGATCATAGGGTGGAAATAGACTTGGACAGAGTAAGGCGCACAGGTTACATTGAACAGGACGTGCACAAGGCAAGATCAATATGAGCAAGGTCAGCATTATTTGAACTTAGTGAGTTCATTCATCAGTCTAACGTGGCTATCCTAATAGTTTATATGCCTAAATTAACTCTCCACACGTTATTGTGCAGTCGGCGTGTGAACCCGTACTGAACGTCAGATTGCTCACAATCCCCAACAGCAGCCTCAATACCTTCCATCTGAAACAGGTAGCTTTTCCCAACAGCTTCTGCCCTACATAGAAAACACCAGGCTGGCTTCTCGGAGATGAAATATGCCTTCTTGAGACTTCATACAAGACAGATGGCTTCCCTGCTCAAGCTAGAAAACCACATTAAAGTCCCACGCGTGTGTTTTGAGCAATGGAGCCAGGAGGAACAACGTGGAGCAGTCTGTCTGTGCAGCCTCTGCTTCACTTGTTCATGTTAGAGCATCAATTAGGAGACAGTGAGGACTGCCGATGCTGGAGATCAGAGTAGAGAGTCGATTGCTGGAAACGCACAGCAGTTCAGGCAGTATCCGAGAAGCAGGAGAACCGACGTTTCGGGCATAAGACATTCATCTGGAATCAGCATAAATTCCCTCATTCTGCCCCCGTGTAAGGGCACTGAGGTGGGAATGGCCTCCTACTATTCCTGTGTAAGTGGCTCAAGGGACTGACTGGCTTCTTCCTCGTCCGATTGGACAAGGACAGGGGCCTGACTGGGTTACCTCTGGTTCCTGTTTGACAGTTCGATCTGCTGACAAGTGTGACAATGCTGCAGCTTTAAGAGGTTATTTTGTCCTGGTTTATTTTAAGAGAGAGATTAAACGATTGTTACCAAGCTGGCTAGTTCAGACCACTTGAGTAAACAGCTAACAAGGTCTTGGGTTTATTTTATTTCAGTCTGAATGGGCGTGGCCAGCTCTCACAGATTAGGATCTCTGGGTTTTGGTTTCTCAGTTACATCAGAAACTATAGGGGTCTCCACAGAGTTGGAAGCTTCAGGGAGCGTCTCCTAGCAGCTACTCTCTGAATATTCTCTTGATGCTATTTTCTATTCCTGAATTTTCCTTTTTGCCAAGGGCTGTGTTTATGGGAATTTCCTATGTTGGACTAGTTCATTAGTAATAGTTCCTAAAACGATTATTCTGTGAAGCTGTCCAATAGAATTACGTTATTCTAAATTCCTCTTTCTTTGGTTTTATTTCATCTTTCATGTTTAAAAAAATGGTGTTTTGCTTACCACCGAGTAGTTTGACCAGTTGCATTGCATCTGGAACAGACATTTTACATTTCCTTTAAAATAAGAAAACATTAGAGTCTAGGCTACCGCCTTCAAATATTTTCGAGGGGCTCTGGTGTGGCCCATCACACTAGACTCCTTCTCTTCCTGAGTAATAGGCTGCAGCCACTGAATGGGCTGTCCCTCTTCTTCTCCAATAGTTTCAATGGGCTGAATGGCTTCCTCATATTCCTGTGAAACCAACGTTAGATGCTGAATGAACTCTTGTTTTACTGTGGAAACGTGCAGTGCCAGGCAGTGCTGTTACATGAATGTTACAGACACTTCAACAGCACAAATCTCAATGGAGTCTGGGTTTTGCTGCACATGGGCACAGACCAGTTCAGGAGCTGACAGGGCATAAAATGATCTGAACATTGTGGAATCTTCAGTGACTATACCCACTTCTGATCTTATGGTGGGGAGGGTGGGGATGGGGGTGGTGGTGGGGAAACATGGATGAAGCAGCTGAAGATGTTTGTGAAGAGGAAGCTACCCTGAGGATCTCCCACAGAGGTGACCTAGGACTGAGATGATGAACATCTTCCGTTGTGCCATGTTTGACTCCAAACACTGGAGAGTTTACTCTGATTCCCATTAAGTCCAGTTTTGTTAAGCTCCTTGATGTCAACAGAAGTCAACCACTGCCTTGATATCAGGGCCAGTCATTTTTACCTCAACCCGTGTGTCAATCTCTTTTGTTCACATCAATAAGCCATAATATAGGAGCAGCAAGTGTTTTCTTCAAACAGGTGGTATTGAATGTCAGGATTTCTTTTCTCAAGTGTGTTGAGGAGCTAGATGACTGAAAGTGCTTGAAGATGAGGTAGATAGATATTGACCTTTCAGAGAGATGAGGGCTATGAGGAATTGGGCAATAAAGAGGATTTCAGACCGAGAGCAGATCAGCCACAATCTTAGTGAAGGACAAGGCAGGCTTGGGGAGTGAATGACTTGCCCCTGTTTCTGATGTACTCACATTCCGTTATTGGAAAGTGAGTGGGAATCATTTCAATGAATGCTTGTTATTGAATTTTGCATTCAGGAAGCCCAAAGGATGTTGTGAACCATCGCTGGCTGCAGTATAGGGGATGCATTCTCAGTGAATCTGGGTTTACAACATGACCAACAAATGAAGCACAAGTTGCAGAGAGGGGAAGCTCTGTAAAGAGAGATGACGCCTCGTTCATACCCAGTCTGTGTTTTCCAATTACATTTCCCAAATCACCTCAAAGCGTGTGTAACAGTCTTGAGAGGCTGAATGGTCTCCTCTGTTTCTTTGCACCAGATTATAGCAGTACGTAGCCTTCAACCGTTCCTGTCTAGCAGGTATGCGGGGCTGAATGGAACACAAAAACATGGGACTGAGGAACAGGAGTGGGTCATTAGATACTTTGAGCCTTCTCCACCAGGCACTAAGATTGTGGCTGATCAGGATGTGGTCTCAGCCCCACTTTCCTGTATGCATCCATTGTGCATGACTCATTTCTCTGTCAAATATTTACCTAACCCAGCTTTCAATCAATGTGAACTCAGAGGCACGATAAACTTCCAGTGAAGAGAATTCCGAATTGAATGACCCTTTCAGAATTTTTCGCCATCCCTCTTATAGAATCAGAGAGTCATGCAGAACAGAAACAGACCCATTAGTCCAATCTGTTCACTCCGATCAGATATCAAATCTGATCCAGTCCCATTTGCCAGCATTTGGCCAATATCCCTCCTCTCAGATACTTTTTAAATGTGCGATTGTAACCACCTTCACCACTTTCTCTGACAGCACTTTCTGTACACACACCACTCTCTGTGTGAAACATTTAACTTCAGGTCCCTTCTAAATCATTCGCCCTCTCCCCTCCAACCTATGCTCTCCTGTTCTGGACTCGCCTATCCTGGAGAGCAGAGCGTGGCTGTTCAGAATATCCATGCCCCTGGTAGTTTTACAAACCTCTATAATGTCACCCCTTAACCTCTGACACTCCAGGTGGAAACACCTCAAACTAATCAGTCTTTCCCTAAAGCTCAAACCTCCAGACCTGGAACATCCGGGTAAGTCATTTCTGCAGAAAATCGAGTTGTACGCAGTAATCCTAATGTGGCCTCACCTATATCCTGTACAGATGCAACATGCCACCACAACTCCTATACTCAATGCTCTGAGTGATTAAGGCAAATGTGCTAAATGTGTCTTGCACCACTCTGTCTACCTGCGACTGCAGTTTCAAGGAAAAATGTACCTGCAGTCCTATGTCTCTTTGTTCCACAACACTCCGCAGGACCTTACCATTAAGTATATAATTTATGCCCTGATTTGCCTTCTCAAATTGCAAAACCTCGTCTTTATCTAAATTAAACTTCATCTGTCACTGCTTGCCCCTTTGTCCCATCAATTTGTGGTGTTGTTGTCCTCTGAGGTAATCCACTACACCACCTTTCTGATGTTATCTGTAAACTTACTAACTATGGCCCCAATATTCACATCTAAATCCTTTACATAAATGATGAAATGCAGTGAACTCAGTACTGTTTCTTGCAGCACACTGCTGCTGACAATTACCAGTCTGAAAAAATATCCCTCTTTCTTCAAGCCAATTGTGACTAGCTTCTTCTGTATCCCATGTGACTGAAACTTACGAATCTGTCTACCAATCAGAATGAAATACTAGCGTTGAAGACAGGCTGAGTAGGTTAGGTTTATTTTCACTAGAAAAAGGGAGATGGGGGGGGGGGGGGGAGGGGGGGAACGTGATTGAAGTTTGCAAAATCATGAAGGGTATAGACAGGATGGACAGGGACAAGCTTTTTTCCCAGGGTGAAGGATTCAATAACGAGAGGTCGTGCCTTCAAAGTGAGAGGTTGAATGTTTAAGGGGGAAGTACTTCACACAGAGGGTGGTGGGCGTTTGGAACACGTTGCTAGCAGAGATGGTAGAGGCAGGCACGGTCGAATCATTTAAGATGCGTCTGAACAGATGCATGAGTAGGTGGGAGCAGAGGGGCACATATGCTGAGGAATTGACAGACAGATTTAGACAGTACATTTGGATCGGCTCAGGCTTGGAGGGCGAAGGGACTGTTCCTGGGCTGGAAATTTTCTTTGTTCTTTATTCTTGAAATGAACACCTTGCTGAGGTCCATATAGACAATGTCTACCACACTGCCTTCATCAATCTTCTTTATCACCTCTTCAAAAAACTCAACCAAATTAACGAGCCATGATTTCCCATGCAGAAAGCCACGTTGTCTACCCCGATCAGCCCTTGCCTTCCCAAATGTATGTAAATGCTATCCCCCAGAATCTATTCCAACAACCTACCCACCACTGACATCAGGCTCACCCGCCTAGAGTTCCCCGGCTTTTTGGTCACTGTTTCCTTTTCTAGTCCCACTCCTCCACTGCTTACAACAAATGTTAAATGCAACCAGGTTGGTGATATGGCGATGATATCGGTCTCAGACTGGGTCAGGGTCAGTTTTAGTAACAAGTCAGGCTAGTTTCTTTAATCTGCTAAAACAACAAGTTTATGATCCAGAGCAATGTTCCTCAAACTATGATGGAAAGACGAATGGCAAACTCTTTGAGTATTGCAATTATATAATCAATATTTCCCTTTCTAAAAATGCTGACACACACACACACACACACACACACACACACACACACACACACACACACACACACACACACACACACACACACACACACACAAAATCTCTGTAATTTTAACTTGAAAGAACGTGGTCCAAATATTATTGGAACTCATGACAAAGGAAAAATTGTGAGATTGTCCAAAACGTTATTCTGCTTCTGAAGATATTGTACTCACACAAGCTGCTCGCAATGGCATTTTATCCTGGGGGAGTTTGGATTTGGCTGAATTCCCTTTGCTTTCGGCAGTGAGTAGATTCCAGTGAATTCTGGTCAGGGATCACCCAAAGGGTAGCACGGTGGTTAGCACTGCTGCCTCACAGCACCAGGGACTTGGGGTCGATTCCAGCGCTGGGTGACTGTCTGTGTGGAGTTTGCACATTCGCCCCTTGTCTGTGTGAGCTTCTAATGGGTGATCCAGTTTCCTACCACAAACTGTGTAGGTTCGGTGGATTGGTCATGCTAAATTGTCCATAGTGTTCAGGGATTTCTAGGTTATGTGCAAATATAGGGGTAAATATAGAGAAATGGGTTAGGAAGGTTGGTATGGACTCGTTGGGCTGAAGGTCCTGCTTCGACACTGCAGGGATTCCATAAAATAAGAAAGGTAACAATGACTGTAGAGGTTTTTTTTTTTAGCTCGCACACATTGCTGTGATGAGGAACAAATGAGGAGAGAGTGCAATAGGCCATTCCTTCTCAGGCAGATTACATTTTCTCCCTCTCTGAGTTGAATAAAACAGTAATGTCATCCTCTCCCAAACTGGTCCATGTGAGGTCTCCTTGTCCATTGTCCAAACTATGTCTCCATCACATTCCCTGTTGCATGTCGGTGCATCACTGCTGCTGTCATGCACAGAGCCATACCCTTCGCAGAAAATGGTCTCGGTCAACTTGAAGATATGTTTATATGTGCCTGCGTCATTAAAATTTAAGAATGTTTAATTTATTCAAAATGCCTGTGTTAAACTGAATGCATTTTTAAAAGAAAAACAGAAATTGCTGGAAAAGCTCGCCAGGTCTCTCAGTACCCAGATGCTGTCGTTGTACCAACCTCCACCACTTCCTCTGGCAGCTCATTCCATACGCACACCACCCTCTGTGTGAAATGGTGCTCTTTAGGCCTCCTCAAAACCTTTCCCCTCTCACTTTCCATCAATGCCCTCTAGTTTTGGACGCCCCTAACCTGGGGAAAAACCCCTCACTACTCACCTTATCCATGGCCATTTTGACTTTATAAACCTTTACTGCTGAAAAATGTGATCCCAATCAACACGAATAGCTGTACTTTCAGTCATCCTGGCCCTAAATTCTGAAATGCAATACTGACACCTCTTCCTTCTCCATCAAGTCACAATTCTAAATCCAATTTAATCAGTTAGTTCAGATGTTTCCTGAGACACTTCTGTGGGATTTACGCCTGGACCTTTGTGCCCGGAGGTGGGATACTAGCATCACTCAGCAATACCCATAAAGCTGTAACAGTATTATCCTGTGTGTTTGTTCATCAGACTGTCCTGACATGCTGGGACATACCTCTGCAATAGGCAGGACTTGAATCCAGGACTTCTATCCCAGAGCTAGGAACACTACCACACAAGTTCAGGAATTGGAAACAAATCCAGAGCTCTGGCTCAGAGACAGGGACACGACCCACCACACTACCATACCCAGATTTTGGGTCATATTTTAGTGCCCACTTTCAGCTTGGTGTGGATTTATTATAATCATGTTACCATTACTGAATTACAAACAACACTTTGTATTGTTAAACAAATGCAAGATATTTGTCTCAACTGTAGGATATTGAGTGTACGCGCTGTGCCATCGAAATTAACTATAAACATCTTTAAATGCTATTATCTGTAGTCTGCAATATTAAGGAAATAGATCCTGCAGCCACACTCTGCCCAATGAAGGGTCTCAAATAGATATTTATTACTGAACACCAGAGATGAAGGATGAGCTTAATTTCTGACCCCAAAACACCGATCACTCTTACCCAAGTCTCACGTGCGACTCCCCTTTTCCTAAAACCATGAAATGACACCAGGCCGCTGATTACTGTCCAGCCTCTCCTCCCCACTGACTGTGTCTGCAATATGTCCCTCCTCCCCCGAACCAGACAAGGCAACCCAAGCTCAGGGTCTTTGTGAAAATCAAGGCCGGAGTGTGTCGGCATCCTGGAGACGGATGTGCATTTTAAAATTGAAGGGGGAGGATGAGGTGACAATAATATCACTCACTGGGCTGAGGGGTGGCTGATGGAGTTTAGTTTGGATTAATGCGAGGTATTGGGTTTGGTAAATCAAACAACAGCTGGACCTATATAATTAAAAGTAGAGCCTTTGGCAGTGCTGTAGTACAGAAAACTAGGCCGTCAGGTTTAATTCTTTAAAATTTGCATCTCATATAGATAGTGTGGTTAAGAAGGTGTTTAACACACATGTCTTCATAGGACAGACCTTTGAGTATCGGAATTGGGATGTCATGTTGTGGTTGTACAGGACATTGGTGAGACCTCTTCTGGAATACTGTGTCCAGTCCGATCACCCTGCCCACTCATTCCATAGACACACCACCTCTGGGTGAAAAAGCTGCCCCTTAGGTCACTTTTAAATGTTTCCCCTCTCACCTTAAGTCTATGTCCTCTACTTTTGGACTCCCCGTACCCTTAGAAAACACCTTGATTATTCACTTTGATATTACTGACGTTGATATTATTAAGCTGGAGAGGATTGAGAACAGATTAACCTGGATGTTGCTGGGAAAGAAGAGGCTATAAGGAGAGGCTGGATAGGCTGGGACTTTTTTCGCTGAAGAATATGAGATTAAGCAGTAACTTTACGGAGGTTTATAAAATAATGAGGGTTACAGAGAAGCTGAAGGGCTGACGTCTTTTCTCGAGAGTTGAGGATTCAAAACTGAGGGATTTTTAAGGTGCGAGGAAAAAAGATTTACAAAAGTCATGAGAGGTAATTATGTTAGACAGAAGCTGGCCTGTGTGTGGAATGAACTTCCAGAGGAAGTGGTGAAAGCAGGGGCACTTACAACGTTTAAAGAACATTTAGATCAGTCCACAGATAAGACATCAGTTTGGATGGTACTGTGAGCAGCTGCCCTCTCCCTCCCCCTCTCTGAATGAATCCCTGTTGGTTTTCACCCTCTGCCAATGCCTGTGCAGTGGCGTGTGGAGGTCAGCAGAGGGTGGCATTGCATCACTTTAAGCACCACAGATACTGCCAGACCTGCCCCACACAGAGATACACAGATACACACACGGGGATGGTTAGGACACGGCGTGAAGCTAATTGGTAACTTAAATGAAACATAAAGAAATGCTCAATTCGCCTCGTAAACTGTTAAAATATGAGTGGCAGAGAACTCCCAAATTCTATTGTTTAAATAAAAACATCAATTTTTTTTTTCACTCTGAAAGTGAATATTTTACATGGACTATTCACAACTCTGGGACCCCCCTTTCTCTTACCTGCTTATTACCCGACTCCAGCTCTATAGCAATATATTGTTTCTGGGTCTGCCATCCTCTCATACCACAGATGCTTGTAAGCTCTCAGTTCAGAACAGCATTACCTCTCTCTTGAAGGTAGAGCACACGCTTTCAACTTCATCACATTATACCCTGATGAATATCAATAAGTGGGATCTATCCGGATTACTCTTGCTCTGTGGTTTGTCAATATTTCATTTGCTCTGTCTGGTGTGTGTCAGGACTTTTGTTGCTTCATTGACAGTATGTCATTATTCGACTTTGTCCATAGGAATATATCAGTACTACACTTGCTCACACTCGTGTGTGTGGGGCAGGATTTCAGTTGTTTCATGGCGACTGTGACGCTATAACAATCTCAATGTTTGTAGACAGCACCGAACCTGGAAGAACTCTGAAGTCTATGGAGGACAGTTCTGGAACTCTGACAGGACAATCACACGTTGTTGTAGTGTTCAGGTTTATGGCAGATGGGGATCAATGCAGAGCAGTGTGAGGTGATACGCTTTGGTAGGAAAGACAATGAAAGACAATTTAAAACAGGCTGTGCCATTATAAAGCGGCTGCAGGAACAGAGGGTTCTGGGTGTATATGAGCACAGATTATTGAAGATGTCAGGACAAGTGAGGAGACCAGTAACTATCACAGATTAGTTTCAGTATCTAAGCTTTTTACAGGGGGAGGTGTAGGAGGGAGTCTCCATGCTCCCTTCCTGGGAGGTGGTGGTGACGATGTGTTGTGGGCCCATCCTCCTGCCCACCAAGACGGTGGGGATTACATTTGTACCAGCTCGACACAAAAGGGAGATGGCATCAGGGCCACGGCTTCTAAGTTGTGCCGGGGGGAAACGGAGCTGCCAGTGGGTTTAAAGTGAGAATTGCCCTTCACTGAACATTGCTCCTCACTCGGTCGGTGGGACGTGGATGTTTCAGAATCTCCATACAAAGCGTCCCTGTTCTCTCCGGCTCGTACCAGGGCCCTCCGCACATGGCGGGGGGAAGGGGGAGGGAACAGATACCGGGAACTCCACCACCAGGCTTGGCCATTTCTGTCCTAATCCAGGCTGTTTCTCCTGGAATGGGAGAAGGGGAGGGAGTGGGTGGGAGTGGGTGGTCCTGCTGTTAGTGTTAATGTAGGTGGGGAGGGGGTCATGGTGAGGTGTCCGAGGGAATCAGTCCACAGTGTTGTATCCATGCAGTGTTATTAGTGTGGGGGTGAAGTCGAGGGGGGTGGAGAGAGAGAGAGAGAGACAGACAGACAGACAGACAGAGACAGAGAGAGACAGAGACAGAGACAGAGAGAGAAGGTGCAGCATGCGGCAGTGAGA
Source organism: Chiloscyllium plagiosum (assembly GCF_037043375.1). Lineage (NCBI taxonomy): Eukaryota > Metazoa > Chordata > Chondrichthyes > Orectolobiformes > Hemiscylliidae > Chiloscyllium > Chiloscyllium plagiosum. The sequence continues at coordinate 36,591,239 of NW_028270176.1, read as the reverse complement.
GTGGTGGACCATGAGCCTTGTTCGGGGGTTGGTGCTGTAACAGATACACAGTGAGTGTGAGGGAGCAGAGAGAATACAGTGACCCTTATCCTGACAGAGTGGGGAAGGTTATTGATGCTTGTCATGTATTGCTGAAGATTTCTTCAGACCACAGATACTGCACTGAGCTGGGTGGTGAGCTCAGACCATGCTCGGTGGATCTGGTGGTGTCGCCCCCTCTGGGAAGAGAATGGTCCCCCTCTGTACTAGCCCATCCACCAGGACCTCCGTGCCCCTGTTGACAAACCGTGGTGTAATTGCCCCTTATCTGCCCTGCTCGGGGTAAACTATGCAGGGCAGCTCCATGCTGAGAAAGCTCAATCGTGTGCCCATTGGGCTTTTAAAGATGGCATCAGTGTCAGGGATCACGGAATATCCAGGGGTATCTGGCTGATGGTGTGTACCTCCAGCCATGAAGGATTCCATTTACAAAGCTGTGGAACAAATGCTCATCCAAAACTTTCCATCATCTGACCTCACACCAATATCACTTTTTCCCATCTTTCCTGGGAAGACTGGCTCATGTTACAGGATGCTATCGAAGTGTCTACATTTCAGCATTCTGCAACCTGGGAACACATCCTTCCGTGACACTGTCTCCCAGACTCCCCCTCTCTGTCTATTTCCTACACCCCTCCCATGCGGTGATATTTAAACTGATTCCCCCGCCATCTCTCTCTGGCAGTGATGTTCACATCCACAGCACCCCCTTATCAGGGCAACAATGGAGATATGGAGCTATAAATGGATGGGAGCTGTACATCCTGTCACCTCCAGCCCGGGTTGCAAATTTCCCCGCGCTGGGCAGTGATCTAACACAGTGTTACTGAGCATTGCACTGGGGTGGGGTATACAGCTCTACATTTTGGGAGGGTAACTACTCCTGGTTTACCGATCAATGCACTGGGTTGCTGTACACAGTCCTACATGCTGGGAGAATAACTGCTCCTGGTTTACAGACTAATGCACTGGTGTGGTGTACACAGTCCTACATTCTGGGAAATAACTGCTCCTGGTTTACAGAACAATGCACTGGGGTGCTGTAAACAGTCCTACATGCTGGGAGGGAAACTGCTCCTGGTTCACAGATCAATGCACTGGGGTGGTGTGCACATCTCTACATGCTGGGAGGGTAACTGCTCCTGGTTTACAGATCGATGCACTGAGGTGGTATTCACAATCCTACATGCTGGGAGGGTAACTGCTCCTGGGTGGCAGATCAATGCACTGGGGTGGTGTACATAGTCCTAATCACTTGGAGGGTAACTGCTCCAGGTTTGTAAATTAATTCACGGGAGATCACTGCACAGGTCGCTGTGCTGGTCATTCATTATGGTTGAGGTTTATAGATAATGCAATGGTGTGGTCTGTGCAGCTCCCCATGCTGGATGGATATTTGTTTCAGGTTCACACATTAGTGCCCTGCTGTGGTCTGCACAGCCCCCAGTGCTGGACAGATATCTCGTCCGGCTTTATAGATCAATGCACTGCTGTGGTCTGCACAGCTCTTGGTGCTGGACAGATATATGGTCTGGGTTTATAGATCAATGCACTGCTGTGGTCTGCGCAGTGCTCCACTCTCGACTGATTACTGGATTGTATTGACCAAGGCAATGGATGAATCTGGACAGATTGTTGGGTTGTAATGAGCAGTACACTGGCCTGGTCTGCCAGTGTTCCACGGTGAACAGATATCTCCTCTGGGTTTATGGTGTCTAGGCTGGTTCTGTGAGGTGGATTGACAATGTAGTATATCTAACCATTTCAGCTGATCTGGCAATGCCTTTAGTTCCCATTCCTGTGATTGGACCCTTCGTCTCTCACCCCATTAATGTTACAGTGTGTCCATGCACAGTACGTCATGTTGGTGGGGTGGGTAGGGGGAAAGGTGATGGACAGGTCAAGGAGTTCCCCGGAACGTTCTGTCCCTGATATTCTATAACTGTCATTCCCCGGAACGTTCCGTCCCCAACATTCCATAACTAACATTCCCTGGAATGTTCTGTTCCCAACATTCTATAACTGTCATTCCCCGGAACGTTCCGTCCCCAACATTCCATAACTAACATTCCCTGGAATGTTCTGTTCCCAACATTCTATAGCTGACACTCCCGGAACGTTCACTTCCCAACATTCTATAACTGACATTCCCCGGAACGGTCTGTCCATGACATTGTTTGTGAACGGCCGGACGTCAGTGAATTGAACAAACGATAAGATCCCGAGGGAAGAGATCCCGTTCCAGGGAGAAGGAGACACTGTTCCGAAGGCCCCTCAAGCAGTAAAAGGGGTGAATACGTTTTCCCTGCGTTTACATTTCTCCACGACACAGGATCGACCACAATTTAGACCAAAATACAGAAATTCCCAAACTCCGTTTGTCTTCAGGAAACTGGGAGAGAATCCTTCAGGACAGCAACGCTTCCACCCTCCGTATTAGGAACTGGGAAGGAGTGACCTGTGTCTGCTCTCGAGTGATCGAGTGTGTGGGAATGTTCTAGAAACCATCTGTCCTTATGGATGTGTCTCTGTGTGTTTGGAGATGGGAGGGTTTCTTGTGGTTTATGTCACATTTTCGTCAGTAATTCCGGCCTTCCCATTTGTTATTCTAGCTCCAGTTATGTTAATAAATCCCTGAATACAGGGACACATTTGAAAATCTCACTGGGTCCCTGATCAAACGGATCCCTTTGCCTCCAGGCTGATGGATAATGGGTTTGTTTTCCTACCTCACAGTTAACGTAGTGACCATCTACGTCCTGCTTTATAAAGATTGTGGATTGTCTCCATGTGTCAGACGTTACCTGGGGGCCATGGCAGCGGCAGATCTCCTGGTCATTATCCTCGACCTGATACTGAGACACATTCCCATTGTTTATTGGGAACAGTTTTATTTCCTGAAGGATTCCGTCCCCGTGTGTAATATCCACGCCGTCCTGCTTTATGCAGCCACTGACTGCTCTGTCTGGTTCACCGTCACTTTCACCTTTGATAGGTTTGTGGCCATTTGTTGCCAGAAGCTGAAAAGTAAATATTGCAGTGAGAAAACGGCGGCTGTGGTTCTGGGAGCAGTGACTGTGCTGGGCTGTTTAAAGAACATTTCCTGGTATTTTATGCTCAAGGCTCGGTATTGGCTGGAGAACCGCCCCTGGTTTTGTGAGATAACACACGCTGTTGCAGTCTCCAGTGTCTGGGTCACAATCGAGTTCCTCCACCACATTCTAACCCCGGGTGTCCCATTTCTCCTGATTCTGCTGCTCAATGTTCTCACCGTCAGACACATTGTAGTGACCAGCAGAGTCCGCAGGAGACTCCGCGCTCACACCAATGGGGACGCTCAGTCTGACACTGAAATGAGAAACCGAAAAAAATCTATAATTTTGCTGTTTGTGATCTCGGCCAATTTCATCCTGTTATGGTCAACGTTCATGCTGTATTCTATATGGTACCGGATGTGCTATATTGGGTATCGGTCTGTGTATCTGCATGCCTTTGTGCAGGAATTGGGCTTCATGCTGCAGCTCCTCAGTTGCTGCACAAACACCGCGATTTATGCCGTGACCCAGACTAAGTTCAGGCAGCAGCTGAAGAATGTGCTGAAATATCCCTTCACCCAAATCCATCCATCCATCAAATTCCATCATTAATCAATCCATCCGGGATTTTCTCATTTCAGTTCAGTGTTTCAGCGATGGGGCTATGGTAACAGACTGAGGGTAGCGCTCGTTTGTCCATCCTTATCCCACAGGGGGGTTACAGGGAAACATTTCAATGTTTCTCATAACTCAGGGGCCGGTGAGAAAAGGCACCATCCCACTGACTGTATCCAACGCTTCCATTTGTAAACAATAAAAATGTTGATTAAAGCGTGCCGAGCAGCAGAGTGAGCGATGTTGTTGGGTGTCTTTGTGTTGGAGAAGCTGAGCTGGAGAGAGACAGACTCAGCCCCAAGTCCTGGTCCTCAGGGAAGTGGAGGGCACCGCGCCCTGAGCTCAGGAGCTGGGTTTAACTCCCTCTGCCCCTCCCACTCCAACCTGGCCTCCCCATTTCCTCTCCCCTAGTCTCTCCACCTGCCTCCACTCTTTCCTCTCCCCCTCCCCTCCACTCTCTCTCTCTCCTGCCGTCTGTCTCCCTCCCGCAATTCCGACTCTACTCCATTTCCCCCCCCCCTCCTCTCACCTCCCACATCTCTCTATCATCTCACAACCACCCCTCCAACCACATGCAGCCACAGCACCAACCATTACCCGCCTTCCCAGTTTCTGGATCAGAGGGAGAGGGACGCGACAGGGAGACAGACTGCGTCAGGGAGGGAGGGAGGGGAAGGAGGGAGAAAGGTTTAGTCAGAGAGAAACAGAGGGAGGTGAGGAGAAAAAGAGACTGAGGTAGGTGGATCGAGAGTGAGAGAAGGTGGAGAGAAAGTGAAGGAGCAGGGAGAAAGAGAGAGAGAGGGGCAAGGGAGACATAATGTGAGGGAGAGTGAGAGAGAGAAATAGGGGAGGACATAATGAGAGAGAGTTCAGAGAGTGGGGGACAGAGAGTGGGGGACAGAGAGAGGGGCGACAGAGAGGGGGACAGAGAGAGAGGGATAGAGAGAGGGGGACAGAGAGAGTGAGGGGACAGAGAAAGGGGTACACAGAGAGGGCTGGGACCAAGAAAGTGGGACAGAGAGGGGGGATAGACAGAGGGGGACAGAGAGAGTGGGGACAGTGAGAGAGGGGGACAGAGAGAGTGGCGACAGAGAGAGGGGGGACAGAGAGAGAGGGGACAGAGAGAAAGAGGGGGACACAGAGAGGGGGTACAGAGAGAGGGCTGGGACAAATAAGGCGGGACAGAGAGGGGGCATAGGGACAGGGGGTCAGAGAGAAAGCGATAGAGAGAGAGGGGTAGAGAGAGAGAGAGGGGACAGAGCGAGTGAGGGGACAGAGAGAGGGGATACAGAGAGAGGGCTGGGACCGAGAAGGTGGGACAGAGGGGGTGGGGGAACAGAGCGGGGAGTCAGAGAGAGGGGTAAAGAGAGACGGGGACAGATGGAGAGGGGGACAGAGAGAGAGAGGGGGACAGAGAGAGGGGGACAGAGACCGGGAGGGACAGAGAGAGGGGAACAGAGAGAGGCGACAGATGGAGAAGGGGGACAGAGAGAGAGGGGACAGAGAGAGAGGGGCAGAGATGGGGGGACAGAGAGAGGGGGCAGAGTGGAGGGGGACAGAGAGAGAGGGTGGACAGAGAGGGGACGGACGGAGATGGGGGCAGAGAGAGGAGTACAGAGAGAGTGGGAACAGGAGAAAGGGGACAGAGAGGGTGGGGACAGGGAGAAGTTGGACAGAGAGAGTGGGGACAGGGACAAGGGGGGGCAGAGAGAGGGGGTACAGAGAGACGGCTGGGACCAATAAGGCGGGACAGAGAGGGCAGGGACAGAGAGGGGGGTCAGAGAGAGGGGTAAAGAGAGACGGGGACAGATTGAGTGGGGACGGAGACCGGGAGGGGCAGAGAGAGGGGGACAGAGAGAGGGGGACAGAGAGAGGGGGACAGAGAGAGGCGACAGATGGAGAAAGGGGACAGAGTGAGAGGGGATAGAGAGAGAGGGGACAGAGAGAAAGGGGACAGAGAGAGGGGGACAGAGAGAGGGGGGACAGAGAGAGGGGGCATAGGGGGGATAGAGAGAGGGGACAGAGAGAGGGGGAGAGAGGGAGGGGGCAGAGTGGAGGGGACAGAGAGAGAGGGTGGACAGAGAGGGGAGGGACGGAGATGGGGGACAGAGAGAGGGGTACAGAGAGAGTGGGGACAGGAGAAGGGGACAGGGATGGTGGGGACAGGGAGAAGCGGGACAGAGAGAGTGGGGACAGGAACAAGGGGGGCAGAGAGAGGGGGTCAGATAGAGGAGGGACAGAAAGGGGGGAAAGAGAGAGGGGGGAAAGAGGGAGGGGGACAGAGGGGGCGGACTGAGAGCGGGGGGACAGAGAGAGAGGAGGGGCAGGGGGCAGAGAGTGTGGTACAGAGAGAGGGGGACAGAGAGAGGAGGGGCAGGGGGTCAGAGAGAGGGGTTCAGAGAGAAAGAGACAGAGAGACAGGTGGTACAGAGAGAAAGGGATAGAGAGAAGGGGGGCAGAGAGAGTGGGGACAGAGAGGAGGGGAACAGAAAGGGGGGACAGAAAGAGGGGGGACAGGGAGAGGGGGACAGAGGTTGGATAGAGAGAGAGAGGGGGGCAGAGGGAGGGGTTACAGGGAGAAGGGAGACAGAGAGAGGAGTACAGAGAGGGGGGTAGATAGAGGGGGACAGAGAGAGGGGAGCAGAAGGGGGATAGAGAGAGGGGGGACAGGGGGGGAGAGAGGGAAGGGGACAGATAGAAAGGGGACAGGGAGAAGCGGGACAGAGAGTGGGGCACAGAGAGAGAGGGCAGAGGGAGGACAGAGAGAGGGGGACTGAGAGAGGGGTGTACAGAGAGGGGGGAACAGAGAGAGGGGGGCAGAGAGTGGGAGCAGAGAGAGGGAAACAGAGAGGGGGGGACAGTGAGAGGGGGACAGTGAGAGGGGTGTCAGAGAGGGGGAGAAAGAGAGATGGGGTGACAGAGTGATGGGGAGAGAGGGGAGCAGAGAGAGTGGTACAGATGGGACAGACTGAGAGCGGAGGGGCAGAGAGAAGGAGGGACAAAGAGAGAGGGAGACAGAGGGGTGAGGGGGATAGAGAGAGAGAGGGCCAGAGAGAGAGGGGGACAGAGAGAAAGGGATAGAGAGAGGGGGACAGAGAGAGGGGGTAAGAAAGAGGGGAACAGAGAGAGAGGGGGACAGAGGAAGAGGGGGGACAGAGAGAGGGGACAGAGATAGAGGGGGACAGAGGAAGAGGGGGAGAGAGAGGGGGGACAGAGAGAGGGTGGACAGTGAGAGGTGGACAGAGAGGGGGGTGTCAGAGAGGGAGAGAAAAAGAGATGGGGTGGCAGAGTGAGCAGGGACGGAGGGGAGCAGAATGAGTGGTACGGAGGGGGCAGACTGAGAGAGGAGGGGCAGAGAGAAGGAGGGACAGAGAGAGAGGGGGACAGAGGAAGAGGGGGACAGAGAAAGGGGACAGAGAGAGGGAGACAGAGAGAGGGGGACAGAGAGAGGGGGACAGAGAGAGGGAGACAGAGAGAGGGGACAGAGAGAGGGGACAGAGAGAGGGAGACAGAGAGAGAGGGGGACAGAGGAAGAGGGGGACAGAGAGAGTGGGACAGAGAGAGGGAGACAGAGAGGGGACAGAGAGAGGGGACAGAGAGAGAGGGGGACAGAGAGAGGGTGACAGAGAGAGGGGGACAGAGAGAGGGGACAGAGAGAGAGGGGGACAGAGGAAGAGGGGGGACAGAGAGAGGGGGACAAACAACGAGGGAGGACAGAGGGGGGGACAGAGAGAGGGGACAGAGAGAGAGGGGGACAGAGGAAGAGGGGGGAACAGAGAGAGGGGGAAGAGGGGGGTAGAGAGAGCGCGGACAGAGAGAGGGGGCAGAGTGGAGGGGGACAGAGAGAGCGGGTGGACTGAGAGGGTAGAGACGGAAATGGGGACAGAGAGAGGGGAACTAAGAGAGTGGGGACAGGGAAAAGGGGGACAGAGAGGGTAGGGACTGGGAGAAGGGGGGACAAAGAGACAGGGGTGCAGTAGATAGGGAGGAATGGGGGACAGAGAGAGGGGGTCAGATAGAGGGGGGAAGAGAGAGGGGGAAAGAGAGAGGGGGAAAGTGAGATGGCGAAAGAGAGAAGGGGACAGAGGGGGCGGACTGAGAGCGGGGGACAGAGAGAGAAGGGGCAGAGGGGGCAGAGAGAGCGTTACAGAGAGGGGGGAGAGAGAGAGGGGGCAGAGAGAGAGGTGGTTCAGAGAGAGGGGGACAGAGAGGAGGGGGACAGAGAGAATGGGGACAGAATGCAAGGGAACAGAGAAGGGGACAGCAGGGGGAGACAGAAAGAGGAGGGGACAGGGAGAGCGGGAAAGAGGTTGGATAGAGAGAGAGGGGGCAGAGGGAGGGAGTACAGGGAGAAGGGAGACAGAGAGGGGAGTACAGAGAGGGCGTACATAGAAGGGGACAGAGAGGGGTGCAGAGAGAAGGGGGACAGATAGAAAGGAGTCAGGGAGAAGAGGGACAGAGAGTGGGGTACAGGGAGGGTGACAGAGAGAGGAGGCAGAATGGGGATAGAGAGGAGGGACAGAGAGATGGGGCAGAGGGCGGACAGAGAGAGGGGGGACTGAGAGAGGGGGGTACAGAGAGGGAGGTACAGAGAGGGAGGAACAGAGAGGGGGGAAGAGAGAGAGAGGACAGAGAGAGAGGGGGGCAGAGAGGGGGGACAGAGAGAGAGGGACAGAGAGAGAGGGGGACAGAGGAAGAGGTGGACAGAGAGGGAGCTGTCAGAGAGGGGGAGAAAGAGAGATTGGGTGACAGAGTGAGGGGGTCAGAGGGGAGCAGAGTGAGTCGTACATGGGGGTCAGACTGAGAGCGGAGGGGCGGAGAGAAGGAGGGACAGAGAGAGAGGGGGATAGAGAGAGGGAGGACAGAGAGAGGGGGACAGAGAGAGGGGGGGACAGAGAAAGAGGGGGAATGATAGAGGGTGACAGAGAGAATGAGGGGCAGAGAGAGAGGTGGACTGAGAGAGGGGGACAGAGAGCGGGAGAGACGGGGGGGTGGGGGGCGCAGAGAGAGTGGGGGTCACAGAGAGAGGGGCGGCAGAGAGGGCAGAGAGTTGTGTAGAGAGAGGGGTACAGAGAGAGAGGACAGAGAGAGTGGGGGGCAGAGAGAGAGGGGGACAGAGAGAGGGGGGACAGAGACAGGGGAGGACAGAGACAGAGGGGGGCATAGAGAGTGAGGGGGACAGAGAGAGGGGGACAGAGAGAGGGGGGACAGAGAGAGATGGGGGGCCGAGAGAGAGGAGGACAGAGAGAGGGGTGAAAAGAGACAGGGGAGGACAGAGAAAGAGGAGGGACATAGAGAGAGGGGGGGGGAGAGAGAGGGGGACAGAGAGAGTGAGGGGGTACAGAGAGAGAGGGGGGGCAGAGAAAGAGGGGGGACATAGAGAGAGAGTGGGGGACAGACAGAGAGGGGAACAAGAGAGTGTGGCGAGAGAGAGGGTGGAGTGATAGAGGAGAGAGAGGGGTTAGGGAGAGGGGAAAGAGAGTGGGGGAACAGAGAGAGAGGGCGACAGAGAGAGGGTACAAAGAGAAAGGGGTGGACAGAGAGATGGGGACAGAGGGAGAGGGAGGGACAGAGTGAGATGGTGACAGAGAGAGTGGTGACAGAGAGGGGGGTGAGAGAGCAGGGGGTACAGAGAGGGGGGACAGAGAGAGAGTGGGGTCAGAGGGAGGAGACAGAGAGAGAGTGGGGACAGAGAGAGGGGGACATTGAGAGAAGGAGGAAAGAGAGATGGGGGCGCAGAGAGTCGGTGGACAGAAAGAAGGGGGCAGAGAGCGCGGGGGAAAGAAAGAGGAGGTAAGAGAAAGGAGGACTGAGGGAACGGACAGAGAGGGGGGGGACAGAGGGGGGGACAGAGAGAGGGGGACACAGAGAGGGGGTACAGATGGAGAGGGGAAAGAGACCGGGAGGGGCAGAGAGAAGGCGACAGAGCGAGGGGGACAGAGAGAGGGGTCAGAGAGAGGCGACAGATGGAGAAAGGGGACAGAGAGAGAGGGGACAGAGAGAGGGGACAGAGAGAGGGGGACAGAGAGAGGGGGGACAGAGAGAGGGGGCATAGGGGGGATAGAGAGAGAGGGGACAGAGAGAGGGGAAGAGAGGGAGGGGGCAGAGTGGAGGGGGACAGAGAGAGAGGGTGGACAGAGAGGGGAGGGACGGAGATGGGGGACAGAGAGAGGGGTACAGAGAGAGTGGGGACAGGAGAAGGGGACAGGGAGGGTGGGGACAGGGAGAAGCGGGACAGAGAGAGTGGGGACAGGAAGAAGAGGGTGGGCAGAGAGAGGGGCTCAGATAGAGGAGAGACAGAAAGGGGGGAAAGAGAGAGGGGGAAAGAGGGAGGGGGACAGAGGGGGCGGACTGAGAGCGGAGGGACAGAGAGAGAGGAGGGGCAAGGGGCAGAGAGTGTGGTACAGAGAGAGGGGGACAGAGAGAGGAGGGGCAGGGGGTCAGAGAGAGGGGTTCAGAGAGAAAGGGACAGAGAGAGAGGTGGTACAGAGAGAAAGGGATAGAGAGAAGGGGGACAGAGAGAGTGGGGACAGAGAGGAGGGGAACAGAAAGGGGGGACAGAAAGAGGGGGGACTGAGAGAGGGGTGTACAGAGAGGGGGGAACAGAGAGAGGGCAGAGAGTGGGGGCAGAGAGAGGGAAACAGAGAGAGGGGGGACAGTGTGAGGGGGACAGTGAGAGGGGTGTCAGAGAGGGGGAGAAAGAGAGATGGGGTGACAGTGTGAGAGGGGCAGAGGGGAGCAGAGAGAGTGGTACAGATGGGGCAGACTGAGAGCGGAGGGGCAGAGAGAAGGAGGGACAAAGAGAGAGGGGGACAGAGGGGCGAGGGGGGATAGAGAGTGAGGGACAGAGAGAGGGGGACAGAGAGAGGGGGACAGAGAGAGGGGGACAGAGAGAGGGGGTAAGAAAGAGGGGGACAGAGAGAGAGGGGGACAGAGGAAGAGGGGGGACAGAGAGAGGGGACAGAGAGAGAGGGGACAGAGGAAGAGGGGGACAGAGAGGGGGGACAGAGGGAGGGTGGACAGTGAGAGGTGGACAGAGAGGGGGGTGTCAGAGAGGGAGAGAAAAAGAGATGGGGTGGCAGAGTGAGCAGGGACGGAGGGGAGCAGAATGAGTGGTACGGAGGGGGCAGACTGAGAGCGGAGGGGCAGAGAGAAGGAGGGACAGAGAGAGAGAGGGGGACAGAGGGGGGAAAGAGAGAGGGAGACAGAGAGAGGGGGACAGAGAGAGGGGGACAGAGAGAGGGAGACAGAGAGAGAGGGGACAGAGATAGGGGACAGAGATAGGGAGACAGAGAGAGAAAGGGACAGAGGAAGAGGGGGACAGAGAGAGGGGGACAGAGAGAGGGATACAGAGAGGGGACAGAGAGAGGGGACAGAGAGAGAGGGGGACAGAGAGAGGGTGACAGAGAGAGGGGGACAGAGAGGGGGACAGAGAGAGAGGGGGACAGAGGAAGAGGGGGACAGAGAAAGGGGACAGAGAGAGGGAGACAGAGAGAGGGGGACAGAGAGAGGGGGACAGAGAGAGGGAGACAGAGAGAGGGAACAGAGAGAGGGGACAGAGAGAGGGAGACAGAGAGAGAGGGGGACAGAGGAAGAGGGGGACAGAGAGAGTGGGACAGAGAGAGGGAGACAGAGAGGGGACAGAGAGAGGGGACAGAGAGAGAGGGGGACAGAGAGAGGGTGACAGAGAGAGGGGGACAGAGAGAGGGGACAGAGAGAGAGGGGGACAGAGGAAGAGGGGGGACAGAGAGAGGGGGACAAACAACGAGGGAGGACAGAGAGGGGGGACAGAGAGAGGGGACAGAGAGAGAGGGGGACAGAGGAAGAGGGGGGAACAGAGAGAGGGGGCAGAGTGGAGGGGGACAGAGAGAGCGGGTGGACTGAGAGGGTAGGGACGGAAATGGGGACAGAGAGAGGGGGACTAAGAGAGTGGGGACAGGGAAAAGGGGGACAGAGAGGGTAGGGACTGGGAGAAGGGGGGACAAAGAGACAGGGGTGCAGTAGATAGGGAGGAATGGGGGACAGAGAGAGGGTGTCAGATAGCGGGGGGAAGAGAGAGGGTGACAGAGAGAGGGGGACAGAGAGGGGGACAGAGAGAGAGGGGGACAGAGGGGCGAGGGGGGATAGAGAGTGAGGGACAGAGAGAGGGGGACAGAGAGAGGGGGACAGAGAGAGGGGGTAAGAGAGAGGGGGACAGAGAGAGGGTGACAGAGAGAGGGGGACAGAGAAGGGGACAGAGAGAGAGGGGGACAGAGGAAGAGGGGGGACAGAGAGAGGGGGACAGACAGCGAGGGAGGACAGAGAGAGGGGGACAGAGAGAGGGGACAGAGCGAGAGGGGGACAGAGGAAGGGGGGTGACAGAGAGAGGGGGACAGAGAGAGGGAGACAGAGAGGGGGACAGAGAGAGAGGGGGACAGAGGAAGAGGGGGGACAGAGAGAGGGGGACAGACAGCGAGGGAGGACAGATAGAGGGGGAGAGAGAGAGGGGACAGAGAGAGAGGGGGACAGAGGAAGGGGGGGAACAGAGAGAGGGGGAAGAGGGGGATAGAGAGAGTGCGGACAGAGAGAGGGGGCAGAGTGGAGGGGGACAGAGAGAGCGGGTGGACTGAGAGGGTAGGGACGGAAATGGGGACAGAGAGAGGGGGACTAAGAGAGTGGGGACAGGGAAAAGGGGGACAGAGAGGGTAGGGACTGGGAGAAGGGGGGACAAAGAGACAGGGTTGCAGTAGATAGGGAGGAATGGGGGGACAGAGAGAGGGCGTCAGATCGAGGGGGGAAGAGAGAGGGGGAAAGAGAGAGGGGGAAAGTTAGATGGCGAAAGAGAGAAGGTGACAGAGGGGGCGGACTGAGAGCGGGGGGACAGAGAGAGAAGGGGCAGAGGGGGCAGAGAGAGCGGTACAGAGAGGGGGGACAGAGAGAGGGGGGCAGAGAGAGAGGTGGTTCAGAGAGAGGGGGACAGAGAGGAGGGGGACAGAGAGAATGGGGACAGAATGCAAGGGAACAGAGAGGGGGACAGCAGGGGGAGACAGAAAGAGGAGGGGACAGGGAGAGCGGGAAAGAGGTTGGATAGAGAGAGAGGGGGCAGAGGGAGGGAGTACAGGGAGAAGGGAGACAGAGAGGGGAGTACAGAGAGGGCGTACATAGAAGGGGACAGAGAGGGGTGCAGAGAGAAGGGGGACAGATAGAAAGGAGTCAGGGAGAAGTGGGACAGAGAGTGGGGTACAGAGAGGGTGACAGAGAGAGGGGGCAGAATGGGGATAGAGAGGAGGGACAGAGAGATGGGGCAGAGGGCGGACAGAGAGAGGGGGGACTGAGAGAGGGGGGTACAGAGAGGGAGGTACAGAGAGGGAGGAACAGAGAGGGGGGAAGAGAGAGAGAGGGACAGAGAGAGAGGGGGACAGAGAGAGGGGGACAGAGAGAGAGGGACAGAGAGAGAGGGGGACAGAGGAAGAGGTGGACAGAGAGGGAGCTGTCAGAGAGGGGTGAAAGAGAGATGGGGTGACAGAGTGAGGGGGTCAGAGGGGAGCAGAGTGAGTAGTACATGGGGGTCAGACTGAGAGCGGATGGGCAGAGAGAAGGAGGGACAGAGAGAGAGGGGAATAGAGAGAGGGAGGACAGAGAGAGGGGGACAGAGGGTGGGGGGAACAGAGGAAGAGGGGGACAGATAGAGGGTTACAGAGAGAATGAGGGGCAGAGAGAGAGGTGGACTGAGAGAGGGGGACAGAGAGCGGGAGAGACGGGAGTGGGGGGCGCAGAGAGAGTGGGGGTCACAGAGAGAGGGGCGGCAGAGAGGGCAGAGAGTTGTGTAGAGAGAGAGGGGTACAGGGAGAGAGGACAGAGAGAGTGGGGGGCAGAGAGAGAGGGGGACAGAGAGAGAGAGGGGGGACAGAGACAGGGGAGGACAGAGACAGAGGGGGGCATAGAGAGAGAGGGGGACAGAGAGAGGGGGGACAGAGAGAGAGGGGGACAGAGAGAGAGGGGGGACAGAGACAGGGGAGGACAGAGAAAGAGGAGGGACATAGAGAGAGAGGGGGGGAGAGAGAGGGGGGGACAGAGAGAGAGGGGTGGACAGAGAGAGAGGGGGACAGAGAGAGTGAGGGGTTACACAGAGAGAGGGGGGACAGAGAAAGAGGGGGGACATAGAGAGAGTGGGGGACAGACAGAGAGGGGAACAAGAGAGTGTGGCGAGAGAGAGGGTGGAGTGATAGGGGAGAGAGAGGGGTTAGAGAGAGGGGAAAGAGAGTGGCGGAACAGAGAGAGAGGGCGACAGAGAGAGGGTACAAAGAGAGAGGTGTGGACAGAGAGATGGGGACAAAGGGAGAGGGAGGGACAGAGTGAGATGGTGACAGAGAGAGTGGGGACAGAGAGGAGGGTGAGAGAGCAGGGGGTACAGAGAGGGGGGACAGAGAGAGAGTGGGGTCAGAGGGAGGGGACAGAGAGAGAGAGAGGGGACAGAGATAGGGGGACATTGAGAGAAGGGGGAAAGAGAGATGGGGGCGCAGAGAGTGGGTGGACAGAAAGAGGGGGCAGAGAGCGCGGGGGAAAGAAAGAGGAGGTAAGAGAAAGGAGGACAGAGGGAACGGACAGAGAGGGGGGGACAGAGGGGGGGACAGAGAGAGGGGCGGTCAGAGAGGGAGGTGACAGAGGGGTGGACAGAGGGGGTACAGAGAGAGGGACGGTCAGAGAGAGAGGGGACAGAAAGAGAGGGCGACAAGAGAATGGGGAGAGAGGTAGGGGAGAGATGGGGAGAGAGGGGGGTAAAGAGAGGGGGAAGAGAGAGAGGGTGGACAGAGAGAGGGGGACGGTAAGTGGTGGGACAGAGAGAGGGGGACAGAGAGAGGTGTACAGAGAGAGAGGGGTGGACAGAGAGATGGGGACAGAGGGAGGGGAGAGGAGAGTACAGAGAGAGGGGGACAGACAGAGGGGTTACAGGGAGAGAAGGGGACAGAGAGAGAGAGAGAGGGGACAGAGAGAGAGGGCGGACAGAGAGAGGGGGACGGGGGGTATTGAGAGAAGAGGACAGCGAGGGGGGGACAGAGAGAGAGGGACAGAGGGGTGGACAGAGGGACGGGGAGAGGGGACAGAGGGGGGATAGAAAGAGGGGACACAGAGAGAAGTGAACGGAGAGAGAGGGGGGACAGAGGGGGGACAGAGATGGGAGACAGAGAGAAGGGGGAGAGAGATGGAGGATAGAGAGAGGAGGGCAGAGGGAGGGGAACGGAGAGAAAGGGGACAAAGAAAGGAGGGGACAGAGAGAGAGTGACGGAGAGAGAGTGACGGAGAGGGAGACAGAGAGGCGGGGACGGGGGATTGAGAGATGGGGACAGAGAGAGGGGGACAGAGGAGGACACGGGGGAGTGTACGGGGGGGACAGAGAGAGGGAGATAGAAAGAGGGGGACAGAGAGAGGGGAATGGAGTGAGAGGGGGTACGGAGGGGGGGACAGAGAGGGGGGCAGAGAGAGGGGGAGCACAGAGAGGGGGGAACAGAGAGAGAGGAGGGACAGAGAGAGAGGGGACAGAGAGAGGGGGTCAGATAGAGGGGGGAAGAGAGAGCGGGAAAGAGAGAGGGGGGAAAGTGAGATGGCGAAAGAGAGAAGGGGACAGAGGGGGCGGACTGAGAGCGGGGGGACAGAGAGAGAAGGGGCAGAGGGGGGCAGAGAGAGCGGTACAGAGAGGGGGGACAGAGAGAGGGGGGCAGAGAGAGAGGTGGTTCAGAGAGAGGGGGACAGAGAGAATGGGGACAGAATCCAAGGGAACAGAGAGGGGGACAGCAGGGGGAGACAGAAAGAGGAGGGGACAGGGAGAGCGGGAAAGAGGTTGGATAGAGAGAGAGGGGGCAGAGGGAGGGAGTACAGGGAGAAGGGAGACAGAGAGGGGAGTACAGAGAGGGCGTACATAGAAGGGGACAGAGAGGGGTGCAGAGAGAAGGGGGACAGATAGAAAGGAGACAGGGAGAAGTGGGACAGAGAGTGGGGTACAGAGAGGGTGACAGAGAGAGGGGGCAGAATGGGGATAGAGAGGAGGGACAGAGAGATGGGGCAGAGGGCGGACAGAGAGAGGGGGGACTGAGAGAGGGGGGTACAGAGAGGGAGGTACAGAGAGGGAGGAACAGAGAGGGGGGAAGAGAGAGAGAGGGACAGAGATAGAGGGGGACAGAGAGAGGGGGACAGAGAGAGAGGGACAGAGAGAGAGAGGGGGACAGAGGAAGAGGTGGACAGAGAGGGAGCTGTCAGAGAGGGGTGAAAGAGAGATGGGGTGACAGAGTGAGGGGGTCAGAGGGGAGCAGAGTGAGTAGTACATGGGGGTCAGACTGAGAGCGGATGGGCAGAGAGAAGGAGGGACAGAGAGAGAGGGGAATAGAGAGAGGGAGGAAAGAGAGAGGGGGGGGACAGAGGAAGAGGGGGACAGATAGAGGGTGACAGAGAGAATGAGGGACAGAGAGAGTGGTGGACTGAGAGAGGGGGACAGAGAGCGGGAGAGACGGGGGGTGGGGGGCGCAGAGAGAGTGGGGATCACAGAGAGAGGGGCGGCAGAGAGGGCAGAGAGTTGTGTAGAGAGAGAGGGGTACAGAGAGAGAGGACAGAGAGAGTGGGGGGCAGAGAGAGAGGGGACAGAGAGAGAGAGGGGGACAGAGACAGGGGAGGACAGAGACAGAGGGGGGCATAGGGAGAGAGGGGGACAGAGAGAGGGGGACAGAGAGAGGGGGGACAGAGAGAGAGGGGGGGCAGAGAGAGAGGGGGACAGAGAGAGAGGGGGGACAGAGACAGGGGAGGACAGAGAAAGAGGGGGGACATAGAGAGAGAGGGGGGCAGAGAGGGGGGGACAGAGAGAGAGGGGTGGACCGAGAGAGAGGGGGACAGAGAAAGAGGGGGGACATAGAGAGAGTGGGGGACAGACAGAGAGGGGAACAAGAGAGTGTGGCGAGAGAGAGGGTGGAGTGATAGGGGGGAGAGAGGGGTTAGAGAGAGGGGGAAGAGAGTGGGGGAACAGAGAGAGAGGGCGTCAGAGAGAGGGTACAAAGAGAGAGGGATGGACAGAGAGATGGGGACAGAGGGAGAGGGAGGGACAGAGTGTGATGGTGACAGAGAGAGTGGGGACTGAGAGGAGGGTGAGAGAGCAGGGGGTACAGAGAGGGGGGTACAGAGAGAGAGTGTGGTAAGAGGGAGGGGACAGAGAGAGAGTGGGGACAGAGAGAGGGGGACATTGAGAGAAGGGGGAAAGAGAGATGGGGCGCAGAGAGTGGGTGTACGGAAAGAGGGGTCAGAGAGCGCGGGGAAAGAAAGAGGAGGTAAGAGAAAGGAGGACAGAGGGAACGGACAGAGAGGGGGGGTCAGAGAGAGGGGCGGTCAGAGAGGGAGGGGACAGAGGGGGGGACAGAGGGGGGGACAGAGAGAGGGATGGTCAGAGAGAGAGGGGACAGAAAGAGAGGGCGACAAGAGAATGGGGGAGAGAGGTAGGGGAGAGATGGGGAGAGAGGGGGGTAAAGAGAGGGGGAAGAGAGAGAGGGTGGACAGAGAGAGGGGGACGGTGAGTGGGGGGACAGAGAGAGAGAGGGACAGAGAGAGGTGTACAGAGAGAGAGGGGTGGACAGAGAGATGGGGACAGAGAGAGGGGTTACAGGGAGAGAGGGGGACAGAGAGAGAGAGGGGACAGAGAGATAGCGCGGACAGAGAGAGAGGGGGACGGGGAGTATTGAGAGAAGAGGACAGCGAGGGGCGGACAGAGAGAGAGCGACAGAGGGGTGGACAGAGGGACGGGGAGGGGGGACAGAGGGGGGATAGAAAGAGGGGACACAGAGAGAAGTGAACGGAGAGAGAGGGGGTCAGAGGCGGGACAGAGATGGGGGACAGCGAGAAGGGGGTCAGAGATGGAGGATAGAGAGAGGAGGGCAGAGAGATGGGAACGGAGAGAAAGGGGACAAAGAAAGGAGGGGACAGAGAGAGAGGGACGGAGAGAGAGTGACGGAGAGGGAGACAGAGAGGCGGGGACGGGGGGATTGAGAGAGGGGGACAGAGAGAGGGGGACAGAGGAGGACACGGAGGGGTGTACGGGGGGGGACAGAGAGAGGGAGATAGAAAGAGGGGGACAGAGAGAGGGGAATGGAGAGAGAGGGGGTACGGAGGGGGGAACAGAGAGGGGGGCAGAGAGAGGTGGAGCAGAGAGAGGGGGGAACAGAGAGAGAGGAGGGACAGAAAGAGAGAGGAGAGAGAGAGGGAACAGAGAGAGAGGTGGGGACGTGGGGACAGAGAGAGGGGGGCAGAGAGAGAGGGGACAGACAGAGGAGAACGGTGAGAGATGGGGACAGAGAGGGGAATGGAGAGAGGGGGCACAGAGCGGGGGATCACAGAGAGGGGAACGGAGAGAGAGTGGGACAGAGAGAGGGGGACAGAGGGGGGAACGGAGGGGGGGCAGAGAGAGGGGACAGAGGGAGAGTGAGGGACAGAGTGAGAAGGTGACAGAGAGTGTGGGGAAAGAGAGGAGGGTGACAGAGCAGTGGGTACAGAGAGGGGGACAGAGTGAGGGGAACGGGGAGGGGGGAGACAGAGAGAGGGGGGACAGAGAGAGGGGGGACAGAGAGAGGTGAACGGAGAGAGATGGGGGACAGAGAGAGGGGACAGAGAGAGTGTTAGACAGAGAGAGGGGGACTGAGAGAGGGGGACAGAAAGAGAGAGGGGGACAGAGAGAGCGGGACAGAGAGAGGGGGACGGAGAGAGGGGGACGGAGAGAGATTGACGGAGAGGGGGAAAGAGAGAGGGGGGACAGAGAGAGTGGGGACAGAGAGGGTGGGGACAAAGATGGGGGGACAGAGATGGGGAGATAGTGAGGGGGGGGACAGAGAGTTGAACGGGGAGGGGGGAGACAGACAGAGGGGTGAGAGAGGGGGACAGAGAGAGGAAAACGGAGAGAGAGAGGGACAGAGAGAGGGACAGAGAGAGGGTTGGACAGAGAGAAGGGGACAGAGAGAGGGGGACAGAGAGAGAGGGGGACAGAGAGAGCGGGACAGAGAGAGAGAGGGACGAAGAGAGACTGACGGAGTGAGGGACAGAGAGGGGGGAACGGGGGGTATTGAGAGAGGGGGACAGAGAGGGGGGAGAGAGAGGGGGGACAGTGAGAGAGGGACAGAGATAGAGGGACAGAGAGAGGGGGACAGAGTGGGTGACAGAGGGTAGGGGACGGGGAGACAGAGAGAGGGGGGATAGAAAGGGGGGAGATAGAAAGAGGGGGACAGAGAGAGGGGAACGGAGAGACACGGGAGACGGAGAGGGGGGGACAGAGCGGGGGGACAGAGAAAGGGGGGCAGAGAGAGGGGGGACAGAAGAGAGGGGGACGGAGAGAGGGGGACGGAGAGAGATTGACGGAGAGGGGGAAAGAGAGAGGGGGGACAGAGAGAGTGGGGACAGAGAGGGTGGGGACAAAGATGGGGGGACAGAGATGGGGAGATAGAGAGGGGGGGGACAGAGAGTTGAACGGGGAGGGGGGAGACAGACAGAGGGGTGAGAGAGGGGGACAGAGAGAGGAAAACGGAGAGAGAGAGGGACAGAGAGAGGGACAGAGAGAGGGTTGGACAGAGAGAAGGGGACAGAGAGAGGGGGACAGAGAGAGAGGGGGACAGAGAGAGCGGGACAGAGAGAGAGGGACGAAGAGAGACTGACGGAGTGAGGGACAGAG
Organism: Chiloscyllium plagiosum; assembly: GCF_037043375.1. NCBI lineage: Eukaryota > Metazoa > Chordata > Chondrichthyes > Orectolobiformes > Hemiscylliidae > Chiloscyllium > Chiloscyllium plagiosum. Next base: position 36,571,880 of record NW_028270176.1, on the reverse strand, counting down.
AGGGGGGAACGGGGGGTATTGAGAGAGGGGGACAGAGAGGGGGGAGAGAGAGGGGGGACAGTGAGAGAGGGACAGAGATAGAGGGACAGAGAGAGGGGGACAGAGTGGGTGACAGAGGGTAGGGGACGGGGAGACAGAGAGAGGGGGGATAGAAAGGGGGGAGATAGAAAGAGGGGGACAGAGGGAGGGGAACGGAGAGACACGGGAGACGGAGAGGGGGGGACAGAGCGGGGGGACAGAGAAAGGGGGGCAGAGAGAGGGGGGACAGAAGAGAGGGGGACAGAGAGAGCGGGACACAGAGAGAGGGGGACAGAGAGAGGGGGTGCAGAGAGAGGGGGAGAAAGAGAGATGGGATGACAGAGTGAGGGGACAGGGGGTGCAGGCAGAGTGGTACATAGAACATAGAACATAGAACATAGAAGAATACAGCGCAGTACAGGCCCTTGGGCCCTCGATGTTGCGCCGATCCAAGCCCACCTAAACTACACTAACCCACTATCCTCCATATACCTATCCAATGCCCTCTTAAATGCCCATAAAGAGGGAGAGTCCACCACTGTTACTGGCAGGGCATTCCATGAACTAACGACTCGCTGAGTGAAGAACCTACCCCTAACATCAGTCCTATATCTACCCCCCCTTAATTTAAAGCTATGCCCCCTTGTAATACCCGACTCAATACGCGGGAAAAGGTTCATACTGTCGACCCTATCTAACCCCCTAATCATCTTGTACACCTCAATCAAGTCACCCCTAAACCTTCTTTTCTCTAGTGAAAACAGCCCCAAGTGCCTCAGTCTTTCCTCATACGATTTTCCTTCCATACCAGGCAACATCCTGGTAAACCTCCTCTGCACCCGTTCCAATGCCTCCACATCCTTCCTATAGTATGGCGACCAAAACTGCACACAATATTCCAGATGTGGCCGTACCAGAGTCTTATACAACTGCATCATGACCTCAGGACTCCGAAACTCAATTCCTCTACCAATAAAAGCCAGTACGCCATATGCCTTCCTCACCGCACTATTTACCTGGGTGGCAACTTTCAGAGATCTGTGTACATGGACACCAAGATCCCTCTGCTCATCCACACTACCAAGTATCCGACCATTAGCCCAGTACCCCATCTTTTTGTTATTCTTCCCAAAGTGAATCACCTCGCACTTAGCTACATTGAATTCCATCTGCCACCTTTCTGCCCAGCTCTGCAGCTTCTCTATATCCTGCTGTAACCTGCCACATGCTTCCTCACTGTCAACAACTCCTCCGACTTTCGTATCATCCGCAAACTTGCTCACCCAACCTTCTAACCCCTCTTCCAGGTCATTTATAAAAATGACAAACAGCAATGGTCCCAAAACAGATCCTTGCGGAACACCGCTAGTGACAGCACTCCATGAAGAAACTTTGCCATCAACTACTACCCTCTGTCTTCTTCCATCCAGCCAATTCCTAATCCAAACCTCCAACTCACCCTCAATGCCATATCTCCGTATTTTCTGCAGTAGCCTACCATGGGGAACCTTATCAAACGCCTTACTAAAATCCATATATACCACATCTACCGCTTTCCCCTCATCAACCTCCTTCGTCACCTTTTCAAAGAATTCAATAAGGTTTGTGAGGCACGACTTGCCCTTCACAAAACCATGCTGACTATCCTTGATCACATTATTCCTATCTAGATGTGCATAAATCCTATCCCTTACAATTCTCTCTAAGACTTTGCCCACAACAGAAGTGAGACTCACCGGCCTATAGTTACTAGGGCTATCCCTACTCCCCTTTTTGAACAAGGGAACCACATTTGCTATCCTCCAGTCTTCTGGGACTACTCCTGTAGACAAAGAGGACATAAAAATCAAGGCCAATGGCTCTGCAATCTCCTCCCTTGCTTCCCAGAGAATCCTAGGATAAATGTCATCAGGCCCAGGGGACTTATCTATTTTCACCTTTTCCAGGATTTCCAACACCTCTTCTCTACATACCTCAAAGCCATCCATTCTACTTATTTGTGCCTCAGTATTCTCATCGACAACAATGCCCTGTTCCTGAGTGAATACTGAAGAAAAGTATTCATTCAGTGTCTCCCCAATCTCTTCCGCCTCCACACGCAACTTCCCCCTACTATCCTTGACTGGACCTATTCCTACCCTAGTCATTCTTTTATTCCTAACATACCTATAGAAAGCCTTAGGGTTTTCCCTAATCCTATCTACTAAGGACCTTTCATGTCCCCTCCTTGCTGCTTTTAGCTCTCTCTTCAGGTCCTTCCTGGCTACCCTATAACTCTCAATCGCCCCAATTGAACCTTCACGTCTCATCTTGAGATAGGCCGCCCTCTTCCATTTAACAAGGGATTCCAATTCCTTATTAAACCACGGCTCCCTCGCACGACCCTTTCCTTCCTGCCTGACAGGTACATAATTATCAAGGACACTCAATAGTTGCCCCTTGAACAAGTTCCACATATCATTTACACTCTTGCCTTGGAGTCTACTTTTCCAAGCCACACATCCTAAGTCATGCCTCACCGCATCATAATTTCCCTTACCCCAGCTATAATTCTTGCCCTGTAGTACACACTTATCCCTCTCCATCACGAGTGTAAAAATCACCGAATTATGGTCACTATCCCCAAAGTGCTCACCTACCTCTAATTCTAACACCTGGCCTGGTTCGTTACCCAGAACCAAATCCAGTATGGCCTCACCTCTTGTTGGCCTGTCTACATATTGTGTCAGGAAACTCTCCTGCACACATTGAACAAACACTGACCCATCTAACGAACTTGAGCTATAGCTTTCCCAATCAATATCAGGAAAGTTAAAGTCCCCCATAACAACCACCCTATTACTGTCACTCATCTCCTGAATCACCTTCCCAATCCTTTCTTCAATGATTCTAGGACTATTAGGAGGCCTGTAAAAGACTCCTAACAGGGTGACCTCACCTTTCCTATTCCTAACTTCAGCCCAAACTACCTCAGATGGCAAGTCCTCATCCATCGTCCTTTCCCCCGCTGTAATACTATCTTTGACAAGCAATGCCACACCTCCCCCTCTTTTACCCCCACCTCTGACCCTACTAAAACATTTAAATCCCGGAACCTGCAACAGCCAATCTAGTCCCTGTACAGAGCGGGCAGACTGAGAGCGGGGGGCAGAGAGTAGGAGGGACAGAAAGAGAGGGGGACAGAAGGAGGGGCGACAGAGAGAGAGGGGGACAGAGAGAGGGGGACAGAGAGAGAGGGGGACAGGGAGAGGGGGGACAGAGAGGGGGGTGACACGGAGTAAGTGGGACAGAGAGAGGGGTCAGAGAGAGGAGGGACAGAGTGGGGGACAGTGAGAGGGCAACGGAGAGAGAGGGGGACAGAGAGAAAGGGGAGACGGGGGGGACAGACAGAGAGAGGACAGAGAGAGGGGAACGGAGAGAGAGAGGTGGGGACCGGGGGACAGAGAGAGCGGGGCAGAGAGAGGGGACAGACAGAGAGGGGAACGGTGAGAGAGGGGGGACAGAGAGAGGGGAACGGAGAGAGGGGGGACAGAAAGAGAGAGGGGGACAGAGAGAGCGGGACAGAGAGAGGGGGACAGAGAGAGAGGGGGAATGGGAGAGGGGGTCAGAGAGAGAGGGGGACAGAGAGAGAGGGGACAGAGAGAGGAGGATACAGAGAGAGGGGAACAGAGAGAGGGGGAAGAGAGAGGGGGACAGAGAGAGGAGGACAGAGAGAGGGGAGCAGAGAGGGGGAACAGTGAAGGGGGACAGTGAGAGGGGGACAGTGAGAGGGGTACAGAGAGGGGGAGAAAGACAGATGGAGTGACAGAATGAGAGGGCAGGGGGTGCAGACAGAGAGCGGGGAGGCAGAGAGAAGTAGGGACAGAGAGAGAGGGGAACAGAGGAAGAGGGGGCACAGAGACAGGGGAGACAGAGAGAGGGGGACAGAGTGAGGGGGACAGAGAGAGAGGGGGACTGAGATAGGAGGGAACAGAGGGAGAGGGGGTCAGAAAGAGGGGTGGAAGGGGGAAGAGAGGGGGTGACAAAGAGAGAGGAGGACAGAGAGAGAGGGGGACAAGAGAGTGGGTGGAGAAAGAGGGTGTAGTGATAGGGGAGAGAGGGTGTAGAGAGAGGGGGAAGAGAGAGGGGGGAAAGAGAGAGGGGTGCAGAGAGAGGGGTGTGGACAGAGAGATGGGGACAGAGGGAGAGGGAGGGACAGAGTGAGAAGGTGACAGAGAGGGTAGGGACAGAGAGAGGGGTGACGGTGAGAATGAGGGACAGAGAGAGGGGTCAGAGAGAGGGGGGACAGAGAGAGGGGGGACAGAGAGAGAGGGTTAGAGAGAGGGGGGACAGGAAGAGGGGGACAGGGAGAGGGGGGACAGAGAGAGGGGGGACAGAGAGAGGGGGACAGAGGGAGGGGGGACAGAGAGAGGGGGACAGAGAGAGGGGAACGGAGAGACAGGGGGGACGGAGAGAGGGGGAAAGAGAGGTGGGACAGAGAGAGGGGGTGCAGAGAGAGGGTGACAGAGAGAGTGTTGGACAGAGAGAGAGGGGGAAAGAGAGAGGGGTCAGAGAGAGGGGGGACAGAGAGAGGGGGGACAGAGAGAGAGGTTTAGAGAGAGGGGGGGCAGGGAGAGGGGGACAGGGAGAGGGGGGACAGAGAGAGGGGGGGCAGAGAGAGGGGGTACAGAGAGAAGGGGTACAGAGAGAGGGGGGACAGAGAGAGGGGGACAGAGGGAGGGGGGACAGAGAGAGGGGTACGGGGGGCAGATAGGGTGGGGACAGAGATGGGGGGACAGAGAGGGGGGACAGAGAGAGGGGGACAGAGAGAGGGGAACGGGGAGGGGGGAGACAGAGAGAGGGGGACAGAGAGAAGTGAACGGAGAGAGAGGGAACAGAGAGAGTGGGAAAGAGAGGGAGGAAAGAGAGTGGGGAACGGAGAGAGAGGGGGGACAGAGAGAGGGGGACAGAGAGATGGTTGGACAGAAAGAGGGAGACAGAGAGAGGGGGACAGAGAGAGAGGGACGGAGAGAGAGTGACGGAGAGGGGGACAGAGAGAGGGGGACGGGGGGATTGGGAGAGGGGGAGAGAGGGGGGGACAGAGAGAGAGGGACAGAGGGAAGGGGACAGAGGGGGTGACAGAGGGAGGGGGACGGGGGACAGAGAGAGGGGGGATAGAAAGGGAGGAATAGAGACAGGGGGATGGAGAGGGGGTGACAGAGAGGGGGGACAGAGAGAGGGGGCAGAGAGAGGGGGGACAGACAGAGGGGAATGGTGAGAGAGGGGAGACAGAGAGAGGGGAACGGAGAGAGAGGGGGACAGAGAGAGGGGGTACACAGAGAGGGGGACACAGAGAGGGGAACGGAGAGAGAGGGGGGACAGAGAGAGGGGAATAGAGAGAGAGGGAGACACAGAGAGAGGACAGAGAGAGGGGAACAGAGAGAGGGGAACGGAGAGAGAGGAACGGGGAGAGAGGGGGGACAAAGAGAGGGGACAGAGAGAGGGGAACGGAGAGAGAGGTGGGACAGAGAGAGGGGACAGAGAGAGAGGGGACAGAGAGAGGGGATACAGAGAGGGGGGTACAGAGAGAGGGAAACAGAGAGAGGGCGGGCAGTGAGGGGGGACAGAGAGGGGGAGAAAGAGAGATGGGGTGACAGAGTGAGGGGGGACCGGGGGTGCAGAGAGTGTGGCACAGAGGGGGCAGACTGAGAGTGGGCGGGGCAGAGAGAAGGAGGGACAGAGAGAGAGGGGGACAGAGGAAGAGGGGACACAGAGAGAGGGGGGACAGAGAGAGAGGGGGGACAGAGAGAGAGGGGGACAGAGAGAGAGGGACAGAGAGAGAGGGGGAGTAAGTGAGGGGGACAGAGAAAGAGGGGGACTGAGAGAGAGGGGGACAGTTAGGGAGGACAGAGAGAGAGAGGGGGACAGAGGAAGAGGGGGGACAGAGAGCGCGGACAGAGAGAGGGGGACAGAGGAAGAGGGGGGATAGAGAGAGGGTGACTGAGAGAGAGAGAGGACAGAGAGAGGTGGTACAGAGAGAGGGGGACAAAGAGAATGGGAACAGAGGGGGCTACAGGGAGAAGGAGAGACAGAGGGGGGCAGAGAGAGTTGTGACAGTGAGAGAGGGGGGACAGATGGACGGGGCACACTAGAGGGTGGACAGGGGGACGGAGGGGGTGACAGAGACGGGGGAAGAGAGCGGAGGGACAGAGAGAAGGAGGTGCAGAGAGAGAGGTGCACAGAGAAAGGGGGGCAGAGAGCGGGAGAGACAGAGGGGGGCAGAGAGAGTGGGGGTCACAGCGTGAGGGAGCAGAGGGGGCGGGGAGAGGTGTACAGAGAGAGAAGGACAGAGAGAGAGGACAGAGAGACAGGGGGGACAGAGAGAGGGGACAGAGAGAGGGGACAGAGAGAGACACAGAGAGCGGGGGGACAGAGAGAGGGGGGAACAGAGAGAGGGGGCCAGAGAGAGGGGGACATAGAGAGGAGGGAACAGAGGCAGACGGGGTCAGAGAGATGAGGGCAGAGGGGGAAGAGAGAGGGATGACAGAGAGAGGGGAGAGAGAGAGAGAGAGGGGGGGACAGTGAGAGGGGTTGGACAGAGAGATGGGGACAGAGGGAGAGGAGAGTACAGAGAGCGGGGTGGATAGAAAGAGGGGGACAGAGAGAGGGTGGAAAGAAAGAGGGGGGGAAAGAGAGAGGGGGACAGAGGAGGCGGACTGGGACAGTGGGGACAGAGAGAAGGAGGGACAGAGAGGGGCGGTCAGAGATAGAGGGGTCAGAGAGAGAGGGGGACAAGAGAGAGGGGGAAGAGAGAGGGTGTAGTGATAGTGGAGAGAGAGGGGGGTAGAGAGAGGGGGAAAGAGGGGTGAAAGAGAGAGGGGTGCAGAGAGAGAGGGGTGGACAGAGAGATGGGGACAGAGGGAGAGGGAGGGACAGAGTGAGAAGGTGACAGAGAGAGTGGGCAAAGAGAGGAGGGTGATAGAGCAGGGGTACAGAGAGGGGGACAGAGGGGGGCAGAGATAGGGGGACAGAGAGAGAGTGGGGACAGAGAGGGGGGTGGACAGAGAGATAAGGATAGAGGAAGAGGAGGGTACAGAGAGAGGGGTGGACAGGGAGGAGGGTGACAGAGAAAGGGACAAAAAGAGGGGAGACAGAGAGAGGGGTCAGAGAGAGGGGAGACAGAGAGAGGGGGGACAGAGAGAGGGTTGGACAGAGAGAGGGGGACAGAGAGAGGGGGAAAGAGAGGGGGGAAAGAGAGTGGGGAACGGAGAGAGGGGGGGACAGAGAGAGGGGACAGAGAGAGAGTTGGACAGAGAGAGAGGGGGACGGAGAGAGGGGTCAGAGAGAGAAGGGGGACAGAGAGAGGGGGACAGAGAGAGAGGGACGGAGAGAGAGAGACAGAAAGGGGGACAGAGAGAGGGGGGTTACGGGGGGATTGGGAGAGGGGCACAGAGAGGGGGTAGAGAGAGAGGGTTGGACAGAGAGAGAGGGGGACAGAGAGAGAGTTGGACAGAGAGAGGGGGAAATAAAGTGGGGAACGGAGAGAGGGGGGGACAGAGAGAGGGGGACACAGAGAGTGACGGAGAGGGGGACAGAGAGAGGGGGGTTACGGGGGGATTGGGAGAGGGGGACAGAGAGGGGGGGAGAGAGAGAGAGAGAGGGACAGTGAGAGAGGGACAGAGAGAGAGGGACAGAGAGAGGGGACAGAGGGGGTGACAGAGGGAGGTGGACGGGGGGACAGAGAGAGCGGGAATAGAAAGAGGGGGGCAGAAAGAGGGGGGACAGAGAGAGGGAGACAGTGAGAGAGGAACGGAGAGGTAAGGGTAACAGAGAGAGGGGGAGAGAGGGGGGGGGACTGAGAGAGGGGGACAGAAAGAGAGGGGGACTGAGAGAGGAGGGAACAGAGGGAGAGGGGGTCAGATAGAGGGGTGGCTGGGAGAAGAGAGGGGGGTGACAGAGAGAGAGGAGGACATAAAGAGATGGGGACAGAGAGGGGGGACAGAGAGAGGGGGACAGAGGAAGAGGGGGGACAGAGAGCACGGACAGAGAGAGGGGGGCAGAGGAAGGGGGGGTAGAGAGAAGGGCGACAGAGAGGACAGAGAGAGAGGACAGAGAGAGTGGGAACAGAGGGGGGTACAGGGAGATGGAGGGACAGAGAGATGGGGGCCAGAGAGAGTTGTGACAGTGAGTGGGGGGACTGAGAGACGGGGGCACAGTAGAGGGGGGCAGGGGGACGGAGGGGAGGACAGAGAGAGGGGGAAGAGAGAGGGGGACAGAGGGGACGGACTGAGAGCGGGGGGACAGAGAGAAGGAGGGGCAGAGAGAGAGGAGCACCGAGAGAGGGGGACAGACAGCGGTAGAGACGGGGGGCAGAGAAAGTGGGGGACAAGAGAGAGGGCGGCAGAGGGGGCAGAGAGAGGAGGACAGAGAGAGAGTACAGAGAGACAGGGGGACAGAGAGCGACGGGGGTACAGAGAGAGAGAGGACAGAGAGAGGGAGACAGAGAGCGATGTGACAGAGGGAGGGGACAGAGAGGGGAGGGAACAGAGGCAGAAGGGTTCAGAGAGAGGGGGGCAGAGGGGGAAGAGAGAGGGGTGACAGAGAGAGGGGGGGACAGAGAGAGAGGGGGACAGAGAGCGGGGTGCTAGAGAGAGGGGAGAAAGAGAGAGGGGATGGAGAAAGGGGGTGCACAGGGAGATGGGGACAGAGGGAGTGGAGGGTACAGAGAGAGGGGTGGACAGAAAGAGGGGGACAGAGAGAGGGTGGAAAGAAAGAGGGGGGAAAGAGAGAGAGGGGGACAGAGGGGGCGGACAGGGAGAGTGGGGACAGAGAGAGGGAGGAACACAGAAAGAGGGGGACATAGAGAGGGGACAGAGAGAAGAGGGACAGAGAGGGGCGGTCAGAGAGAGAGAGGGGAACAAAGAGAGAGGGGGGAAGAGAGAGAGAGAGGGGAGTAACCGAGAGGGGTGCAGAGAGAGTGGGGTGGACAGAGAGCGTGGGGACAGAGAGGAGGGTCACAGAGCAGGTACAGAGAGGGGGGACAGAGAGAGAGTGGGGACAGAGAGAGGGGTCGCCAGAGAGAGGGACAGAGAGAGGGGAGAAAGAGAGAGAGGGGGAAGGAGAGAGGGTGGTGGACAGGGAGATGGGGACAGAGAGAGGGAGGGACAGAGAAAGAGGGGGACAGAGAGGGGACAGAGAGAAGGGAGACAGAGGGGGCGGTCAGAGAGAGAGGGGGGAACAAAGATAGAGGGGAACAGACAGAGACGGGGACAAGAGAGAGGGGGAAGAGAGAGGTGGGAAACGAGAGGGGTACAGAGAGAGTGGGGTGGGCAGAGAGATGGGGACAGAGGGAGAGGGAGGGACAGAGTGAGAAGGTGACAGAGAGAGTGGGGACAGAGAGGAGGGTGACAGAGCAGGTGGTACAGAGAGGGGGGACAGAGAGAGAGGGGGGACAGTGATAGGGGGACAGAGAGAGAGTGGGGACAGAGAGAAGGGGTGGACAGAGAGATGAGGATAGAGGGAGAGGAGGGTATAAAGAGAGGGGTGGACAGAGAGAATGGGGACAGAGGGGAGGGTGACAGAGAGAGAGGGACAGAGAGGGGGGACAAAGAGTGGGGTGACGGGGAGAAAGGGGGACAGAGAGAGGGGTCAGAGAGAGAGGATTAGAGAGAGGGGAGACAGGGAGAGTGGAGACAGGGTGAGGGGTACAGGGAGAGGGGGGGGCAGGGAGAGGGGGGACAGTGAGAGGGGGCACAGAGAGGGGGGGACAGAGAGAGGGGGACAGAGAGAGGTGGGACAGAGGGAGGTGAACGGAGAGAGAGGGGTACAGAGAGAGGGGGGACAGAGAGACGGGACCGGAGAGAGAGGGGGACAGAGAGAGGGGAACGGAGAGAGAGGGGGACAGAGAGAGGGGGACGGAAAGGGGGGCAGTGAGAGAGGGGGGATAGAGAGAGGGGGATAGGGAGACGGGGACAGAGAGAGGGGAACGGAGAGAGAGGGGTCAGAGAGAGGGGGACAGAGAGAGGGGGAAGAGAGAGAGGGTGACAGAGAGGAGGGTGACAGAGAGAGGAGGACAGAGAGAGGGCAACGGAGAGAGAGGGGGCATTGAGAGAGTGGGACAGAGAGATGGAGGGACAGAGAGAGGGGGGATAGTGTGGGGAACAGAGAGAGGGGCGGTCAGAGAGAGAGGGGACAGAGAGAGTGGGGGCAAGAGAGTTGGGGGAAGAGGGAGGAAAGATGTGGGGAGAGAGGAGGGGTAAAAAGAGGGGGAAGAGAGAGAGGGTGGACCGAGAGGGAGACAGTGAGTGGGGGAACAGAGAGAGGGGATGAGAGAGAGGGACAGAGAGAGAGGGGTGGACAGAGAGATGGGGACAGAGGGAGAAGAGGGTTCAGAGAGGAGGGGTCAGAGAGAGGGGGGACGGAGAGAGGGGAACGGAGAGAGAGGGGGGGACAGAGAGAAGGGAAAAGAGAGAGAGGAGGGCCAGAGAGAGGGGACAGAGAGTGGGAGCACAGCGAGAGGGGGACAGAGAGAGGGGAACGGACAGAGAGGGGGGACAGAGAGGGGGAGACAGAGAGAGGAGGACAGAGAGAGGGGAACCGACAGAGAGGGAGGATAGAGAGGGTGGACAGAGAGAGGGGGCACAGAGAGAGGGGTGACAGAGAGACAGGAGGGGCAAAGAGCGCAGGGACAGTGCGAGGGGGGCAGAGTTAGGGGACAGTGAGAGTGGGACACCGAGAGGGAGATGGGGTCAGAGAGAGGGAGTCAAGAGAGGTAGGAGAGAGATGGGGGAGAGAGAGGGGGGGAAAGGGGGGAGACAGACGGTGGTGGAGAGAGGGGGGAGAGAGAGGAGGGGAGAGAGAGGCGGGGTGAGAGAGGAGGGGAGAGAGAGAGGATGGGAGAGAGAGGGGATAGAGAGGGGAGAGAGACGGGAGAGAGAGGGGGAGAGAAAGGGGGAAGAGAGAGGGGAGGGGGGAGTGGGGGGGGTAGAAAGAGGGGGAGACAGAGGGGGAGAGAGAGGAGGGAAGAGAGAGGAGGGAAGAGAGTGGGGAGAGAGCGGGGGAGACGGGAGGGAGAGACGGGGAGGGAGAGATGGGGAGAGTGAGAGAGTGAGTGTGGGAGGGATTGAGAGAGGGAAGGGGTGAGAGAGTTGGAGGAGAGAGTTAGTGAAGAGAGTGAGGGGCAGAGAGAGATGTGAGGGATAGAGAGAGGGAGTGAGGGGGAAAGGGAGGGGGAGGAGGAGAGATGGGATAGAGAGAGGCATGGAGAGAGAGGGCAGAGAGAGAAGGGGAAGAGAGAGAGGGGGTAGAGAGCTAGTGGGATGGCGGGGGAGACGGAGGGGAGAGGGAGAGAGAGGGGGAGAGAGAGGGGGAGAGAGTGAGCTGGACAGAGTGAGGGGGAGAGAGAGGGGGGAGAGAGAGAAAGCGGCAGGGAGAGGGGGCAGCGAGAGGGGAGGGGGGTGACAGAGAGAGAGGAGGACATAAAGAGATGGGGAGAGTGGGTGGGGAGAGTGGGGGTGAGAGTGCGTTGGGAGAGAGGAGAGAGAAACTGGAGTAAGCGAGTGGGGTAAGAGAGCAGGGTAAGAGTGCGGGGAGAGAGAGAGGGGAGGGAGAGAGGGGAGGGAGAGAGAAGAGAGAGAATGGGGCGAGAAAGAGGGAAGTTGGAGAGAGGGGAGAGAGGGGTGGAAAGAGAGAGGAGAGAGAGAGTAGAGAAACAGTGGGAAAGAGCGAGGGAGAAAGGGACAGAGGGGGTAGAGAGAGTGGAAGATAGAGAGAGGAGATAGAGAGGTGAGAGAGAGAGCTTGGAGAGGGGGAGGTGGGGGAGGGGGGGAGAGAGATGGTGTGAGAGAGGGGGTGAGAGAGGGGGTGAGAGAGGGGAAAGGGAGGGGAGAGAGAGGAGAGAGAGGGGGTGAGAGAGGGGGAGATGAGTAGGGGGCGAGAGAGGGGACGAGAGGGGGGCGAGAGGGGGGTGAGAGTGGGGGGCGAGAGAAGGGGCAAGAGAGGGTGTGAGAGAGGAGGGGAGAGACAGGAGGGCGAGACAGGGGGCGAGAGATTGGAGAGAGAGGGAGCGAGAGAGATGGGAGAGAGGGGGTTAAGAGAGAGAGTTGGGGAAAGAGTGGGAGAGAGAGGGGGAGACAGAGGGGGAGAGAGAGGGGGAGAGAGAGGGGGAGGGAGAGGGGGAGGGAGAGGGGGAAGAGGGGGAGAGAGAGTGGGAGAGAGGGGAGACAGAGGGGGAGAGAGAGTGGGGGAGAGAGAGTGGGGAGAGAGTGGGAGGAGAGCGAGGGGGTGAGAGAGAGAGGCGAGAGAGAGGAGCAACAGAGGTGGGGACAGAGGGGGGAGAGAGAGGGGGAAAGTGTGAGGGGGAGAAAGTGGGGTAGAGAGTGGGGAGAGAGAGAGGTGGGAGAGAGAGGGGTGAGAGTGAGGGGGAGAGAGAGGGGTGAGAGAGTGGGAGAGAGAGGGAGAGAGGGGGAGAGAGATGGGTGGTGAGAGGGGTGAGAGAGAGGGGCAAGAGAGAGGGGCAAGAGAGGGGGCGAGAGAGAGTGGTGCGAGAGAGAGGGCGAGAGAGACAAAGGGGGTAGAGAGAGTGGAAAAGAGAGAGAGGGGAGAGAGAGGGGGAGAGAGAGAGGTTGGAGAGGGGGAGGTGAGGGAGAGAGGGGGGAGAGAGATGGTGTGAGAGAGGGGGTGAGAGAGGGGGTGAGAGTGGGGGTGAGAGAGGGGAGAGAGAGGTGTGAGAGGGGAGAGAGAGGGGAGAGAAGGGAGAGAGAGGGGAGAGAGGGGAGAGAGGGGGCGTGAGAGAGAGGGGAGAGAGTGGAGACGAGTGGGTGGCGAGAGTGGGGGCGAGAGAGGGGGCGAGAGAGTGGGCGAGAAAGGGTGCGAGAGAGGAGGGCAGAGACAGGAGGGCGAGACAGGGGGCGAGAGATGGGAGAGAGAGGGAGCGAGAGGGGGCGAGAGAGAGGCGGGAGAGAGGGGGTAGAGAGAGAGTGTTGGGGAAAGAGGGGAAGAGAGAGGGGGAGAGAGGGGGAGACAGAGGGGGAGAGAGAGGTGGAGAGAGGGGGGAAAGAGAGAGGGGGAGGGAGGAGGGAAGAGGGGAGAGAGAGTGGGAGAGAGTGTGGGGGAGAGAGTGTGGGGGAGAGAGTGGGGGAGAGAGAGGGGGTGAGATTGAGAGACGAGAGAGAGTGGCAAGAGAGGTGTGGAAAGAGAGGGGGAGAGAGGGGGGAGAGAGTGGGAAGAGAGAGAAAGTGTGATAGAGAGAGGTGAGAGAGAGAGGCGAGAGAGGAGGAGAGAGAGGGGGAGAGTGAGGGGGAGACAGGGGTGGGAGAGAGAGGCTGGAGAGAGAGGGGGAGAGGGGGGTGAGAGAGAGGGGGTGAGAGAGAGAGGGTGAGAGAGAGTAGGAGAGACGGGGGTGTGAGAGTGGGGAGAGAGAGGGAGTGAGAGAGGGGGTGAGAGAGAGGGTGTGGGAGAGAGGGTGTGAGAGAGAGAGGGTGAAAGAGAGGAGGAGAGGGGGGAGTGAGAGTGGGGAGAGAGAGGGTGTGAGAGAGAGGGTGTGAGAGAGAGGTTGTGGGAGAGAGGGGTGTGAGAGAGGGTGTGGGAGAGCGGGTGAGAGAGAGGGTGTGAGAGTTAGGGGTAGAGACGGTGTGGGAGAGAGGGGTGTGAGAGAGAGGGGGTGAGAGAGAGGGGGTGAGAAAGAGGGGTGAGAGAAAGGGGGTGAAAGAGAGGGGCTGAGTGGGTGTTGAGAAAAGGGGAAAGACAGGGGTGTGTGGGGAGAGAAGGGGACAGAGAAAGGGGGAGAGGAAGAGGGGGAGTGAGATTGGGGGAGACAGTGAAGAAAGAGTGGGAAAGAGAGAGAGGGGGAGAGTGAGATGGTGAGAGAGGGAGGGGGAGAGAGGGTGGAGAGAGAGAGGAGAGAGAGAGGGGGACGAGAGAGAGGGAGAGATAGAGAGGGGAGAGAGATGGTGTGAGAGTGGGTGAAGAGAGTGGGGGAGAGAATGGGGAAAGAAAGTAGGGAGGGAGAGGAGAGGGTGAGAGCATGGGAGAAGCAGCGAGTGAGAGAGGGAGAGAGAGGGAGAGATTTAGGCGACAGAGAGAGTTAGTGAAGAGAGAAGAGGAGAGAGAGATTGAGGGTCGAGAGAGGGGGTGAGTGGGGTAGAGAGAGAGGTAGAGAGAGGTGGTGAGAGAGTGGATAGAGAGAGGGAGAGGGAGGGGGAGAAAAGGGGCGGCGGAGAGAGGGGAAGAGTGGGGGACAGAGAGGGGAGAGAGAGACGGACAGAGGGAGTGGTACAGAGAATGCAGGGAGAGAGAAGTGGGAGAGAGGGAGGGGGAGAGAGAGTGTGGGGACAGAGTGGGGGAGAGAGTGGGGAGCGAGTGGGGAGCGAGTGGGGAGAGAGAGTGGGGGAGAGAGTGTAGGAGAGAGTGGGGGAGAGAGTGGGAGAGAGAGTGGGGGAGGGAGAGGGTTAGGGAGGGAGTGAGAGAGAGGGGAGAGATTTAGGTGACAGAGTCGGGGGAGAGTTAGTGAAGAGAGAGGGGAGAGAGAGTGACGTGTAGAGAGAGAGTGGGTGAGAGAGAGACGGTAGAGAGAAGGGGAGAGTGGAGGGGAGGGGGGAGAGAGGGGTTAGAGGGGTGAGAGGGGTGTGGAGAGAGGGGGAAGAAAGAGAGGTGGCAAAGAGAGAGATAGGGAGGGGGAAGAGAGACAGGGAGAGCGAGAGAGTGGGGGAGAGTGGGGGGAGAGGGGGAGAGACGGGGAGAGAGAGAGGAGGAGAGAGAGGGGAGAGTTTAGGGAGGGAGAGCTTGGCGTGAGGCGGGAGGGAGGGGGAGAAAGAGGGTGTGAGAGAGAGGGGGGTGAGAGAGAGGGGGTGAGAGAGAGGGGTGAGAGAGAGGGGGTGAGAGAGAGGGTGTGAGACAGAGAGGGTGAGAGAGGTGGAGAGAGAGGGGGGAGTGAGAGTGGGGAGAGAGAGGATGTGAGAGAGGGTGTGAGAGAGAGGGTGTGAGAGAGAGGGTGTGAGAGAGAAGGTGCGAGGAAGGGTGAGGTGGTCAGAAAGAGGGTAAGAGCGGGGGAAGAGAGAGGGGAGAGAGATGGGGCAGAGAGTGGGGGAAGAGAATGGGGGAGAGGGGAGAGTGAGGGGGGAGAGGGAGGGAGAGAGAGAGGGGAGAGAGACGGGGAGAGCGACGGGGAGAGAGGGGGAGAAACGGGGCGAGAGAGGGGGAGGGAGAGGAAGGTGCGAGGAAGGGGAGAGAGGGGGACAGCATGGGGGTGAGATTGGGGGAAGAGAGAGGTGAGAGAGATGGGCGTGAGAGTGGGGGAAGAGCGTGGTCGAGAGAGTGGGGAAAGAGAGTGGGGAAAGAAAGTGGGGAGAGGGAGGTGGAGAAAAAGGTGGGGAGAGAGACGGGGAGAGCGATGGGGAGGTCGACGGGGAGGGGGAAGAGACGGGGAGAGAGAGTGGGAGGGAGAGGAAGGTACGAGGAAGGGGGAGAGAGGGTGACAGAAAGGGGGTGAGAGTTGGGGGAGAGAGGGGGAGAGTGAGAGAGTGAGAGAGGGAAGGAGTGAGAGAGGGAGAGAGAGGAGAGAGATTTAGGCGACAGAGTTAGTGAAGAGTGAGAGGGGGAGAGAGAGTTTGAGGGGTAGAGAGAGAGTGTGAGCGGGGTAGAGAGAGATGGGATAGAGAGAGGAGGTGAGAGGGAATGGAGAGGGAGGGGGGAGAGTGGGGGAGAGAGAGGGGAGAGTGGCGGAGAGAGAGGAGAGAGAGGCGGACAGAGGGAGGGGGAAAGAGGGAGGGGCAAAGAGAGTGGAGGGAGAGAGAGAGGGGGAGAGAGAGGGGGAGGGAGAGAGTGTGGGGACAGAGTACGGGAGAGAGTGGGGAGAGAGAGTGGGGAGAGAGAGTGCGAGAAGAGAGTCGGGGAGAGAGTGGGGTAGAGAGTGGGGGAGAGAGAGGGTTAGGGAGGGAGGGAGGGAGAAAGAGGGGAGAGATTTAGGTGACAGAATCGGGGGAGATTTAGTGAAGAGAGAGGGGAAGAGAGAGGGGGAGAGAGGGGGAGACAGAGGGGGAGAGAGAGGTTGAGAGAGGGGGGAAAGAGAGAGGGGGAGGGAGGAGGGAAGAGGGGAGAGAGAGTGGGAGAGAGTGTGGTGGAGAGAGTGTGGGGGAGAGAGTGGGGGAGAGAGAGGGGGTGAGATTGAGAGACGAGAGAGAGTGGCAAGAGAGGTGTGGAAAGAGAGGGGGAGAGAGGGGGGAGAGAGTGGGAAGAGAGAGAAAGTGTGATAGAGAGAGGTGTGAGAGAGAGGCGCGAGAGGAGGAGAGAGAGGGGGAGAGTGAGGGGGAGACAGGGGTGGGAGAGAGAGGCTGGAGAGAGAGGGGGAGAGGGGGGTGAGAGAGAGGGGGTGAGAGAGAGAGGGTGAGAGAGAGTAGGAGAGACGGGGGTGTGAGAGTGGGGAGAGAGAGGGAGTGAGAGAGGTGGAGTGTGGGGAGAGAAGGGGACAGAGAAAGGGGAAGAGGAAGAGGGGGAGTGAGATTGGGGGAGACAGTGAAGAAAGAGTGGGAAAAAGAGAGAGGGGGAGAGTGAGATGGTGAGAGAGGGAGGGGGAGAGAGGGTGGAGAGAGAGAGGAGAGAGAGAGGGGGACGAGAGAGAGGGAGAGATAGAGAGGGCAGAGAGATGGTGTGAGAGTGGGTGAAGAGAGTGGGGGAGAGAATGGGGAAAGAAAGTAGGGAGGGAGAGGAGAGGGTGAGAGCATGGGAGAAGCAGCGAGTGAGAGAGGGAGAGAGAGGGAGAGATTTAGGCGACAGAGAGAGTTAGTGAAGAGAGAAGAGGAGAGAGAGATTGAGGGTCGAGAGAGGGGGTGAGTGGGGTAGAGAGAGAGGTAGAGAGAGGTGGTGAGAGAGTGGATAGAGAGAGAGGGAGAGGGAGGGGGAGAAAAGGGGCGGCGGAGAGAGGGGAAGAGTGGGGGACAGAGAGGGGAGAGAGAGACGGACAGAGGGAGTGGTACAGAGAATGCAGGGAGAGAGAAGTGGGAGAGAGGGAGGGGGAGAGAGAGTGTGGGGACAGAGTGGGGGAGAGAGTGGGGAGCGAGTGGGGAGCGAGTGGGGAGAGAGAGTGGGGGAGAGAGTGTAGGAGAGAGTGGGGGAGAGAGTGGGAGAGAGAGTGGGGGAGGGAGAGGGTTAGGGAGGGAGTGAGAGAGAGGGGAGAGATTTAGGTGACAGAGTCGGGGGAGAGTTAGTGAAGAGAGAGGGGAGAGAGAGTGACGTGTAGAGAGAGAGTGGGTGAGAGAGAGACGGTAGAGAGAAGGGGAGAGTGGAGGGGAGGGGGGAGAGAGGGGTTAGAGGGGTGAGAGGGGTGTGGAGAGAGGGGGAAGAAAGAGAGGTGGCAAAGAGAGAGATAGGGAGGGGGAAGAGAGACAGGGAGAGCGAGAGAGTGGGGGAGAGTGGGGGGAGAGGGGGAGAGACGGGGAGAGAGAGGAGGAGAGAGAGGGGAGAGAGTTTAGGGAGGGAGAGTTTGGCGTGAGGCGGGAGGGAGGGGGAGAAAGAGGGTGTGAGAGAGAGGGGGGTGAGAGAGAGGCGGTGAGAGAGAGAGGGGTGAGAGAGAGGGGGTGAGAGAGAGGGTGTGAGACAGAGAGGGTGAGAGAGGTGGAGAGAGAGGGGGGAGTGAGGGTAGGGAGAGAGAGGATGTGAGAGAGGGAGTGAGAGAGAGGGTGTGAGAGAGAAGGTGCGAGGAAGGGTGAGGGGGTCAGAAAGAGGGTAAGAGCGGGGGAAGAGAGAGGGGAGAGAGATGGGACAGATAGTGGGGGAAGAGAGTGGGGGAGAGGGGAGAGTGAGGGGGGAGAGGGAGGGAGAGAGAGAGGGGAGAGAGACGGGGAGAGCGACGGGGAGAGAGGGGGAGAAATGGGGCGAGAGAGGGGGAGGGAGAGGAAGGTGCGAGGATGGGGAGAGAGAGGGGGACAGAGAAGGGAGAGAGATGGAGGTGAGAGTGGGGGAAGAGCGTGGTGGAGAGAGTGGGGAAAGAGAGTGGGGAAAGAGAGTGGGGAGAGGGAGGTGGAGAGAAAGGTGGGGAGAGAGACGGGGAGAGCGACGGGGAGGTCGACGGGGAGGGGGAAGAGACGGGGAGAGAGAGTGGGAGGGAGAGGAAGGTACGAGGAAGGGGGAGAGAGGGGGACAGAAAGGGGGTGAGAGTTGGGGGAGAGAGGGGGAGAGTGAGAGAGTGAGAGAGGGAAGGAGTGAGAGAGGGAGAGAGAGGAGAGAGATTTAGGCGACAGAGTTAGTGAAGAGTGAGAGGGGGAGAGAGAGTTTGAGGGGTAGAGAGAGAGTGTGAGCGGGGTAGAGAGAGATGGGATAGAGAGAGGAGGTGAGAGGGAATGGAGAGGGAGGGGGGAGAGTGGGGGAGAGAGAGGGGAGAGTGGCGGAGAGAGAGGAGAGAGAGGCGGACAGAGGGAGGGGGAAAGAGGGAGGGGCACAGAGAGTGGAGGGAGAGAGAGAGGGGGAGAGAGAGGGGGAGGGAGAGAGTGTGGGGACAGAGTACGGGAGAGAGTGGGGAGAGAGAGTGGGGAGAGAGAGTGCGAGAAGAGAGTTGGGGAGAGAGTGGGGTAGAGAGTGGGGGAGAGAGAGGGTTAGGGAGGGAGGGAGGGAGAAAGAGGGGAGAGATTTAGGTGACAGAGTCGGGGGGAGATTTAGTGAAGAGAGAGGGGAAGAGAGAGTGAGGTGTAGAGAGACTGGGTGAGAGAGAGGTGTAGAGAGAGGGGGTGAGAGAGAGACGGTACAGAGAAGGGGAGAGAGGAGGGGAGAGGGGGAGAGAGGGGTTAGAGGGGTGAGAGGGGTGTGGAGCGTGGGGGAAGAGAGAGAGGCGGCACAGAGAGAGATAGGGGGAAGAGAGACGGGGAGGGCGAGACAAAGTGGGAGAGAGTGGGAAGAGAGACGGAGAGAGCGACAGGGAGAGTGAGGGGGAGAGGGTGGTGGGATGGGGAGAGAGAGGGGGAGAGAGAGTGGGAGGGAGAGGAAGGTGCGAGGGAGGGTGAGAGAGGGGGACAGAAAGAGGGTGAGAGCGGGGGGAAGAGAGAGGGGAGAGAGATGGGGCAGAGAGTGGGGGCAGAGAGTTGGGGGAGAGAGAGGGGAGAGTGAGGGGGGAGAGGGAGGGGAGAGAGGGAGAGACAGGGAGAGCGACGGGGAGAGAGGGGAGAGATAGGGCGAGAGAGGGGGAGGGAGAGGAAGGTGCGAGGAAGGGGGAGACTGGGGGACAGAAAGGGGGTGACAGCAGGGGGGATAGAGAGGGGAGAGAGATGGAGGTGAGAGTGGGGGAAGAGCGTGGTGGAGAGAGTTGGGAAAGAGAGCGGGGAAAGAGAGTGGGGGAGACGGAGGGGGAGAGAGACGGGGAGAGCGACGGGGAGGGGGAGAGAGTGGGGAGAGAGAGTGGGGAGAGAGAGTGGGGAGAGAGATTGGGGAGAGAAAGTGGGGAGAGAAAGTGCGGGGAGAGAGTGGGGGTGAGAGTGGGGGAGGGAGAGAGGAGGAGAGGGAGGTTGCAGAAAAGGGGAGGGGAGAGATTGGTTAGAGGGGGAGAGTGGGGGAGAGAGAGGGGAGAGTCGGGGGTGAGAGAGAAGGAGAGAGAAGGGGACAGAGGAAGGGGGACAGGAGGAGCGGGACAGAAGGAGGGGGCAGAGAATGGAGGGAGAGAGAGGGGGAGAGAGAGAGGGGAGAGAGACGAGGAGAGTGTGGGAGAGAGAGAGAAGAGTCGGGGTGGAGAGAGAGAGGAGAGAGTGGGGGCCAGAGGGAGGGGGACAGAGCATGAAAAGAGAGAGAATCGAGGGAGAGAGAGAGGGGGAGATGGATGGGGAGAGAGGGGAGAGAGAGAGGGGGGAGAGAGTGGGGGAGAGAGTGGGGATAGAATGGTGGAGGGAAAGGGTTAGGCAGGGAGTGAGAGAGAGGGGAGAGAGTTAGGTGACAGAGTGGGGGAGAGAGTTAGTGAAGAGAGAGGGGAGAGAGAGAGAGAGAGAGAGGGGTAGAGAGAGGGGGTGCGAGAGAGAGGTGCCGAGGGGGGGGGGGGGCTGAGAGAGACGGTAGAGAGAAGGGGACAGAGGAGAGGAGAGAGGGGGACGAGAGACAGGGAGGAGGAGAGAGGGGATGAGAGAAAAGTGAGAGAGAGGGGGTGAGAGACGGAGGGATTGAGAGGGAGAGAGAGTGAGGTGACAGAGTGAGGAGAGAGAGTGGGGGAAGCGAGGGGGGGATAGGCGTAGAGAAAGGTGGAGAGAGAGGGGGAGAGAGGGGGAGAGGGGGAGAGACGGGAAGACAGACGGGGAGAGACGGGGGAGAGCGAGAGGGGGGTGAGAGAAGGGACAAGAGAGGGGACGAGAGTGGGTGGGGAGAGAGTGGGTTCGAGACAGGGGGGTGAGAGAGGGGGGCGAGACAGGGGGTGAGAGAGGGGGGCGAGAGAGGGGGGCGAGAAATGGGGAGTGAGAGAGGGGGGCGAGAAAGGGAGAGAGGGGTGAGAGAGAGGTGGAGAGAGAGGGGGTAGAGAGACGGGGAGAGAGACGGGGAGAGAAAGACGGGGAGAGAGAGATGAGGAGAGAGGGGGCGAGAGAAGGTAGCGAGAGAGGGGCCGAGACAGGGGGTGAGAGGGGAAGAGGGGGAGTAGAGAGAGCAGGGAGAGAGAGGGGAGAGAGAGGGGAGAGATAGGGGTCGAAGAGAGAGAGAGAGAGTTTGGAGAGAAAGGCGGAAGAGAGAGCGGGAGAGTGTGAGGGAGAGAGAGGGGGAGCGATAGAGGGGGAGAGACTGTGTGTGAGAGAGAGAAAGAGAGGATGTGAGAGGGGAGAGAGGGAGGTGAGAGAGCGGGGGTGAAAGAGTGGGGAATGAGAGACAGGGGGCAGAGAGTGGGGGAGAGGGAGGCAGGAGAGGAGGCGAGAGCGCCGGGGTGAGAGAGCAGGGGGAGAGAGACGGGGAGAGAGACAAGGGGAGGGAGATGAAGTGGCGAGGGAAGTGGAGAGGGGGGACAGAAAGGGAGTGAGAGAGTGGCGAGAGAGTGCGGGGAGAGAGAGGGGAGAGAGATGGGGAGAGAGAGGGGAGAGAGAAGTGCAGAGAGAGAGGGACGAGGGAGGGGGCGAGAGCAGGGAGAGAGAGAGAGAGATGGGAGAGAGAGTTGAGTGAGAGAGATGTGGGGGAGAGAGAGATGGGGGAAAGAGAGAGAGGTGAGTGAGAGAGAAGGAGAAAGAGAGAGGGGGAAGAGAGAGAAGGGCAGAGAGAGGGAGGGCGAAAAAGGGGAGGGGGACAAGGGAGAGCGGTCAAGGGAGAGGGCGGATAGAGGAGAGGGAGAGAGAGGGGGAGAGAGAGCGGGGAGAGAGAGCGGGGAGAGAGAGGGGGGAGAGTGAGGGGGGCGAGACAGGGGGTGAGAGAGGGGGGCGATAGAGGGGGGCGAGAAATGGGGAGTGAGAGAGGGGGGCGAGAAAGGGAGAGAGGGGTGAGAGAGAGGTGGAGAGAGAGGGGGTAGAGAGACGGGGAGAGAGACGGGGAGAGAAAGACGGGGAGAGAGAGATGAGGAGAGAGGGGGCGAGAGAAGGTAGCGAGAGAGGGGCCGAGACAGGGGGTGAGAGGGGAAGAGGGGGAGTAGAGAGAGCAGGGAGAGAGAGGGGAGAGAGAGGGGAGAGATAGGGATCGAAGAGAGAGAGAGAGAGTTTGGAGAGAAAGGCGGAAGAGAGAGCGGGAGAGTGTGAGGGAGAGAGAGGGGGAGCGATAGAGGGGGAGAGACTGTGTGTGAGAGAGAGAAAGAGAGGATGTGAGAGGGGAGAGAGGGAGGTGAGAGAGCGGGGGTGAAAGAGTGGGGAATGAGAGACAGGGGGCAGAGAGTGGGGGAGAGGGAGGCAGGAGAGGAGGCGAGAGCGCCGGGGTGAGAGAGCAGGGGGAGAGAGACGGGGAGAGAGACAAGGGGAGGGAGATGAAGTGGCGAGGGAAGTGGAGAGGGGGGACAGAAAGGGAGTGAGAGAGTGGCGAGAGAGTGCGGGGAGAGAGAGGGGAGAGAGATGGGGAGAGAGAGGGGAGAGAGAAGTGGAGAGAGAGAGGGACGAGGGAGGGGGCGAGAGCAGGGAGAGAGAGAGAGAGATGGGAGAGAGAGTTGAGTGAGAGAGATGTGGGGGAGAGAGAGATGGGGGAAAGAGAGAGAGGTGAGTGAGAGAGAAGGAGAAAGAGAGAGGGGGAAGAGAGAGAAGGGCAGAGAGAGGGAGGGCGAAAAAGGGGAGGGGGACAAGGGAGAGCGGTCAAGGGAGAGGGCGGATAGAGGAGAGGGAGAGAGAGGGGGAGAGAGAGCGGGGAGAGAGAGCGGGGAGAGAGAGGGGGGAGAGTGAGGGGAGAGAGGGGAGAGCGGGAGAGAGGGGGAGAGGAAGGGGAGGGGGGAGAGATAGATGGGGAGAGAGAGTGGGAGAGAGGTTTAACAGAGTGAGGGGAAAGAGAGAGGGGCACAGAGAGAAGGGCAGAGAGAAGGAGGGCGAAAGAGGGGAGTAGGGCCAACGGAGAGGGGTCAAGGGAGGGGGGAGAGAGGGGGAGAAAGAGGGGGCAAGGTGGGGGGAGAGAGAGAGGTGAGTGAAACAGGCAGCGAGAGGGGGCGAAAGAGAGGGGAAGGGAGGGGGAGAGCGAGCAGGAAAGCTAGGGGCGAGAGAGGGGGACGAGCGAGAGGGGGAGACAGAGAGGGTGTGAGAGAGAGGGGAGGGAGAGGGGGAGAGAGGCAGGCGAAAGAGAGGGTCAAGATAGGGGAGAGAGAGAGAGAGGTGAGTGAAACGGGCAGAGAGACGGGGAGAAAGAGAGGGGAAGGGAGAGTGGGAGAGCGAGCGGGAAAGCGAGGGGCGAGAGAGGGGGACGAGCGAGAGGGGAGACAGAGAGAGTGTGAGAGAGAGGGGGAGGGAGAGGGGGAGAGAGAGGGTGGGGAGATAGAGTGGAGGAGTGAGTGGAGGGATTGAGTGGGGTGAGACAGTAGGTGTAGTGAGTGTGGGGAGAGGGGGAGAGGAGGGGTAAAGAGTGGGGGAGAGAGAGACGGAGTGAGTGAGAGGGGGAGGGAGAGTGAGGCGACAGAGTGAGGGGGTCAAAAGAGTGGGCGAGAGAGCAGGAAAGATGGAGGGGAGAGAGGGAGGGGGAGAGATGGAGGGGAGAGAAGGAGGGGGAGAGAAGGACGGGGAGAGAAGGAGGGGGAGAGAGAGGGGAGAGGGAGGGGAGAGGGAGGGGGAGAGGGAGGGGTCAGAGAAAGAGAGTGGGGAGAGGGGGAGAGGGACGGGCGAGAGAGAGAGATGGGGAGAGAGAGAGAAAGGTGAGAGAGTGAGGCAAGAGAGGGGGGCAAGAGATGGGGAAAGAGAGAGGGGGAGAGAGAGAGGGAGAGAGCGAGAGAGAGGGAGTGAGGAGGGAGAGGCGGAGTCAGAGGGTGGGGAGAGAGGGATGGGAGAAACGGGGAGGGGGAAGACAGAGAGCGGGGGAGAGAGTGGGGAAGAGAGAGGGAGATGAAGATAGAAGAGACGGAGAGAGGTGAGAGGGAAGATGGTGAGGGGAGTGATAGAGGGGAGAGAGAGGAGAGAGAGAGGAGAGCGAGAGGAGAGAGAGACGGGGTAGAGAGACAGGGGTAGAGAGAGGGGAGTATTGAGAAGAATAGAGAGAGAGTGTGGAGAGAGAAGGGGGTGAAAGAGAGGGGCGAGAGAGGGGGAGAGAGTAAGGGCGAGAGAGAGAGGGGGAGAGAGGGAGGGGAGAGAGGGAGGAGGAGAGAGAGGGGGGAGAGAGGGGGAAAGAGGGGTGAGAGAGGGGAGAGAGTGAGAGAGAGAGAGCGAGGGAAGAGGGGAAAAGAGAGAGCGTGGGGGAGAGAGAGGAGAGAGGGGGAGAGAGAGGAGAGAGGGGGAGAGAGAGGTGGGGAGAGAGAGAGGTGAGGAAGATAGAGAGGTAAGTGAGAGAGAGGTAGGGGAGAGAGAGGTGGGGGAAGAGAGAGGGGAAGAGAGAGCGAGGGAAGAGAGAGGGGAAGAGAGAGGGGGGAAGATAAGGGGAGAGACAAGGGGAGAGATAAGGGGGAGAGATAAGGGGAGAGATTGGGGAGAGACTGGGGGAGAGATTGGGGAGGGATTTGGCGAGAGATTGGGGAGAGATAGGGGAGAGATAGCGGGAGAGATGGGGAGAGAGAAGGGGAAACAGAAGGGGAAAGATAGGGGAGAGAAAGGGGTTAGAGAGAGATGGATTAGAGAGAGAGAATGGGAGAGAAAAGGGTCGAGTGCAGGGGTTCGAGATAGGGGGTCGAGAGAGGGGGTCGAGAGAGGCGGTCGAGAGAGGGGCTCGAGTGAGGGGGGTCGGATGAGTGGGGTCGTGAGAGGGTGGTCGAGAGAGGGGAGTCGAGTGAGGGCTTTCGACGGGAGTGGTCGTGAGAGGGGTGTCGAGAGACGGGCTCCAGTGAGGGGGTCGAGAGGGGTGTCGAGAGAAGGGGGTTGAGAGAAGGGGTCGATTGAGGGGCTCGAGTGAGTGGGTCGAGAGAGTGGGTCGATAGGGGGAGAGTGAGGGGAGGGGGAGAGACAGAGGTGAGAGAGCGGGGTGAGAGAGAGGGGGCAGAGGGGGCAGAGAGAGGGGCCAGAGATTGGGGAGAACATGAGAGAAAGTGGAGAGAGAGAGTGAGGGGTGAGAGTTGGGGAGAGCGAGGAGCGAGCAAGAGAGACGGGCGAGAGAGGGAGTGAGCGAGAGAGAGAGGGGTGCAAGTGTGAGTGAGTGAGTGAGGGGACGGAAATGAGAGAGAGTCTGAGAGATCGAGAGAGAAAGAGTGCGATAAGTGGACAAGAGAGAGAATGAGAGAGAGAAAGATAGAAAGAGGGGTAGAGCGAGATAGGGAGAGATGCAGGGCGAGCTAGAGAGAGAGGGACATGAGTGAGAGGCACGCGAAAGGGGAGAGAGAGAGAGAGTCAGGTGAGAGAGAGTGATGACGTGGAGAGTGAGTGAGTGGGTTAGAGAGACAGTGATTGAGGGGAATAGAAATCGAGAGAGAAGGTGAGAGAGGGGCTGAGAGAGAGAATGAGAGTGAGAGGGTGAGAGATAGAGAGTGAGGGAGTGAGAGAGGGGATCGAGAAAAAGAGACAGAGAGTCCGAGAGAGTCAGAGAGAGATGTATCAGTGAGGACCAGTACAAAAGAGGTGAAAGCAGGATCCTCACAAGATGGTGGGAATGAAGCCTAGAATGTTGCTGTTCCTTGTCCAGCTTGGTATCTATGTCCTGTCTTCCAGGTCTGAATATAGAAGTCTTCTGCCTCCACCCTGTGCTGTTTACTGTGAGTGATCTTACCGGCTGCAGGATTTACTGAAGGTTCCAGATCTCCCTCTCCATCTCTCTCTGGCTGACCAACCGTCTTTGATGTGGTTATGGACGAGACAGGAGTTAGGAATTCGGCTGAGACAGGAACATCCTGAATACCTACAGGAGATAGGGAAGCAGACAGAATGGGAAATTAGACTGATGCAGTCAGAGTTACACATGGAGGATGGCACTAAGTCCCACAGAGACCTGCAAAATCCCAGTCTCCATCCCTGGCCTGTGCTGCTGCGTCTCTCTGGAGCGGAGAATTCTGTTGGCTCAGGATCTGGAATAGCTGCAAGAGCGAGAGAAGTTGACAGAGGCAGCATATCGAGCCACACAGTGAGGGATACCACATGGAGAGAGACTGAGTGATATCACCAGAGTGCAGCACGGTATCAGGATCACACAATGGTCATGATGAAAGGGTTGTGATTCATGGTGCACGGGGATCAGTACTCACTGACGGGTGAGCTCTGAGTGGGACAGGTGATGGCCTCGTGTTATTTTCACCCAACTGTTCATCCAGATGTTAATGCCGGTGTCCAGTATAACCCATCTAACTACCTAATATCCTTTCAGGAGGGAAATCTGTTATAGGCAACGGGTCTAGCCTAACCATGTTCCAGTTCCAGAGCGATGGAGTTGACTCTAAACTGCTCTCTGTAATGATCCAGCAAAACACTCAGCTCAAGGGCAGTTCGGGGTGGGCATGAGATGCTAGCCAGCCAGAGACAGCAACATCCCATGAGTGAATTAAACACAACATTGCTGGGACCAGTGTCCTGGCCAATCATGTCGGTAGGCTTATGGACAGGACTTTAAGCTGACAGAGAGGTTGCAGGGCCAGGATTCAGGTGAAAGGAGCTTTCCAAATCCAAAGAGAAATGACAATGTAGCTGAAGACAAGCAGAAAGGAACAGGAAGAGACAAAGTTTAACTGAAACTGTACATCAGTGAATTGGACTGTGACAAGAAATTGTGGAAAGAGTCAATCGTAATGTACTTTTTTTGGACTGGCTAAAGTCTTTGCAATAAGGACTCTGGTACAGAGATAAATGAGGTTTAGTGGTGACACTGTGAACAAAAGGTGGAACATGAATATTCTATTGTCCACCTCCTTGAGGGGTGTCAGAGAGTGCAGGATGAGTAACCCTGACAGTAATGGGGAACAAAGGCAGTACAGAGAGAGCACTTGGCCTCAGATGATGAAGCTGAATCAGCCTGAATGCAGATTCTGGATAACACGTGTCAAAAACACAAGCAGGAGAAGAGTTTAGAGGCTGCCGAACAGCATTTCATTGCTCAACCCTGTTACACATTCCAATGAATTCCTGTGTAATGCAAAGGCACTGTGACCATTTTGGGAGACTTCAGTCTTTGTGTAATCTGGGACAGTCACTTTGGCAAAAGTGATGTTATCTGAACTCCTCTTTGAATGTTTCTGTCAGTGTTTGTTTGAATAACACGTTGTGCAAACGGCCAGGGACGTGACGATCTCAGATCGACCGTTGGGTGATGGCGCTGAGGGAAGGAGTCATGTCACACTAAGATATCCTCTGGGAAATTGCAGTATAGTGGAATTCAGTGAGATGATGGATTTTTAAAGTGACCATAAAGCACACCCTACAATCATAACCAAAGTCATTGACATGTTTTTGAGAGGAGAACTGACCAAGGTAAACAGGGGAAACAGTGAAGTATATGGCTGGTAATGGACAGTGGAAAACATTTACAGTCATAGGGATGTACAGCACAGAAACAGACCCTTTGTTGTCCAACTCATCCACGCCACCCACATATCCTAACATAATCTCGTCACATTTGCCAGCACTTGGCCCGAATCCCTCTCAAACCTTCCTGTTCGTAGACCCATCCAGATGCCTTTTAAATGCAGTTCCTCTACCAGTCTCCACCACTTCATCTGGCAGTTCATTCCATACACGCATCACCCTCCACATCAAAATGTTATCCCTTATGTTCCTTTTATATCTTTCCCCTCTCACCCTCAACCTCGGCCCTCCAGTTCTGGACCACCCCACCCCAAGGAAAAGACCTCATCTGTTAAACCTAACCATGCCTCTCATGGATTTATAAACCTCCATATGGGTTACCCCTCAGCCTCAGACATTCCAGGGAAAACAGCCCCAGCCCATTTAACCTCTCCCTTTAGCTCAAATCCTCCAATCCTGTCAGCGTCTTTGTAAATCTTTTCTGAACCCTTTCAATTTACACAATATCCTTCCGATAGGGAGGAGACAAGAATTGCACGCAATATTCCAACAGTGGCTTATCCAATGTCCTGTTTTGCCACAACATGACCTCCCAACTCATCTACTCAATGCCCTGATCAGTAAATGCAAGCATACCAAACACATTCTTCACTATCCTACCGACCCACAATTCTCCTTTCAAGGAACAATGAACCTGCTCTCCAAGGTCTCTTTGTTCAGAAAAACTCCCTGGGACCTTAACATTAAGTGTATAAGTCCTGCGAAGAGTTGCTTTGCCAAAATGCAGCACCACCCATTTATCTGAATTATGCTCCATCTGGCACTCCTCAGCCCATTAGCCCATCAGTTCACCATCCCGTTGTAATGTGAAGTAACATTCTTCACTGTCCACTACACCTCCAATGTTGGTGTCATCTGCAAACTTACTAACTATACCTGCTATGTTCACATCCAAATCATTTATATAATTAATGGAATGTAGTGGACCCAGCACCGATCCTTGTGGCACTCCACTGGTCACAGGTCTCCAGTCTGAAAAAACAACCCACCACAACCATCCTCTGTCGTCTACCTTCGTGCCAGTTCTGTATCCAAATGGCTGGTTTTCCCTGTATTCCATGAGATCTATCCTTGCTGTCCAAGCTCCCATGTGGAAACATTTCGAATACCTTATTGAAGTCCATATCACTCACATCCACCGCTCTGCCCTCATCAATCCTTTTGTTACTTCTTCAAAAAACTCAATATCTTCAAACATGATTTCCCACGGACAAAGCAATGCCGACTATCCCCAAAGCAATGCTGACAACGCCGCCTCGTCCTCCCACGAGGAGGTTGAACAGTTCATCCACTTCACCAACACCTTCCACCCCGACCTCAAATTCACCTGGACAGTCTCAGATTCCTCCCTCCCCTTCCTCGACCTTTCTATTTCTATCTCAGGCGACCGAATCAACATGGACATCTACTACAAACCGACCGACTCCCACAGCTACCTGGACTACACCTCCTCCAACCCTGCCCCCTGTAAAAAGGCCATCCCATTCTCCCAATTCCTTCGACTCCGCCACATCTGCTCCCAGGAGGACCAGTTCCAAAAATGCACAACCCAGATGGCCTCCTTCTTCAAGGACCGCAATTTCCCCCCCGACGTGGTCGACGATGCCCTCCACCGCATCTCTTCCACTTCCCGTTCCTCCGCCCTTGAGCCCCGCCCCTCCAACCGCCACCAGGACAGAACCCCACTGGTCCTCATCTACCACCCCACCAATCTCCATGGACAGCGCATCATCCGCCGTCATTTCCGCCAACTCCAAACGGACCCCACCACCAAAGATATATTTCCCTCCCCTCCCCTATCAGCATTCCGTAAAGACCACTCCCTCCGTGACTCCCTCGTCAGATCCACACACCCCACCAACCCAGCCTCCACTCCCGGCACCTTCCCTTGCAACCGCAGGAGGTGCAAGACTTGCGCCCACACCTCCCCCCTCACCTCCCTCCAAGGCCCCAAAGGAAACTTCCATATCCGCCACAAATTCACCTGCACCTCCACACATATCATCTATTGCATCCGCTGCACCCGATGTGGCCTCCTCTATATTGGGGAGACAGGCCGGCTACTTGCGGAGCGGTTCAGAGAACACCTCTGGGACACGCGGACCAACCAACCCAATCACCCTGTGGCTCAACATTTCAATTCCCCCTCCCACTCCACCAAGGATATGCAGGACTTTGGACTCCTCCATCGTCAGACCACAACAACACGACGGCTGGAGGAAGAGCGCCTCATCTTCCGCCTAGGAACCCTCCAACCACAAGGGATGAACTCGGATTTCACCAGTTTCCTCATTTCCCCTCCCCCCACACTGTCTCAGTCAAATCCATCGAATTCAGCACCGCCTTCCTAACCTGCAATCTTCTTCACGACCTCTCCGCCCCCACCTCAGTCTGACCTATCACCCTCACCTTGACCTCTTTCCACCTATCACATTTCCGACGCCCCTCCCCCAAGTCCCTCCTCCCTACCTTTTATCTTAGCCTACTGGACAAACTTTCCTCATTCCTGAAGAAGAGCTTATGCCCGAAATGTCGAATCTCCTGTTCCCTGGATGCTGCCTGACCTGCTGCGCTTTTCCAGCAACACATTTTCAGCTCTGATCTCCAGCATCTGCAGACCTCACTTTACCCCCAATTAGACATTGCCTTTCTAAACACATGTAATTCCTGTCCCTCATGTATCCGTCTTTCAACGTGCCCATGACTGACGTCAGGCGAACCAGTCTGTAGTTCCCTGGCTTGTCCTGACCACCCGTCTTAAACAGTAGCACCACGTTAGCCCAACCTCCGGTTATCTGGTACCTCACCTGTGTCTATCGATGATACAGATATTTCAGCACGGGGCACAACAATCACTTCTCTAGCTTCCCACAGAGATCGAGAGTATACCTGATAAGGTCCTGGGCACTTATCCGCCTTTAACCATTTCAAGACATCCTACACCTCCTCCTCTGTAATGTGGATATTTTGCAAAATGACATCATCTATGTCCCAAAGATATTTCCCAAACCATCATTCTATTCTATATCTTCCTGGTCCTTCTCCACAGGAAATACTTGTTCAGTATGTCCACCATCTCCTGCAGTTCCACGTGCAGGCTGTCTTGATCTTTGAGGGGCCTTCTTCTCTCCTCAGTGACCCTTTTGTCCTTTATGGAATTGTATAAACATTTTGGATTCTCCTAAAACCTATTTGCCAAAGCAATCTCATGTCCCCTTGTTGCCCTCCTGATTTCCCTCTATCCCTAAACAACACTGTAATCTCCCCCTCCCTGACTGATCCCTACCCAACACTGCAATCTCCCCCTCCCTGACTGATCCCGACCCAACACTGCACTCACCACCTCCCTGACAGATACCTACACAACACTGCACTCACCCCCTCCCTGACTGATCCCAACCCAACACTGCACTCTCCCCGTCCCTGACTGATCCCTACCCAACACTGCACTCACCCCCTCCCTGACTGATCCCTACCCAACACTGCACTCACCCCCTCCCTGACTGATCCCTACCCAACACTGCACTCACCCCCTCCCTGACTGATCCCTACCCAACACTGCACTCACCACCTCCCTGACTGATCCCTATCCAACTCTGCAATCTCCCCCTCCCTGACTGATTCCTACACAACACTGCACTCACCACCTCCCTGACGGATCCCAACCAACACTGCACTCTCCCCCTCCCTGACTGATCCCTACACAACACTGCACTCACCCCCTCCCTGACTGATCCCTACCCTTCACTGCACTCACCCCCTCCCTGACTGATCCCTACACAACACTGCACTCACCCCCTCCCTGACTGATCCCTACCCAACACTGCACTCACCCCCTCCCTGACTGATCCCTACCCAACACTGCAATCTCCCCTCCCTGCCTGATCTCTACCCAACACTGCAATCTCCCCCTCCCTGACTGATCCCGACCCAACACTGCACTCTCCCTCTCCCAGACTGATCCCTACCCAACACTGCACTCTCCCCCCCTGACTGATCCCTACCCAACACTGCAATCTCCCCCTCCCTGACTGATCTCTACCCAACACTGCACTCTCCCCCCCTGACTGATCCCTACCCAACACTGCACTCACCCCCACTCTGACTGAACTCGACTAACACTGCAACCTCCCCCTCCCTGACTGATCCCTACCCAACACTGCAATCTCCCCCTCCCTGACTGATCCTTACCCAACAATGCTCTCACACTCTCCCTGATTAATCTCTACCCAACACTGCAGTCACCCCCTCCCTGACTGATCTCTACACAACACTGAAATCTCCCCCTCCCTGACTGATCCCTACCCAACACTGTAATCTCCCCCGCCCTGACTGATACCTACACAACACTGCACTCTCCCCCTCCCTGACTGATCCCAACCCAACACTGCACTCTCCCCCTCCCTGACTGATCCCTACACAACACTGCAGTCACCCACTCCCTGATTGATCACAACCCAACACTGCATTCACCCCCTCCCTGACTGATCCCTACCCAACACTGCAATCTCCCCCTCCCTGACTGATCTCTACCCAACACTGCAATCTCCCCCTCCCTGACTGATCCCTACCCAACACTGCAATCTCCCCCTCCCTGACTGAACCCTACCCAACACTGCAATCTCCCCCTCCCTGACTGATCCCTACCCAACACTGAACTCACCTCCTCCCTGACTGATCCCTACACAACACTGCAATCTCCCCCTCCCTGACTGATCTCTACCCTGCACTGCAACCTCCCCCTCCCTGACTGATCCCTACCCAACACTGCACTCACCCCCTCCCTGACTGATCCCTACACAACACAGCACTCCCCTCTCCCTGACTGATCCCTACCCAAAACTGCAATCTCCCCCTCCCTGACTGATCCCTACCCAACACTGCACTCACCCCCTCCCTGACTGATCCCTACACAACACTGCACTCACCTCCTCACTGAATGATCCCTACCTAACACTGCACTCCCCTCTCCCTGACTGATCCCTACCCAACACTGCACTCACCCCCTCACTGAATGATCCCTACCTAACACTGCACTCACCTCTTCCCTGACTGATCCCTACCCAACACTGCACTCACCCCGTCCCTGACTGATCCCTACTCCACACTGCACTCACACCCCTCCCTGACTGATCCCTACACAACACTGCAATCTCCCCCTCCCTGACTGATCCCTACACAACATTGCACTCTCCCCCTCCGTGACTGATCCGTACTCAACGCTGCAATCTCCCCCTCCCTGACTGATCCCTACACAACAGTGCACTCTCCCCCTCCCTGACTGATCCCTACACAACACTGCAATCTCCCAACCCTGACTGATCCCTGCACAACACTGCAATCTCCCCCTCCCTGACTGATCCCTACACAACAGTGCACTCACCCCCTCCCTGATTGATCCCTACCCAACACTGCAATCTCCCCCTCCCTGACTGATCCCTACCCAACACTGCACTTACGCACTCCCTGACTGATCCCTACACAACACTGTGATCTCCCCCTCCCTGACTGATCCCAACCCAACACTGCACTCACCCCCCTCCCTGTCTGATCCCTACCCAACACTGCAATCGCCCCTCCCTGACTGATCCCTATCCATCACTGCAATTCTCCCCTCCCTGACCGATCCCTACCCAACACTGCAATCCCCCCTCACTGACTGATCCCTACACAACACTGCAATCTCCCCTCCCTGACTGATCCCTACATAACACTGCACTCTCCCCCTCCCTGACTGATCCCTACCCAACACAGCACTCACCCCCTCCCTGACTGATTCCTACCCAACACTGCACTCACCCCGTCCCTGACTGATCCCTAACCAACACAGCACTCACCCCCTCCCTGACTGATCCCTACCCATCACTGCACTCACCCCCTCCCTGACTGATCCCTACCCAACACTGTAATCTCTCCCTCCCTGACTGATCGCGACCCAACACTGCACTCAGCCCCTCCCTGACTGATCCCAACCCAACACTGCACTCACCCCTCCATGACTGATCCCTAACCAACACTGCACTCACCCCCTCCCTGACTGATCTCTACCCAACACTGCACTCTCCCCCTCCCTGCCTGATCCCTACCCAACACTGCACTCACCCCTCCCTGACTGATCCCAACCCAACACTGCAATCTCCCCCTCCCAGACTGATCCCTATCCAACACTGCACTCACCCCTCCCTGACTGATCCCTACCCAACACTGCAATCAGCCCCTCCCTGACTGATCACTACACAATACTGCAATCTCCCCCTCCCTGACTGATCCCTACCCAACACTGCACTCAGCCCTTCCCTGACTGATCCCTACCCAACACTGCACTCACCCCCTCCCTGACTGTTTCCTACCCAACACTGCAATCCCCCCTCACTGACTGATCCCTACCCAAAACTGCACTCACCCCTCCCTGACTGATCCCTACCCAATACTGCACTCACCTCTTCCCTGACTGATCCCTACCCAACACTGCAATCTCCCCCTCCCTGACTGGTCCCTACTCAACATTGCACTCACCCCCTCCCTGACTGACCCCTACACAACACTGCACTCTTCCCCTCCCTGACTGATTCCTACTCAACACTGCACTCACACCCCTCCCTGACTGACCCCTACACAACACTGCACTCTCCCCCTCCGTGACTGATCCGTACTCAAGACTGCAATCTCCCCCTCCCTGACTGATCCCTACACAACAGTGCACTCACCCCCTCCCTGACTGATCCCTACACAACACTGCAATCTCCCCTCCCTGACTGATCCCTACACAACACTGCAATCTCCCACTCCCTGACTGTTTCCTACCCAACACTGCACTCACCCCCTCCCTGACTGATCCCTACACAACACTGCACTCACCTCCTCCCTGACTGATCCCTACCCAACACTGCAATCCCCCCTCACTGACTGATCCCTACCCAATACTGCACTCACCTCTTCCCTGACTGATCCCTACCCAACACTGCAATCTCCCCCTCCCTGACTGATCCCTACTCAACATTGCACTCACCCCCTCCCTGACTGATTCCTACTCAACACTGCACTCACACCCCTCCCTGACTGATCCCTACACAACACTGCACTCACCTCTTCCCTGACTGATCCCTACCCAACACTGCAATCTCCCCCTCCCAAACTGATCCCTTCTCAACATTGCACTCACCCCCTCCCTGACTGATTCCTACTCAACACTGCACTCACCACCCTCCCTGACTGATCCCTACCCAACACTGCACTCACCCCCTCCGTGACTGATCCGTACTCAACACTGCAATCTCCCCCTCCCTGACTGATCCCTACACAACAGTGCACTCTCCCCCTCCCTGACTGATCCCTACACAACACTGCAATCTCCCCTCCCTGACTGATCCCTACTCAACACTGCACTCACCCACTCGCTGACTGATCCCTACACAACACTGTGATTTCCCCCTCCCTGACTGATCCCTAACCAACACTGCACTCACCCCCTCCCTGTCTGAACCCTAACCAACACTGCAATCCCCCCCTCCCTGACTGATCCCTATCCAACATTGCAATTCCCCCTTCCCTGACTGATCCCTACCCAACACTGCAATCCCCCGCACTGACTGATCCCTACCCAACACTGCAATCCCCCCTCCCTGTCTGATCTCTACACAACACTGCGATCTCCCCCTCCCTGACTGACCCCGACCCAACACTGCACTCACCCCCGCCCTGACTGATCCCTACACAACACTGCAATCTCCCCTCCCTGACTGATCCCTACACAACACTGCAATCTCCCCCTCCCTGACTGATCCCTACCCAACACTGCACTCACCCCCTCCCTGACTGATCCCTACCCAACACTGCACTCTCCCCCTCCCTGACTGATCCCTACACAACACTGTAATCTCCCCCTCCCTGACTGATCCCTACACAACACTGTCATCTCCCGCTCCCTGACTGATCACTACCCAACACTGCACTCTCCCCCTCCCTGACTGATCCCTACACAACACAGCACTCCCCCCTCACTGACTGATCCCTACCCAACACTGCACTCACCCCCTCCCTGACTGATCCCTACCCAACACTGCACTCACCTCTTCCCTGACTGATCCCTACCCAACACTGCAATCTCCCCCTCCCAAACTGATCCCTACTCAACATTGCACTCACCCCCTCCCTGACTGATTCCTACTCAACACTGCACTCACCACCCTCCCTGACTGATTCCTACTCAACACTGCAATCTCCCCCTCCCTGACTGATCCCTACACAACACTGCAATCTCCGCTCCCTGACAGATCCCTACACAACACTGCAATCTCCCACTCCCTGACTGATCCCTACCCAACACTGCACTCACCCACTCCCTGACTGATGCCTACTCAACAATGCACTCACCCACTCGCTGACTGATCCCTACACAACACTGTGATTTCCCCTCCCTGACTGATCCCTACCCAACACTGCACTCACCCCCTCCCTGTCTGATCCCTACCCAACACTGCACTCACCCCCTGCCTGACTGATCCCTACACAACACTACCATGACCCCCTCCCTGACTGATCCCTACACAACACTGCAATTCCCCTCTCCCTGACTGATCCCTACCCAACACTGCAATTCCCCTCTCCCTGACTGATCCCTACCCAACACTGCAATCCCCCCTCCCTGACTGATCCGTACCCAACACTGCACTCGCCCCCTCCCTGACTGATCCCTACCCAACACTGTAATCTCCCCCTCCCTGACTGATCGCTACCCAACACTGCACTCAGCCCCTCCCTGACTGATCCCAACCCAACACTGCACTCACCCCCTCCCTGACTGATCTCTATCCAACACTGCACTCACCCCCTCCCTGACTGATCCCTGCCCAACACTGCACTCTCCCCCTCCCTGACTGTTCCCTACACAACACTGCACTCACCCCCTCCCTGACTGATCTCTATCCAACACTGCACTCACCCCCTCCCTGACTGATCCCTGCCCAACACTGCAATCTCCCCCTCCCAGACTGAGCCCTACCCAACACTGCAATCTCCCCCTCCCAGACTGAGCCCTACCCAACACTGCACTCACCCCCTCCCTGACTGATCCCTACACAACACTGCAATCTCCCCCTCCCAGACTGATCCCTACCCAACACTGCACTCACACCCTGCCTGACTGATCCCTACACAACACTGCAATCTCCCCCTCCCTGACTGACTCCTCCCCAACACTGCACTCACCCCCTCCCTGACTGATTCCTACCCAACACTGCACTCACCCCCTCCCTGACTGATCCCTACCCAAAACTGCACTCACCCCCTCCCTGACTGATCCCTACCCAACACTGCACTCACACCCTCCCTGACTGATCCCTACCCAGCACTGCACTCACCTCCTCCCTGACTGATCCCTACCCAACACTGCACTCACCTCCTCCCTGACTGATCCCTACCCAACACTGCACTCACCCCCTCCCTGACTGATCCCTACCCAACACTGCACTCACCCCCTCCCTGACTGATCCCTACACAACACTGCAATCTCCCCCTCCCTGACTGATCCCTACCCAACACTGCACTCACCCCCTCCCTGACTGATCCCTACACAACACTGCAATCACCCCCTCCCTGACTGATCCCTACCCAACACTGCACTCACCCCCTCACTGACTGATCCCTACCCAACACTGCACTCCCCCTCCCTGACTGATCCCTACCCAACACTGCACTCACCCCCTCCCTGACTGATCCCTACACAACACTGCAATCTCCCCCTCCCTGACTGATCCCTACCCAACACTGCACTCACCCGCTCGCTGGCTGATTCCTACCCAAGACTGCACTCACCCCCTCCCTGACTGATCCCTACACAACACTGCAATCTCCCCCTCCCTGACTGATCCCTACCCAACACTGCACTCACCCGCCCGCTGGCTGATTCCTACCCAAGACTGCACTCACCCCCTCCCTGACTGATCCCTACACAACACTGCAATCTCCCCCTCCCTGACTGATCCCTACCAAACACTGCACTCTCCCCCTCCCTGACTGATTCCTACCCAACACTGCAATCTCCTCCTCCCTGACTGATCCCTACCCAACACTGCACTCACCCCCTTCCTGACTGATCCCTACCAAACACTGCACTCACCCCCTCCCTGACTGATCCCTACCCAACACTGCACTCACTCCCTCCCTGACTGATCCCTACACAACACTGCACTCACCCCTCCCTTACTGATCCCTACACAACACTGCACTCACCCCTCCCTGACTGACCCCTACCCAAAACTGGAACCTCTCCTCCCTGACTGATCCCTACACCAAACTGTAATCACCCCCTCCCTGACTGATCCCTACACAACACTGCCATCTCCCCCTCCCTGACTGATCCCTACCCAACACTGTAATCTCCCCCTCCCTGACTGATCCCTCCCCAACACTGCAACCTCCCCCTCCCTGATTAATCCCTACACAACACTGGAATCTCCCCCTCCCTGACTGATTCCTACACAACACTGCAACCTCCCCCTCCCTGACTAATCCCTACATAACACTGTAATCTCCCCCTCCCTGACTGATTCCTTCACATCACTGCAACCTCCTCCTCCCTGTCTCATCCCTAACCAATACTGTAATCTCCCCCTCCCTGACTGATCCCTACACAACACTGTAATGTCTCCCTTCCTGACTGATCCCTACACAACACTGCAATCTCCCCCTTCCTTAGTGATACCTACACAACTCTGCACTCTCCACTCCCACTCCCCCCCTCCCCCCCCGTCTGAAGGTTAGATCGCATGGAATCCAGGGGGCATTGGCAAACTGGGTACACAATTGGCTTGATGGTAGGAAGCAGAGGGTAATAGTCAGACTGAAGGCCTGTGACTAGTGGTGTGCCTCAGTGGTCATAGAATCATAGAATCCCTCCTCTGTGGAAACATGCCCTTCGGCCCAACACGTCTTCTGGCCCTCTGAAGTTTATTCCACCCTAACCCATTCCCCTACCCTGTTACTCTACATTTACCCCTGACTAACGCAACTTACTTACACATCCATGAACACTATAGGCAATTGAGCATGGCTAATTTACCTGACCTGCACATCTTTGGATTGTGGAAGGAAACCGGAGCACCCAGAGGAAACCTACGCAGACACGGGGAGATGGTACAAACTCAGTTGGTGTGGCATAGTGACTCAGTGGTTGGAACTGCTGCCTCACAGTGCCAGGGACCCCAGTGACTCTCTGTGTGGAGTTTGCACATTCTTCCCGTGTCTGCGTGGGTTTCCTCCGGGTGCTCCGGTTTCCTTCCACAATCCAAAAATGTACAGGTCAGATGAATTGACCAAGCTAAATTGCCCATAGTGGTAGGTGCATTCGTCCAGTGTAAATATTGGGTATGGAGAATAGATCTGGGTGGGTTACTCTTCGGCAGGTCGGTGTGGATTTGTTGGGCCAAATGGCCTGTTTCCATACTGTAGGAAATCTAACCCGAACAGGATCTAACCCACACAGAGTATCCTGTGAGGTTGGAATTGAACCCAGATCCACGGTGCTGTGAGGTAGCAGTGCTAACCACTGAGCCACTGTGCCACTGAGCTGGTCAGTGCTAGGCCCATTGCAGTTTGTTATCGATATCAATGATTTGGATGAGGATGTTTAAGGCATGATTAGTAAGTTTGCAGATTACACTAAAATAAGTGAGGAAGGTTCTCAGCAATTGCAACAGGGCCTTGATCAGCTGGGAATTGGGCTGAGAAATGGCAAATGGAGTTTAATATAGACAAGGGCGAGATCGAGCATTTTGGAAAGTCACATCAAGACAGGGGTTTAATGCTGAATGGTCGGGCCTGAAGGAGTGTAGTGGAACAGAGGGACCTTGGATGCCAGGAGCACGGCTCTCTGAACTCAGGAAGACGGGGCAGTGAAGAAGGCTTTTGGCACACTGGGCCCTTCATCAGTCAGAGCATGGAATATCGAAGTTGGGCAGTTCTGTTGCAGTTGTACAGGATTCAGTTTTGGCCACCTTGCTATCGGAAGGATGTTATTAAACTGGAAAGAGTGCGGACGAAATTTACAAGGATGTTGCCAGAACTCAACTGGACAGTTATAGAGAGAGGTTGGACAAGCTCAACATTGCCTTTAGTGTGCAGGAGACTGAGGGGTGTCCTTATAGAGGTGTATAAGGTCATGGGAGGCATGGGAATGCACTCAGTCTTTATCCAAGGCGTGGGACATCAAGGACGAAAGGGCATCAGTTTAAGGTAAAAGGGGAAAGATTAAAAGTAAACCCGAGGGACAACCCTTTTCTCCAGAGGGTGATACACATACGGAGTGAACTACCAGTGGAAGTAGTCAAGGAGGATACATTTAATAACATTTAAAAGGCACTTGGACAAATACATGGAAAGGAACATATTGGAAGGATATTGGCCAAGTGCAGGGAAACGGGGTTAGCGTGGATGGGCCAGTTTGAGCCTGTCTCCATGCTGCAGAACTCTGTGACTCTATGAACATACCCAGGTGTCCCACAATACAGAAGCAGCCAAAGCAACATGAACACGAGCCGGTACAAATGTGAAACAGTCCTGCAGAATTTGGCAGGAAACCAGCCTGGCCTTGCAGCGAAATTTCCTGGTACAGGAGCTGTGGTGAGAAGCCCATAGAGTACTGGGGAAAGAATATGGAAAGCTCACTCCACTGCCGATAGCCTGGAGGACCCCCGGCTGGGATCCAGTCACCCCAGGGAAACCTACAGGCTGTGAATGAGCTATGTCTCTGACACAATGAGCAAGGCAGAACATTGCAGGAAAATCTCACCCACATGGGACTACTCCAGTTACAACTGGGAAGAGCCCAATCCAGTGAAAGGAGGGTCTCTGGGGATGGGGAGGCATCCTCAGGTTACATTGACAATCTGGAAGGACAGTGTATGAGCTCCAAACAGCTGCATGGGTCCTGTACACCTGCAACACGGAACAACACGCATCAGGCCCTAGTAGGAGGTGCCAGGAGCAAATACAATCCCTAGGGAACAAGGGCTCCTTCCAGAATGGGATAGTGTGTGCCTTTGGGATTCTACCTCCCCAGGGAGATAATGACAGGCCCCACACTGACACATCCACACCTGCCCACAGATGGGAACTCCCACTGCCTTTCTCCCAGGTAACTGCACCTTTTGCCCCCAGCTCTGACCCACAGACGGACTCCGATTCCATGAATCCTGTGGTTACCCAGTGTCAGACAGCTGATGGTCTCACTCCGTACACAACAGCCAGTCCAGGCACCCAGCTGGTGGGCAGCACCAAAAAGGCCACTCTGTTTGATCCTGTCTCAAACCCAGATACATTTTTGGATGAGACAGACCGACAGTCTTTCATACACGGACTGGATGCTGACAAACAAACTAAATTAATCACCATGACTTTGTCCACCAGGCCATTCAGCCCTCCCTGAGGGATAACAGTGAGGGAGGGGCATCCATGATGAAATGAAGGCAGCGGTCCTCACTGCTCGAGAGAAGTCCCATCCCGGGGAAGTGACAAACAGCGGAAATATTTGTTCCAGGAGAACACCCACTCTAACATGTTTCACTGTCAGTTACAGCAGCTCACCAAGGGCTGGGTTAGTAACAGCTGTAAGGACACTTTCGGTGGGACACTGGGCTTGGTGCGAGGAATTCCATTTATCCCAAGTGACAAAGTTAGGATGGGGATCGAAAGTATCGGAATTATATTAAAAAAGGTATTTGGATGGGGTATCATGATTCCATCCCACATGCTGTGGAGATAGAGTGGACATAGACAGGGGCCACACTTACGTAAATGTGAAGGAACAGGCCATACCACAGCATTCCCACCGCCTGTCATTAACGAATCCGGCTCCTCTCACATCAAGCTGTGGTCCTAACTGCACTCACCTTGATATACCTCGGGATACCGGTGGTTAGAATTGCAGACTGCAACAGATGGGTACGATCATGGTGAATAATACCTGGACACACCCCCAGGGGCTGGAAGGTAGATGGAACTCCCCGGGTGATCACCTCAGTTTCATTCATTTGCAGCGTTTGAGTGTTCCTGGCTGGGCCCAGTATTGATTGCCTGTCCGTAGCTGCTCGGGAGCTGGTTTTGGTGGTGAGCTGCCTCCTTGAACTGTTGCAGGTTGTGGACCCACAAGGTCCTTAGGGAGGGAATTCCAGGAGCTTGAGCCAGCAGGTCTCATTCCCTTGCATTTATTCTGCTCACTGGATGTTGTCTATGCATCCCAATTCTGTATGGATTCTCAGAACGGAATATGTTTTGTCGAAACAGTTACAAGTGCCACAGTCGCTCAGTGGTGAGCACTGTTACCTCACAGCACCAGAGACCTGGGTTTGATTCCACTCCTGAGCGACTGTCTGTGTGGTGTTTGTACATTCTCCCTGCAACTGCATGGGTTTTCTCCCACTGTTCAATGGTGCACATTTTTGACAGATTGCCCATCGTGTCGAGGGATATTCAGATTAGCTGGAATAGCCACGGGAAATGCAGGGTTTCAGGGATATCATCAGGGGATGGATCTGAGTTGCATTCTCTTCAGAGGGTCATTGTGGACTCGATGGGCTGAAGGGCCTGTTTCTGCTCTGTAGGGATTCTATCATATCACTTATCAGCCATATGACAATCGGTTTGACCAATGTACAAAATGGCTTTCGCTCAAAGAGCAGGCTACTCTGACAACAAAAAAAAAACGGCTTTTAAAATTAGGTTTGTAATTCATTCTATAAGCTTCTTTCCATTCTAAAGATAGGGTGGGGGGAGGGGGAATGGGTGAAATGTTGCGGCCTCCTTGCTAAAACACAGATAGACAGCCAAGAGATGCTGGGTATATTGGACAAGTTATACTCCCAAATCACAAAAGCCAGACAGCAGCCAGATGGTTATCCCATCAGCATAATGTCAAAGGCAGCAGGTCCCCTGGGAAGACATATCCCTAACAACGTCTCCACCAAACA
The DNA here is from genome assembly GCF_037043375.1 of Chiloscyllium plagiosum. Classification (NCBI taxonomy): domain Eukaryota; kingdom Metazoa; phylum Chordata; class Chondrichthyes; order Orectolobiformes; family Hemiscylliidae; genus Chiloscyllium; species Chiloscyllium plagiosum. Next base: position 36,529,876 of record NW_028270176.1, on the reverse strand, counting down.
AAGGAGGGCCCATACAGGAAGGCCCCGGGACCTGCTACACAAAGAAACTAACATCCAAATGATCAGCAACGTTTCAAACTATTAACTGATTCTCCGAATGGGCCAGAAGGAGAGAAAGTTCTGGGAAACCATCCAGAAATGAACAAAACCATGGATCACCTGCATACTGATCTCTTGAATTTTCTGGAGGCTTTCTGAGGTGACCAACATGGCAAGGGACAGAGACCAGATCACCAACCAGAGAGAGGGAGAGAGAGAGGGAGCGAGACAAACTGAAGGAAACCCCAGGAGCATGGGAAAGAGGGAGTGTGAAAAACCATTGAGAGAGAGGGAGCTAGAACCAACTGGAATACTGAGTGTCCCCCCTTCAGTCTGTCCATGCTTCAACGCCTGTTTCTCTCAGTCTGACTTCCCCTTCTCTCTTTGTCCTTCTCTCTCCCTGTCTGTCTCTTTCTCTCAATCTGCCTTTCTCTCACACCCTCCGTCTCACTGTCTGTCTCATCCCCCTTCTCCATCCCCACTCTCTCGACCTCTCTCTCTTTTTCTCACCCTCCCTTTCTCTTTTTCTTTATTTCAGACCTGAAAGTGCTCACCCAATTTTGAACACACTAAAAACAATTGCCCATCATTTTCACTCTCCTCCCAAATTTATTCCCTTCCCCAAATACCTTCCCTCCAAAATACCTACCTCACCAACTGTGCCCCCCTCAAATATTTTCCTACCCCCTCAACATTGCTGTGAGCCCCACTCCCTGGGGCAGAGGGAGTTGAGTGGAAGAGTGTGGAGCTGGAAAAGCCCAGCAGGTCAGGCCTGAAACATCCACTCTCCTGGCTGACCTGCTGTGCTTCTCCAGCTCCTCACTTTGTAACTCTGACTCTCCAACATCTGCAGTCCTCACTTTCTCACACCGGTAAATGAGTCTGGGTTGACTGACTGGCCTGTGACTTATTTTAATATACAGCCATATCCCAGTCCGAGAATTACAGAAGGTTTGCATCACAGATGGAGTCCTTTCTGCCAATTATGCCCCCTCCACCATGAAATGATCCTGGTCCGGTTCAGGATCCTCAGAATTGGCCCCTGAATGGCCTCATTGACTATCCTTCGTGTGGAGACCTCTTCTCCACCCTGTCTCAGACTTTGCATCACATGCTATCCCTCCCTCCATCTCTCTATGACCACAGTCCCTCCTTTCTCCACCAACCCCAAAACCCCATCAAACCTCCCCCTGTCTCTGGCTGTCCCACTCTCTCCTTGTCTCCCACTCTCCCCCTTCCCATGCAAACTTACAGCCCCTTGGCTGGAGGACATAGTGCAGAGTCTAACTCGCCTTTTGACACTGACTGCTGTAATGCACAGCAAGATCCCACTCTAAAACCATCGCCAAGTACACACACTGTCCTTCTCCCTCCATATATGTCCTTCTCATTCACTCTCTCCCTGTCTCTCTCACTCTGTCCTTTTCTCACTCCACCTCCCTGACTCTTACTGCCCATTTCTCTCTCTCCACTTTCTCCATCTCCACTCTCTCCATGTCTCTCTCTCTTCTTGTCACTCTCCCTTTCTCGTTCTCTTTCTCTCTTTTTCAGACGCACTCAGAAAAGTACTTCATGTTCCTTCCATTCACCCCCTCCCCACAGTCGGGGTAAATCCTGGGAGAGACCAGGCACTGAGGCAAACTCTTCCCAATGCCCCTTCCCCAGTCACTGGGACAGAGCAGAGGGGTCCAGGGAGAAAGAGGGTGAGAAACTACAGGAGAGAAAGAGAGATGGACGGACAGACAGCGTGAGGGAGGGAGAGAACAAGACAAAGATCGGCGGGGGGGGGGGAAGGGGGAGAGGAAGTGAGAAGAACTGAGAGAGAGCACGACAGAGAGAGACAGAGAGAGAGAGAGTGAAACTCCAGGAAGAGAAATACAATGTCAGACAGATACAAGGTGAAAATGGGGAGAGAAAAAGAGGGAGAGAAGTTCAGGCAGACAGCAAGACGGAAATCCCAGGGAGAGATATAGGACAGAGAGAGAGAGGAGCTGCAGCAGCAGAGACATAGAGCTGAGAGAGTGGGGTGGTGGTGGGGGCTGTGATGTGGCTACAATGATGTACAGGCAGGAATAGCAAGTTCCCACAGAGCTGAGAAACAGATGCAGAGAGAGATGAGCAAGGTGTTAGTTTTGTGAAAGACTGAATGATTAAGCATTACTGAAAAATCCGGTGAGGTGACAAAGGAGGAAGGGAATCTACTGGGAAATAGAAACAGGACAGACATGTGAAGGATGTTGAGAGATAGGGATTGAAGGAAAGATGTGGGAGAGAGAACTGGGAACACAAAAATAGACATGAGAGCCGCAGAGAGAGGGGGAAGCAGTGAAATCTGTGGGATCAGATCCCTCTCTAGCATTTTGCTCCTTTGTCTCTCCCCGTTCCCACACACGGCCTGAATCCCACTGTGTGTGTTTGTGTGTGAGTGTGTGTGTGTGTGTGTGTATGCGCGCGCGTGTGTGTCTGTGTGTATGTGTGTGTGTGTGTGTGTGTCTGTGTGTGTCTGCGTGTGTGTGTGTCTGTGTGTGTGTGTGTCTGTGTGTGTCTGCGTGTGTGTCTGTGTGTGTCTGCGTGTGTGTGTGCCTGTTTGTCTGTGTGTGCGTGTGCCTGTGTGTGTGTCTGTGTGTGTCTGTGTGTGTGTGCCTATGCGTGTGTGTGTGTGTGTATGTAAGTGCCTGTGTGTGTCTGTGTGTGTGTATGTCTGTGTGTGTGTGTGTGTGCCTGTATGTGTCTGTGTGTGTGTGTGTGTGCGTGTCTGTGTGTGTGTGCATGTGTCCGTGTGCGTGTGTGCTTTCGTCTGATGATTCCTCATGGCAGAATAATTTGATTTTCTGTCTCTGTATTGTCCTAGTTTCAGCTCGCAAATTGAATGTTGAATCATCCACGATCCTATTGAATACCAGAGCAGGCTCGAGGGGCTGGATGGTCTCCTCCTGTTCCTATTTCAGATGGTCTTATGTTGTTAACACTACCTCCCAGCTCTTGGCCCCCACACTGGAGGTTCGGACGACATAAGGGCCTGATCTGTAGAGGGCTGCCCTCTTCCGTGAGTCTCGGAGGGAACCAGCCTGATTTGGATTGGAGTTGTAGCCTCTCAGTGAGAAGTGAAATCTCCTTGAGGTTCCCCTCAGTCTGTCACTGTAAGGTGGAGCAGGCCAGTCTCGGGGAAGCAAACAGCAGGCCAGATGTGCTCTGTCCTCCAGCTCCATTTCAGACGGCCACATGGGAGGGGCTTGTTTCATCCATCAGCTTCCCGTGCTCTCCCTTCTGGGATAGGGTGGGGCTGAATGGCCTTGCTCCTGGCTCCTATTGAGGTGCAGGCTGGCTATGAGTGGGTTATACAGGGCATGCCCCTGGAGTGAAGTCAGTTAGCTCAGTTGGCTGGACAGTTGGTTTATAATGCAGAGTAAAACCAATAGCGTGTGTTCAATTCCCACACCAGCTGGGGTTATTCTGAAGGACTCTCCTTCCCAACCTCTCCCCACAGCCGGGCCATGGAGATCCTCTGATTAAATCCCCACCAGACCCCGCTCTGTAATGAGGAGCTGTCCCATGCTCTGGTAAGACATTACATTGGTTTGTACCTGGGGCACTGTGTGCAGGAATAGTCACTGCATTGCCAATGGGATGTTAGTGTGTGGGGAAGGTTTACCGGATGAATTCCCACTGGAATGAATGGCACTCTCTTTCCCCCAGTTAATTCACTCTTGCAGCTTTTGTGTCTTTGGAGACACAAGGACCAATTCACCTGAAGCAGCAGGTGGATTTTATATTCATGAGCACCCAATAAGATTGGCTAGTTTACACACATACACACACACACATACACTCCCTCAAACACACATAGACACACTCTCACACACACATACACAAAGGACCCCGCCACACACAGGCTCTTTCTCACACACACACACACGCTCCCTCAAACACAAACACAGACACACTCTCACACACAAGCACACACTATATCTCTCACACACAGACATACGCTCCCTCAAATACACATACAGGCACACTCTCTCACACATACACGCAGACACACTCTCTCTCACACAGACACACTCTCACAAACACAGACACTCTCTCTCACGCAGACACACTCTCTCACACACACAAATACACACACTCTCTCATTTACACACGCACACTCTCATTCTCTCACACACCCACTCACTCTCACACACACAGACACTCTCTCTCACGCAGACACACTATCTCACACACACAAATACACACACTCTCTCTCATTTACACACACACACACTCATTCTCTCACACACCCACTCACTCTCATGCACACAGACACTCTCTCTCTCACACACTCTCTGTCTCTCACACACACAGACATTCTCTCTCACACACATACACACAGACAGACACACAAACACACGATCCCTCAAGCACACACAGACACACTCTCACATACACACTTAAACGCACAGTTACTCTCTCTCTCATACACACATACACTCGCAGACACACGCTCCCTCAAACACACACAGACACACTCTCTCACAAACACACATAAACGCACAGTTACTCTCTCACACACACACATACACACGCAGACACACACGCTCCCTCAAGCACATATAGACACACTCTCTCTCTCTCACACACATGGACACACACTCTCTCTCACACACGCACACTGACACACACTCTCACACACACAGACGCTCTCTCTCTCACACACACAAACACACAGTTACACTCTCTCTCACACACACATACACACACAGACACACGCTCCCTCAAATATGCATACACACACTCTCTCTCACACACACACTGACACACACACACTCTCTCACACACACATACACACTATTTCTCACATAAGACACACTGTCATACAGACACACAGACATATACACACATAGACACGCAGACACACACACAATAGACAAACAGACACATTCTCTCACACACACAGACACACTCTCACACACACATACACACAATCTCTCACACACAATCTCTCACACACATCCACACTCTCTCACGCACACCCTCACTCACACACTTGCACACAGAGACACACACACCCTCAAACACACACAGCTACACGCTCTCACATGAACATGCACTTTCTCTCTCACGCACACATATACAGACACACAGAGATACACATGCATCCACTCTTTCACACACACAAACACGGGCAGTCGCTCTCGCTCTCTCACTCTCTCTCACACACACACAGCTGTAAAGGCATGGTTGAGGTATTGCTGGAGAAATGATTTCTCCGAGGACTGGGCCATGATCTCACATGATGAGTGCTCCAGGGGGACAGACAGCAGCTGCAGAGACTTGTTGGATCTTCCTGTGCACCACCTCTTGTATCGACAGCATTAGTCTGTTTGGGTGCCTGATTTTCTAAAATGTCTCCAAGCAACAAGTAACAATAGATTGATGAAAGTTTTCCTCCAAACCATGTTTCAGACACATGCTGCTGTTACTTTTCACTGATTGTGCAAAATGATCTGGATTTGCTGAAATCAGGAGTGGCTTCCATTTCAAACTACGACACCAGAGTGCCCCGGGGACCCTGAGGAAATGATCAGGGAATTGCATCTGTTCCTTTCTACCCTCTGCACTCTGTACCGCCAGATAGTGCACCCTCAGTACCTCAGATAGTTCTCCCTCAATACCCCAGATAGTTCTCCCTCAATACATCAGATAGTTCTCCCTCAGTACCTCAGATAGTCCTCCCTCAGTACCTCAGATAGTGCGCCCTCAGTACCTCAGATAGTGCACCCTCAGTACCTCAGATAGTGCTCCCTCAGTACCTCAGATAGTGCACCCTCAGTACCTCAGATAGTGCACCCTCAGTACCTCAGATAGTTCTCCCTCAATACATCAGATAGTTGTCCCTCAGTACCTCAGATAGTGCTCCCTCAATACCTCAGAAAGTGCTCCATCAATATCTCAGATAGTGCTCACTCAATACCTCAGATAGTGCTCCCTCAGTACCTCAGAACGTGCTCCCTCAAAACCTCAGATATTCTCCCTCAATCCCTCAGAAAGTGCTCCCTCAATATCTCAGATAGCCCTCCCTCAATATCTCAGATAGTTCTCCCTCAATAGCTCAGATAGTGCTCCCTCAATACTTCAGATAGTGCTCCCTCAGTACCACAGATAGTGCTCCATAAATACCTCTGAAAGGTATTCCTCAATAGCTCAGAGAGTGCTCCCTCAATACCTCAGATATTTCTCCCCAGTACATCAGAAAGTGCTCTTTCAATACCTCAGAAAGTGCCCCCTCAATAGGTCCCATAGTTCTCCCTCAGTACCTCTGAACATGCTCCCTCAATTCCTCAGAGAGTGCTCTCTCAGTACCTCAGATAGTGCTCCCTCAATACCTCTGAAAGAGCTTCCTCAATAGCACAGAAAGTGCTCCCGCAATACCTCACATATTTCTCCCTCAATACCTCAGAAATGGCTCCCTCAATACCTCAGAAATGGCTCCCTCAATACCTCAGATAGTTCTCCCTCAATATCTCAGATAGTTCTCCCTCAATAGCTCAGATAGTTCTCCCTCAATACCTCAGAATGTGCTCCCTCAATACCTCAGAATATGCTCCCTCAATACCTCGGAAAGTGCTCCCACAATAGCTCAGATACTTCTCCCTCAGTACCTCAGATAATGCTCTCTCAATTCCTCAGAAAGTGCTCCCTCAATACCTCAGTATGTCCTCTCTCAGTACCTCAGAAAGTGCACCCTCGGTACCTCAGAAAGTGCTCCCTCGGTACCTCAGAAAGTGCTCCCTCAATACCTCTGAAAGAGCTTCCTCAATAGCACAGAAATTGCTCCCTCAATACCTCAGATAGTTCTCCCTCAATACCTCAGATAGTGCTCCCTCAATACCTCAGAATGTGCTCCGCAATACCTGAGAAAGTGCTCCCTCAATACCTCAGATAGTGCTCCCTCAATGCCTCAGAAAGTGCTCCCGCAATATCTCAAAAATTGCTCCATCAGTACCTCAGAAAATGCTCCCTCAATATCTCAAAAATGATCCCTCAATACCTCAGAATGTGCTCTCTCAATACCTCAGACAGTGCTCCCTCAGTACCACAGATAGTTCTCCCTCATTACTTCAGATAGTAATCCCTTAATACCTCAGAAATTGCTCCCTCAATATCTCAAAAAGTGCTCCCTCAGTACCTCAGATAATGCTGCCTCCATACCTCAGATGGTGCTCCCCAAATACCTTAGATAGTGCTCCCTCAGTACCTCAGACTGTGCTCCCTCAATACCTCAGAAAGTGCTCCCTCAGTACCTCAGACAGTGCTCCCCGATACCTCAAAAGGTGCTCTCTCAGTACCTCAGAAATTGCTCCCTCAGTACATCAGAAAGTGCGCCCTCAACTTCTCTGAAAGTGCTCCGTCAATACCTCAGAAAGTGCTCTCTCAATACCTCAGATATGTCTCCCTCAATGTCTCAGAAAGTGCTCCCTCAATACCTCAGATAGATCGCCCTCAATATATCAGATAGTTCTCCCTCAATACCTCAGATAGTGCTCCCTCAATACTTCAGATAGTTCTCCCTCAGTACCTCAGATAGTTCTCCCTCAGTAGCTCAGATATTGCTCACTCAATTCTTCAGATCCTGCTCCCTCAATTCCTCAGAAAGTGCTCACTCAGTACTTCAGAAAGTGCTCCCTCAGTACGTTAGAAAGTGCTCACTCAATATCTCAGACAGTGCTCTGTCAGTACATCAGAATGTGCTCCCTCAATACCTCAGAAAGTGCTCCCTCAATAGCTCAGATAGTGCTCCCTCTATACATCAGATAGTGCTCCCTCAGTATCTCAGACAGTTCTCCCTCAGTACCTCAGACAGTGCTCCCTTAAAAGCTCAGAATTTGCTCTCTCATTACCTTAAAACGTGCTCCCTCAGTAACTGAGAAAGTGCTCCCTCAATAGCTCAGAAAGTGCTCCCTCAATACCTCAGATATTTCTCCCTCAGTACCTCAATATCTCAAAATGTGCTCCCTCAGTACCTCAGATAGTGCTCCCTCAATACCTCAGAAACTGCTCCCTCAGTATCTCAGATAGTGCTTCCACAGTACCTCAGAGAGTGCTTTCTCAGTACCTCAGATAGTTCTCCCTCAGTTCCTCAGAAAGTACACCATTAATAACACAGAAAGTGTTCCCTCAATACCTCAGATAGTGCTCCCTCTCTACTTCAGATAGTTCGCCCTCAGTACCTCAGATAGTACTCCCTTAATACCTCAGAAAGTGCTCCCTCAATACCTCAGATAGTGCTCCCTCAGTACCTCAGATAGTTCTCCCTCAGTACCTCAGATCGTACTCCGTTAATACCTCAGAAAGTGCACCCTCAATACCTCAGATAATGCCGCCTCAGTACCTCAGAAAGTGCTCCCTCAATATCTCAAAAAGTGCTCCCTCAGTACCTCAGATAGTGCTCCCTCAGTACCTCAGAAAGTGCTCCCTCAATACCACAGACAGTGCTTCCGCAAAACCCAGAAAGTGCTCGCTCAATACCTCAGAATGTGCTCCCTCAATACCTCAGAAAGTGCTCCCTCAATAACTCAGATTTTTCTCCGTCAGTACCTCAGATACTGCTCCCTCAATACCTCAGATAGTGCTCCGTCAGTACCTCAGACAGTGCTCCCTCAATACCTCAGATAGGGCTACTTCAATACTTCAGATAGTGCTCCCTCAGTACCTCAGATAGTGCTCCCTTAATACAGCCGAAAGTGCTCACTCAATATTTCAGATAGTTCTCCATCAATACCTCAGATAGTGCTCCCTCAATACCTCAGAAAGTGCTCCGTCAATACCTCAGAATGTGCTCCCTCAATACCTTAGAAAGAACTCCTTCAATAGCTCAGATCGTTCTCCCTCAGGACCTCAGATAATGCTCCCTCACTTCCACAGATAATGCTCCCTCAATACCTCAGAAAGTGCTCACTCAGTACCTCAGAAAGTGCTCCCTCAATACCTCAGACAGTGTTCTCTCTGTACATCAGAAAGTGATCCCTCAATAGCTCAGAAAGTGCTCCCTCAGTACCACAGAAAGTACTCCCTCAATAACTCAGAAAGTGCTCCCTCAATATCTCAGATAGACCTCCCTCAATATCTCAGATAGTTCTCCCTCAATAGCTCAGATAGTGCTCCCTCAATACTTCAGATAGTGCTCCCTCAGTACCTCAGATAGTTCTCCCTCTGTACCTCAGATAGTGCTCCATAAATACCTCTGAAAGGTATTCCTCAGTACCTCAGAAAGTGCTCCCTTAATACCTCAGAGAGTGCTCCCTCAATACCTCAGATATTTCTCCCCTAGTACATCAGAAAGTGCTCCCTCAATAACTCAGAAAGTGCCCACTCAATAGGTCCCATAGTTCTCCCTCAGTACCTCAGAACATGCTCCCTCAATTCCTCAGAGAGTCCTCCCTCAGTACCTCAGATAGTGCTCCCTCAATACCTCTGAAAGAGCTTCCTCAATAGCACAGAAAGTGCTCCCGCAATACTCCACATATTTCTCCCTCAATACCTCAGAAATGGCTCCCTCAATACCTCAGATAGTTCTCCCTCAATATCTCAGATAGTTCTCCCTCAATAGCTCAGATACTTCTCCCTCAGTACCTCAGATAATGCTCTCTCAATTCCTCAGAAAGTGCTCCCTCAATACCTCAGAATGTCCTCTCTCAGTACCTCAGAAAGTGCTCCCTCGGTACCTCAGAGAGTGCTCCCTCGGTACCTCAGAAAGTGCTCCCTCAATACCTCTGAAAGAGCTTCCTCAATAGCACAGAAATTGCTCCCTCAATACCTCGGAATGTGGTCCCACAATAGCTCAGATACTTCTCCCTCAGTACCACAGATAATGCTCTCTCAATTCCTCAGAAAGTGCTCCCTCAATACCTCAGAATGTCCTCTCTCAGTACCCCAGAAAATGCTCCCTCGGTACCTCAGAGAGTGCTCCCTCAGTACCTCAGATAGTTCTCCCTCTGTACCACAGATAGTGCTCCATAAATACCTCTGAAAGGTATTCCTCAGTACCTCAGAAAGTGCTCCCTTAATACCTCAGAGAGTGCTCCCTCAATACCTCAGATATTTCTCCCCTAGTACATCAGAAAGTGCTCCTTCAATACCTCAGAAAGTGCCCCCTCAATAGGTCCCATAGTTCTCCCTCAGTACCTCAGAACATGCTCCCTCAATTCCTCAGAGAGTCCTCCCTCAGTACCTCAGATAGTGCTCCCTCAATACCTCTGAAAGAGCTTCCTCAATAGCACAGAAAGTGCTCCCGCAATACTTCACATATTTCTCCCTCAATACCTCAGAAATGGCTCCCTCAATACCTCAGATAGTTCTCCCTCAATATCTCAGATAGTTCTCCCTCAATAGCTCAGATACTTCTCCCTCAGTACCTCAGATAATGCTCTCTCAATTCCTCAGAAAGTGCTCCCTCAATACCTCAGAATGTCCTCTCTCAGTACCTCAGAAAGTGCTCCCACGGTACCTCAGAGAGTGCTCCCTCGGTACCTCAGAAAGTGCTCCCTCAATACCTCTGAAAGAGCTTCCTCAATAGCACAGAAATTGCTCCCTCAACACCTCGGAATGTGGTCCCACAATAGCTCAGATACTTCTCCCTCAGTACCACAGATAATGCTCTCTCAATTCCTCAGAAAGTGCTCCCTCAATACCTCAGAATGTCCTCTCTCAGTACCCCAGAAAATGCTCCCTCGGTACCTCAGAGAGTGCTCCCTCAGTACCTCAGATAGTTCTCCCTCTGTACCACAGATAGTGCTCCATAAATACCTCTGAAAGGTATTCCTCAGTACCTCAGAAAGTGCTCCCTTAATACCTCAGAGAGTGCTCCCTCAATACCTCAGATATTTCTCCCCTAGTACATCAGAAAGTGCTCCTTCAATACCTCAGAAAGTGCCCCCTCAATAGGTCCCATAGTTCTCCCTCAGTACCTCAGAACATGCTCCCTCAATTCCTCAGAGAGTCCTCCCTCAGTACCTCAGATAGTGCTCCCTCAATACCTCTGAAAGAGCTTCCTCAATAGCACAGAAAGTGCTCCCGCAATACTTCACATATTTCTCCCTCAATACCTCAGAAATGGCTCCCTCAATACCTCAGATAGTTCTCCCTCAATATCTCAGATAGTTCTCCCTCAATAGCTCAGATACTTCTCCCTCAGTACCTCAGATAATGCTCTCTCAATTCCTCAGAAAGTGCTCCCTCAATACCTCAGAATGTCCTCTCTCAGTACCTCAGAAAGTGCTCCCTCGGTACCTCAGAGAGTGCTCCCTCGGTACCTCAGAAAGTGCTCCCTCAATACCTCTGAAAGAGCTTCCTCAATAGCACAGAAATTGCTCCCTCAATACCTCGGAATGTGGTCCCACAATAGCTCAGATACTTCTCCCTCAGTACCACAGATAATGCTCTCTCAATTCCTCAGAAAGTGCTCCCTCAATACCTCAGAATGTCCTCTCTCAGTACCCCAGAAAATGCTCCCTCGGTACCTCAGAGAGTGCTGCCTCGGTACCTCAGAAAGTGCTCCCTCAATACCTCTGAAAGAGCTTCCTCAACAGCACAGAAATTGCTCCCTCAATACCTCAGATAGTTCTCCCTCAGTACCTCAGATAGTGCTCCCTTATTACCTCCGAAAGTGCTCACTCAATATTTCAGATAGTTCTCCATCAATACCTCAGATAGTGCTCCCTCAATACCTCAGAAAGTGCTCCCTCAATACCTCAGAATGTGCTCCCTCAATACCTTAGAAAGTGCTCCTTCAATAGCTCAGATCGTTCTCCCTCAGGACCTCAGATAATGCTCCCTCACTTCCACAGATAATGCTCCCTCAATACCTCAGAAAGTGCTCACTCAGTACCTCGGAAATTGCTCCCTCAATACCTCAGACAGTGTTCTCTGTGTACATCAGAAAGTGATCCCTCAATAGCTCAGAAAGTGCTCCCTCAGTACCACAGAACGTACTCCCTCAATAACTCAGAAAGTGCTACCTCAATAGCTCAGATAGTTCACCCTCAGTACCACAGATAATGCACTATCAATTCCTCAGATAGTGCTCCTTCAATACCTCAGAAAGTGCTCCCTGAATACTTCAGACAGTGCTCCCTCAAAAGCTCAGAAAGTGCTCCCTCAATACCACAGATAGTTCTCCCTCAGTACCTCAGAAGATGCTCCCTCAATATCTCAAAATGTGCTCCCTCAATATCTCAAAATGTGCTCCCTCAGTACCTCAGATAGTTCTCCCTCAATACCTCAGAAAGTGCTCCCTCAATACCTCAGATTGTGCTCCCTCTCTACTTCAGATAGTTCTCCCTCACTACCTCAGATATTACTTCCTTAATACCTCAGAAAGTGCTCCCTCAATACCTCAGATGGTGCTCCCTCAGTACCTCAGATATTTCTCCCTCAGTACCTCAGAAAGTGCTCCCTCAATATCTCAAAAAGTGCTCCATCAGTACCTCAGATAGTGATCACTCAGTACCTCAGAGAGTGCTCCCTCAATACCTCAGAAAATGCTCCCTCAATTCCTCAGATAGTGCTCCCTCTGTACTTCAGATAGTGCTTCCTCAGTACCTCAGATAGTGCTTCCTCAGTACCTCAGATAGTGCTCCGGCATTACCTGAGATAGTGCTCCCTCAGTACCTCAGAAAGTGCTCCCTCAGGACCTCAAAAAGTGCTCCCTCAATACCTCAGATTGTTCTCCCCAGTACCTCAGACAGTGCTCACTCAATACCTCAGAAAGTGCACCCTCAGTACCTCAGACAGTGCTCACTCAATACCTCTGAAAGTGTTCCCTCAGTACCTCAGACAGTGCTCCCCAATACCTCAAAAGGTGCTCTCTCAGTACCTCAGAAATTGCTCCCTCAGTACATCAAAAAGTGCTCCCTCAATTCCTCTGAAAGTGCTCCGTCAATACCTCAGAAAGTTCTCCCTCAATACCTCAGATATGTATCTCTCAATGTCTCAGAAAGTGCTCCCTCAATACCTCAGATAGTTCTCCCTCAATATATCAGATAGTTCTCACTCAATACCTCAGATAGTGCTCCCTCAATACTTCAGATACTTCTCCCTCAGTACCTCAGATAGTTCTCCCTCAGTAGCTCAGATATTGCTCCCTCAATTCCTCAGATCCAGCTCCCTCAATTCCTAAGAAAGTGCTCACTCAGTACTTCAGAAAGTGCTCCCTCAGTACCTTAGAAAGTGCTCACTCAATATCTCAGACAGTGCTCTGTCAGTACATCAGAATGTGCTCCCTCAATACCTCAGAAAGTGCTCCTTCAGTACCTGAGAGAGTGCTCCCTCAAAAGCTCAGAAAGTGCTCCCTCAATACCTCAGATATTTCTCCCTCAGTACCTCAGAAAGTGCTCCCTCAATAACCCAGAAATTGCTCCCTCAATAGCTCAGATAGTTCTCCCTCACTACCTCAGATAATGCTCTCTCAATTCCTCAGGTAGTGCTCCCTCAATACATCAGATAGAGACCCCTCAGTACCTCAAACAGTTCTCCCTCAGTACCTCAGACAGTGCTCCCTCAAAAGCTCAGAATGTGCTCCCTCAGTACCTGAGAAAGTGCTCCCTCAATAGCTCAGAAAGTGCTCCCTCAATACCTCAGATATTTCTCCCTCAGTACCTCAGAAGATGCTCCCTCAATGTCTCAAAATATGCTCCCACAGTACCTCAGATATTGCTCCCTCAATACCTCAGAAAGTGCTCCCTCAGTATCTCAGATAGTGCTTCCACAGTACTTCAGAGAGTTCTTTCTCAGTACCTCAGATTTTTCTCCCTCAGTTCCTCAGATAGTACACCCTTAATAACTCAGAAAGTCTTCCCTCAATCCTACAGACAGTGCTTCCTCAAAACCCAGAAAGTGCTCGCTCAATACTTCAGATAGTTCGCCCTCAGTACCTCAGATAGTACTCCCTTAATACATCAGAAAGTGCTCCCTCAATACATCAGATAGTGCTCACTCAGTACCTCAGATAGTTCTCCCTTAGTACCTCAGATCGTACTCTATTAATACCTCAGAAAGTGCACCCTCAATGCTTCAGATAATGCTGCCTCAGTACATCAGAAAGTGCTCCCTCAATATCTCAAAAAGTGCTCCCTCAGTTCCTCAGATAGTGCTCCCTCAGTACCTCAGAAAGTGCTCCCTCAATACCACAGACAGTGCTTCCTCAGTAACTCAGAACGTGCTCCCTCAATACCACAGACAGTGCTTCCTCAAAACCCAGAAAGTGCTCCCTCAATACCACAGATAGTTCTCCCTCAGTACCTCAGAAGATGCTCCCTCAATATCTCAAAATGTGCTCCCTCAATATCTCAAAATGTGCTCCCTCAGTACCTCAGATAGTTCTCCCTCAATACCTCAGAAAGTGCTCCCTCAATACCTCAGATTGTGCTCCCTCTCTACTTCAGATAGTTCTCCCTCACTACCTCAGATATTACTTCCTTAATACCTCAGAAAGTGCTCCCTCAATACCTCAGATGGTGCTCCCTCAGTACCTCAGATATTTCTCCCTCAGTACCTCAGAAAGTGCTCCCTCAATATCTCAAAAAGTGCTCCATCAGTACCTCAGATAGTGATCACTCAGTACCTCAGAGAGTGCTCCCTCAATACCTCAGAAAATGCTCCCTCAATTCCTCAGATAGTGCTCCCTCTGTACTTCAGATAGTGCTTCCTCAGTACCTCAGATAGTGCTTCCTCAGTACCTCAGATAGTGCTCCGGCATTACCTGAGATAGTGCTCCCTCAGTACCTCAGAAAGTGCTCCCTCAGGACCTCAAAAAGTGCTCCCTCAATACCTCAGATTGTTCTCCCCAGTACCTCAGACAGTGCTCCCTCAATACCTCAGAAAGTGCACCCTCAGTACCTCAGACAGTGCTCACTCAATACCTCTGAAAGTGTTCCCTCAATACCTCAGACAGTGCTCCCCAATACCTCAAAAGGTGCTCTCTCAGTACCTCAGAAATTGCTCCCTCAGTACATCAAAAAGTGCTCCCTCAATTCCTCTGAAAGTGCTCCGTCAATACCTCAGAAAGTGCTCTCTCAATACCTCAGATATGGATCTCTCAATGTCTCAGAAAGTGCTCCCTCAAGACCTCAGATAGTTCTCCCTCAATATATCAGATAGTTCTCCCTCAATACGTCAGATAGTGCTCCCTCAATACTTCAGATACTTCTCCCTCAGTACCTCAGATAGTTCTCCCTCAGTAGCTCAGATATTGCTCCCTCAATTCCTCAGATCCAGCTCCCTCAATTCCTCAGAAAGTGCTCACTCAGTACTTCAGAAAGTGCTCCCTCAGTACCTTAGAAAGTGCTCACTCAATATCTCAGACAGTGCTCTGTCAGTACATCAGAATGTGCTCCCTCAAGACCTCAGAAAGTTCTCCTTCAGTACCTGAGAGAGTGCTCCCTCAATAGCTCAGAAAGTGCTCCCTCAATACCTCAGATATTTCTCCCTCACTACCTCAGAAAGTGCTCCCTCAATAACCCAGAAATTGCTCCCTCAATAGCTCAGATAGTTCTCCCTCACTACCTCAGATAATGCTCTCTCAATTCCTCAGGTAGTGCTCCCTCAATACATCAGATAGAGACCCCTCAGTACCTTAAACAGTTCTCCCTCAGTACCTCAGACAGTGCTCCCTCAAAAGCTCAGAATGTGCTCCCTCAGTACCTGAGAAAGTGCTCCCTCAATAGCTCAGAAAGTGCTCCCTCAATACCTCAGATATTTCTCCCTCAGTACCTCAGAAGATGCTCCCTCAATGTCTCAAAATATGCTCCCACAGTACCTCAGATATTGCTCCCTCAATACCTCAGAAAGTGCTCCCTCAGTATCTCAGATAGTGCTTCCACAGTACTTCAGAGAGTTCTTTCTCAGTACCTCAGATTTTTCTCCCTCAGTTCCTCAGATAGTACACCCTTAATAACTCAGAAAGTCTTCCCTCAATACCACAGACAGTGCTTCCTCAAAACCCAGAAAGTGCTCGCTCAATACTTCAGATAGTTCGCCCTCAGTACCTCAGATAGTACTCCCTTAATACATCAGAAAGTGCTCCCTCAATACATCAGATAGTGCTCACTCAGTACCTCAGATAGTTCTCCCTTAGTACCTCAGATCGTACTCTATTAATACCTCAGAAAGTGCACCCTCAATACTTCAGATAATGCTGCCTCAGTACATCAGAAAGTGCTCCATCAATATCTCAAAAAGTGCTCCCTCAGTTCCTCGGATAGTGCTCCCTCAGTACCTCAGAAAGTGCTCCCTCAATACCACAGACAGTGCTTCCTCAAAACCCAGAAAGTGCTCGCTCAATACCTCAGAATGTGCTCCCTCAATACCTCAGAAAGTGCTCCCTCAGTAACTCAGAACGTGCTCCCTCAATAACTCAGAAATTTCTCCCTCAATAGCTCAGATAGTTCACCATCAGTACCACAGATAATGCACTCGCTATTCCTCAGATTGTGCTCCTTCAATACCTCAGAAAGTGCTCCCTGAATACTTCAGACAGTGCTCCCTCAAAAGCTCAGAAAGTGCTCCCTCAATACCTCAGATATTTCTCCCTCAGTACCCCAGAAGATGCTCCCTCAATATCTCAAAATGTGCTCCCTCAGTACCTCAGATAGTTCTCCCTCAATACCTCAGAAAGTGCTCCCTCAATACCTCAGATAGTTCTCCCTCAATACCTCAGAATGTGCTCCCTCAATACCTCAGAATATGCTCCCGAAATACCTCGGAATGTGCTCCCACAATAGCTCAGATACTTCTCCCTCAGTACCTCAGATAGTGCTCCCTCAGTACCTCAGAAAGTGCTCCCTCAATACCACAGACATTGCTTCCTCAAAACCCAGAAAGTGCTCGCTCAATATCTCAGAATGTGCTCCCTCAATACCTCAGAAAGTGCTCCCTCAATAACTCAGATTTTTCTCCCTCAGTACCTCAGATACTGCTCCCTCAATACCTCAGATAGTGCTCCGTCAGTACCTCAGACAGTGCTCCCTCAATACCTCAGATAGGGCTACTTCAATACTTCAGATAGTGCTCCCTCAGTACCGCAGATAGTTCTCCCTCAGTACCTCAGATAGTGCTCCCTTAATACCGCCGAAAGTGCTCACTCAATATTTCAGATAGTTCTCCATCAATACCTCAGATAGTGCTCCCTCAATACCTCAGAATGTGCTCCCTCAATACCTTAGAAAGAACTCCTTCAATAGCTCAGATCGTTCTCCCTCAGGACCTCAGATAATGCTCCCTCACTTCCACAGATAATGCTCCCTCAATACCTCAGAAAGTGCTCACTCAGTACCTCAGAAAGTGCTCCCTCAATACCTCAGACAGTGTTCTCTGTGTACATCAGAAAGTGATCCCTCAATAGCTCAGAAAATGCTCCCTCAGTACCACAGAAAGTACTCCCTCAATAACTCAGAAAGTGCTCCCTCAATATCTCAGATAGACCTCCCTCAATATCTCAGATAGTTCTCCCACAATAGCTCAGATAGTGCTCCCTCAATACTTCAGATAGTGCTCCCTCAGTACCTCAGATAGTTCTCCCTCTGTACCACAGATAGTGCTCAATAAATACCTCTGAAAGATATTCCTCAGTACCTCAGAAAGTGCTCCCTCAATACCTCAGATATTTCTCCCCTAGTACATCAGAAAGTGCTCCTTCAATACCTCAGAAAGTGCCCCCTCAATAGGTCCCATAGTTCTCCCTCATTACCTCAGAACATGCTCCCTCAATTCCTCAGAGAGTCCTCCCTCAGTACCTCAGATAGTGCTCCCTCAATACCTCTGAAAGAGCTTCCTCAATAGCACAGAAAGTGCTCCCGCAATACCTCACATATTTCTCCCTCAATACCTCAGAAATGGCTCCCTCAATACCTCAGATAGTTCTCCCTCAATAGCTCAGACAGTTCTCCCTCAATACCTCAGAATGTGCTCCCTCAATACCTCAGAATATGCTCCCTCAATACCTCGGAATGTGCTCCCACAATAGCTCAGATACTTCTCCCTCAGTACCTCAGATAATGCTCTCTCAATTCCTCAGAAAGTGCTCCCTCAATACCTCAGAATGTCCTCTCTCAGTACCTCAGAAAGTGCTCCCTCGGTACCTCAGAAAGTGCTCCCTCAATACCTCTGAAAGAGCTTCCTCAATAGCACAGAAATTGCTCCCTCAATACCTCAGATAGTTCTCCCTCAGTACCTCAGATAGTGCTCTCTTAATACCGTCGAAAGTGCTCACTCAATATTTCAGATGGTTCTCCATCAATACCTCAGATAGTGCTCCCTCAATTCCTCAGAAAGTGCTCCCTCAATACCTCAGAATGTGCTCCCTCAATGCCTTAGAAAGTGCTCCTTCAATAGCTCAGATCGTTCTCCCTCAGGACCTCAGATAATGCTCCCTCACTTCCACAGATAATGCTCCCTCAATACCTCAGAAAGTGCTCACTCAGTACCTCAGAAAGTGCTCCCTCAATACCTCAGACAGTGTTCTCTGTGTACATCAGAAAGTGATCCCTCAATAGCTCAGAAAGTGCTCCCTCAGTACCACAGAAAGTACTCCCTCAATAACTCAGAAAGTGCTCCCTCAATAGCTCAGATAGTTCACCCTCAGTACCACAGATAATGCACTCTCAATTCCTCAGTTAGTGCTCCTTCAATACCTCAGAAAGTGCTCCCTGAATACTTCAGACTGTGCTCCCTCAAAAGCTCAGAAAGTGCTCCCTCAATACCACAGATAGTTCTCCCTCAGTACCTCAGAAGATGCTCCCGCAATATCTCAAAATGTGCTCCCTCAATATACGAAAATGTGCTCCCTCAGTACCTCAGATAGATCTCCCTCAATACCTCAGAAAGTGCTCCCTCAATACCTCAGATTGTGCTCCCTCTCTACTTCAGATAGTTCTCCTTCACTACCTCAGATCGTACTCCCTTAATACATCAGAAAGTGCTCCCTCAATACCTCAGATAGTGCTCCCTCAGTACCTCAGATAGTTCTCCCTTAGTACCTCAGATCGTACTCCATTAATACCTCAGAAAGTGCACCCTCAATACCTCAGATAATGCTGCCTCAGTACCTAAGAAAGTGCTCCCTCAATATCTCAAAAAGTGCTCCCTCAGTTCCTCAGATAGTGCTCCCTCAGTACCTCAGAAAGTGCTCCCTCAATACCACAGACAGTGCTTCCTCAAAACCCAGAAAGTGCTCGCTCAATACCTCAGAATGTGCTCCCTCAATACTTCAGAAAGTGCTCCCTCAGTAACTCAGAAAGTGCTCCCTCAATAACTCAGAAATTGCTCCCTCAATAGCTCAGATAGTTCACCCTCAGTACCACAGATAATGCACTCTCTATTCCTCAGATAGTGCTCCTTCAATACCTCAGAAAGTGCTCCCGGAATACTTCAGACAGTGCTCACTCAAATGCTCAGAAAGTGCTCCCTCAATACCTCAGATAGTTCTCCCTCAGTACCTCAGAAGATGCTCCCTCAATATCTCAAAATGTGCTCCCTCAGTACCTCAGATAGTTCTCCCTCAATACCTCAGAAAGTGCTCCCTCAATACCTCAGATAGACCTCCCTCAATACCTCAGAATGTGCTCCCTCAATACCTCAGAATATGCTCCCTCAATACCTCGGAATGTGCTCCCACAATAGCTCAGATACTTCTCCCTCAGTACCTCAGAATGTGCTCCCTCAATACCTCAGAAAGTGCTCCCTCAATAACTCAGATTTTTCTCCCTCAGTACCTCAGACACTGCTCCCTCAATACCTCAGATAGTGCTCCGTCAGTACCTCAGACAGTGTTCCCTCAATACCTCAGATAGGGCTACTTCAATACTTCAGATAGTGCTCCCTCAGTACCGCAGATAGTTCTCCCTCAGTACCTCAGATAGTGCTACCTTAATACCGCCGAAAGTGCTCCCTCAATATTTTAGATAGTTCTCCATCAATACCTCAGATAGTGCTTCCTCAATACCTCAGAAAGTGCTCCCTCAATACCTCAGAATGTGCTCCCTCAATACCTCAGATAGTTCTCCCTCAATATCTCAGATAGTTCTCCCTCAATACCTCAGAATGTGCTCCCACAATAGCTCAGATACTTCTCCCTCAGTACCTCAGATAATGCTCTCTCAATTCCTCAGAAAGTGCTCCCTCAATACTTCAGAATGTCCTCTCTCAGTGCCTCAGAAACTGCTCCCTCGGTACCTCAGAGAGTGCTCCCTCGGTACTTCAGAAAGTGCTCCCTCAATACCTCTGAAAGAGTTTCCTCAATAGCACAGAAATTGCTCCCTCAATACCTCAGATAGTTCTCCCTCAGTACCTCAGATAGTGCTCCCTTAATACCGCCGAAAGTGCTCACTCAATATTTCAGATAGTTCTCCATCAATACCTCAGATAGTGCTCCCTCAATACCTCAGAAAGTGCTCCCTCAATACCTCAGAATGTGCTCCCTCAATACCTTAGAAAGTGCTCCTTCAATAGCTCAGATCGTTCTCCCTCAGGACCTCAGATAATGCTCCCTCACTTCCACAGATAATGCTCCCTCAATACCTCAGAAAGTGCTCACTCAGTACCTCAGAAAGTGCTCCCTCAATACCTCAGACAGTGTTCTCTCTGTACATCAGAAAGTGCTCCCTCAGTACCACAGAAAGTACTCCCTCAATAACTCAGAAAGTGCTCCCTCAATAGCTCAGATAGTTCACCCTCAGTACCACAGATAATTTACTCTCAATTCCTCAGATAGTGATCCTTCAATACCTCAGAAAGTGCTCCCTGAATACTTCAGACAGTGCTCCCTCAAAAGCGCAGAAAGTTTTCCCTCAATACCTCAGATAGTGCACCCTCAGTACCTCAGATAGTGCACTCTCAGTACCTCAGATAGTTCTCCCTCAACATATCAGTTAGTTCTCCCTCAGTACGTCAGATAGTGCTCCCTCAATACCTCAGAAAGTGCTCCATCAATATCTCAGATAGTGCTCGCTCAATACCTCAGGTAGTGCTCCCTCAGTACCTCAGAACGTGCTCCCTCAAAACCTCAGATATTCTCCCTCAATCCCTCAGAAAGTGCTCCCCCAATATCTCAGATAGACCTCCCTCAATATCTCAGATAGTTCTCCCTCAATAGCTCAGGTAGTGCTCCCTCAATACTTCAGATAGTGCTCCCTCAGTACCTCAGATAGTTCTCCCTCTGTACCACAGATAGTGCTCCATAAATACCTCTGAAAGGTATTCCTCAGTACCTCAGAAAGTGCTCCCTTAATACCTCAGAGAGTGCTCCCTCCATACCTCAGATATTTCTCCCCTAGTACATCAGAAAGTGCTCCTTCAATACCTCAGAAAGTGCCCCCTCAATAGGTCCCATAGTTCTCCGTCAGTACCTCAGAACATGCTCCCTCAATTCCTCAGAGAGTCCTCCCTCAGTACCTCAGATAGTGCTCCCTCATTACCTCTGAAAGAGCTTCCTCAATAGCACAGAAAGTGCTCCCTCAATACCTCACATATTTCTCCCTCAAAACCTCAGAAATGGCTCCCTCAATACCTCAGATAGTTCTCCCTCAATATCTCAGATAGTTCTCCCTCAATAGCTCAGATAGTTCTCCCTCAATACCTCAGATAGTTCTCCATCAATACCTCAGATAGTGCTCCCTCAATTCCTCAGAAAGTGCTCCCTCAATACCTCAGAATGTGCTCCCTCAATACCTTAGAAAGGGCTCCTTCAATAGCTCAGATCGTTCTCCCTCAGGACCTCAGATAATGCTCCCTCACTTCCACAGATAATGCGCCCTCAATACCTCAGAAAGTGCTCACTCAGTACCTCAGAAAGTGCTCCCTCAATACCTCAGACAGTGTTCTCTGTGTACATCAGAAAGTGATCCCTCAATAGCTCAGAAAGTGCTCCCTCAGTACCACAGAACGTACTTCCTCAATAACTCAGAAAGTGCTCCCTCAATAGCTCAGATAGTTCACCCTCAGTACCACAGATAATGCACTCTCAAATCCTCAGATGGTGCTCCTTCAATACCTCAGAAAGTGCTTCCTGAATACTTCAGACAGTGCTCCCTCAAAAGCTCAGAACGTGCTCCCTCAATACCACAGATAGTTCTCCCTCAGTACCTCAGAAGATGCTCCCTCAATATCTCAGAATGTGCTCCCTCAATATCTCAAAATGTGCTCCCTCAGTACCTCAGATAGTTCTCCCTCAATACCTCAGAAAGTGCTCCCTCAATACCTCAGATTGTGCTCCCTCTCTACTTCAGATAGTTCTCCCTCACTACCTCAGATATTACTTCCTTAATACCTCAGAAAGTGCTCCCTCAATACCTCAGATGGTGCTCCCTCAGTACCTCAGGTAGTTCTCCCTCAGTACCTCAGAAAGTGCTCCCTAAATATCTCAAAAAGTGCTCCATCATTACCTCAGATAGTGATCACTCAGTACCTCAGAGAGTGCTCCCTCAATACCTCAGAAAATGCTCCCTCAATTCCTCAGATAGTGCTCCCTCTGTACTTCAGATAGTGCTTCCTCAGTACCTCAGATAGTGCTTCCTCAGTACCTCAGAGAGTGCTCCGGCATTACCTGAGATAGTGCTCCCTCAGTACCTCAGAAAGTGCTCCCTCAGGACCTCAAAAGGTGCTCCCTCAATACCTCAGATTGTTCTCCCCAGTACCTCAGACAGTGCTCCCTCAATACCTCAGAAAGTGCACCCTCAGTACCTCAGACAGTGCTCACTCAATACCTCTGAAAGTGTTCCCTCAATACCTCAGACAGTGCTCCCCAATACCTCAAAAGGTGCTCTCTCAGTACCTCAGAAATTGCTCCCTCAGTACATCAGAAAGTGCTCCCTCAATTCCTCTGAAAGTGCTCCGTCAATACCTCAGAAACTTCTCCCTCAATACCTCAGATATGTATCTCTCAATGTCTCAGAAAGTGCTCCCTCAATACCTCAGATAGTTCTCCCTCAATATATCAGATAGTCCACCCTCAATACCTCAGATAGTGCTCCCTCAATACTTCAGATACTTCTCCCTCAGTACCTCCGATAGTTCGTCCTCAGTAGCTCAGATATAGCTCCCTCAATTCCTCAGATCCTGCTCCATCACTTCCTCAGAAAGTGCTCACTCAGTACTTCAGAAAGTGCTCCCTCAGTACCTTAGAAAGTGCTCACTCAATATCTCAGACAGTGCTCTGTCAGTCCATCAGAATGTGCTCCCTCAATACCTCAGAAAGTGCTCCTTCAGTACCTGAGAGAGTGCTCCCTCAATAGCTCAGAAAGTGCTCCCTCAATACCTCAGATATTTCTCCCTCAGTACCTCAGAAAGTGCTCCCTCAATAACTCAGAAATTGCTCCCTCAATAGCTCAGATAGTTCTCCTTCACTACCTCAGATAATGCTCTCTCAATTCCTCAGGTAGTGCTCCCTCAATACATCAGATAGAGACCCCTCAGTACCTCAAACAGTTCTCCCTCAGTACCTCAGACAGTGCTCCCTCAAA
The DNA here is from genome assembly GCF_037043375.1 of Chiloscyllium plagiosum. NCBI lineage: Eukaryota > Metazoa > Chordata > Chondrichthyes > Orectolobiformes > Hemiscylliidae > Chiloscyllium > Chiloscyllium plagiosum. The sequence goes on along the minus strand of NW_028270176.1, from coordinate 36,506,348 downwards.
AGCTCAGAATGTGCTCTCTCAGTACCTTAAAAAGTGCCCCCTCAGTACCTGAGAAAGTGCTCCCTCAATAGCCCTGAATGTGCTCCCTCAATACCTCAGATATTTCTCCCTCAGTACCTCAGAAGATGCTCCCTCAATGTCTCAAAATGTGCTCCCACAGTACCTAAGATATTGCTCCCTCAATACCTCAGAAAGTTCTCCCTCAGTATCTCAGATAGTGCTTCCACAGTACCTCAGAGAGTTCTTTCTCAGTACCTCAGATAGTTCTCCCTCAGTTCCTCAGATAGTACACCCTTAATAACTCAGAAAGTCTTCCCTCAATACCACAGACAGTGCTTCCTCAAAACCCAGAAAGTGCTCGCTGAATACTTCAGATAGTTCGCCCTCAGTACCTCAGATAGTACTCCCTTAATACATCAGAACGTGCTCCCTCAATACCTCAGATAGTGCTCCCTCAGTACCTCAGATAGTTCTCCCTTAGTACCTCAGATCGTACTCCATTAATACCTCAGAAAGCGCACCCTCAATACCTCAGATAATGCTGCCTCAGTACCTCTGAAAGTGCTCCCTCAATATCTCAAAAAGTGCTCCCTCAGTTCCTCAGATAGTGCTCCCTCAGTACCTCAGAAAGTGCTCCCTCAATACCACAGACAGTGCTTAGAAGGGCCTGTGCCCGAAACGTAGAATCTCCTGTTCCCTGGATGCTGCCTGACCTGCTGTGCTGTTCCAGCAATAAAGTTTCAACTTTGATCTCCAGCATCTGCAGACCTCACTTTTTCCTCAAAACCCAGAAAGTGCTCGCTCAATACCTCAGAATGTGCTCCCTCAATACCACAGAAATTGCTCCCTCAGTAACTCAGAAAGTGCTCCCTCAATAACTCAGAAATTGCTCCCTCAATAGCTCAGATAGTTCACCCTCAGTACCACAGATAATGCACTCTCTATTCCTCAGATAGTGCTCCTTCAATACCTCAGAAATTGCTCCCTGAATACTTCAGACAGTGCTCCCTCAAAAGCTCAGAAAGTGCTCCCTCAATACCTCAGATAGTTCTCCCTCAGTACCTCAGAAGATGCTCCCTCAATATCTTAAAATGTGCTCCCTCAGTACCTCAGATAGTTCTCCCTCAATACCTCAGAAAGTGCTCCCTCAATACCTCAGATTGAGCTCCCTCTCGACTTCAGATAGTTCTCCCTCACTACCTCAGATATTACTCCCTTAATACCTCAGAAAGTGCTCCCTCAATACCTCAGATGGTGCTCCCTCAGTTCCTCAGATAGTTCTCCCTCAGTACCTCAGAAAGTGCTCCCTCAATATCTCAGAAAATGCTCCCTCAATTCCTCAGATCGTGCTCCCTCTGTACTTCAGATAGTGCTTCCTCAGTACTTCAGATAGTGCTTCCTCAGTACCTCAGATAGTGCTTCCTCAGTACCTCAGATAGTGATCCCGCAATACCTGAGATAGTGCTACCTCAGTATCTCAGAAAGTTCTCCCTCAGGACCTCAAAACGTGCTCCATCAGTACCTCAGACAGTTCTCCCCAGTACCTCAGACAGTGCTCCCTCAATACCTCAGAAAGTGCACCCTCAGTACCTCAGACAGTGCTCACTCAATACCTCTGAAAGTGTTCCCTCAATACCTCAGACAGTGCTCGCTCAGTACCTCAGACAGTGCTCCCCAATACCTCAATAGGTGCTCTCTCAGTACCACAGAAATTGCTCCCTCAGTACATCAGAAAGTGCGCCCTCAACTTCTCTGAAAGTGCTCCGTCAAAACCTCAGAAAGTTCTCCCTCAATACCTCAGATATGTATCCCTCAATGTCTCAGAAAGTGCTCTCTCAATGCCTCAGATAGTTCTCCCTCAATATATCAGATACTTCTCCCTCAATACCTCAGATAGTGCTCCCTCAATACTTCAGATACTTCTCCCTCAGTACCTCAGATAGTTCTCCCTCAGTAGCTCAGATATTGCTCCCTCAATTCCTCAGATCCTGCTCCCTCAATTCCTCAGAAAGTGCTCCCTCAGTACCTTAGAAAGTGCTCACTGAATATCTCAGATAGTGCTCTGTCAGTACACCAGAATGAGCTCCCTCAATACCACAGAAAGTGCTCCCTCAGTACCTCAGAAAGTGCTCCCCCAATAACTCAGAAATTGCTCCCTCAATAGCTCAGAAATTTCTCCCTCAGTACCTGAGATCATGCACTCTCAATTCCTCAGATAGTGCTCCCTCAATACCTCAGACAGTTCTCCCTCAGTACCCCAGACAGTGCTCCCTCAAAAGCTCAGAATGTGCTCTCTCAGTACCTTAAAAAATGTTCCTTCAGTACCTGAGAAAGTGCTCCCTCAGTACCTCAGAAAGTGCTCCCTCAATAACTCAGAAATTGCTCCCTCAATAGCTCAGATAGTTCTCCCTCACTACCTCCGATAATGCTCTCTCAATTCCTCAGGTAGTGCTCCCTCAATACATCAGATAGAGACCCCTCAGTCCCTCAAACAGTTCTCCCTCAGTACCTCAGACAGTGCTCCCTCAAAAGCTCAGAATGTGCTCTCTCAGTACCTTAAAAAGTGCTCCCTCAGTACCTAAGAAAGTGCTCCCTCAATAGCTCAGAAAGTGCTCCCTCAATACCTCAGATATTTCTCCCTCAGTACCTCAGAAGATGCTCCCTCAATATCTCAAAATGTGCTCCCTCAGTACCTCAGATAGTGCTCCTTCAATACCTCAGAAAGTGCTCCCTCAGTATCTCAGATAGTGCTTCCACAGTACCTCAGAGAGTTCTTTCTCAGTACCTCAGATAGTTCTCCCTCAGTTCCTCAGATAGTACACCCTTAATCACTCAGAAAGTCTTCCCTCAATACCACAGACAGTGCTTCCTCAAAACCCAGAAAGTGCTCGCTCAATACTTCAGATAGTTCGCCCTCAGTACCTCAGATAGTACTCCCTTAATACATCAGAACGTGCTCCCTCAATACCTCAGATAGTGCTCCCTCAGTAACTCAGATAGTTCTCCCTTAGTAACTCAGATAGTACTCCGTTAATACCTCAGAAAGTGCACCCTCAATACCTCAGATAATGCTGCCTCAGTACCTTAGAAGTGCTCCCTCAATATCTCAAAAAGTGCTCCCTCAGTTCCTCAGATAGTGCTCCCTTAGTACCTCAGAAAGTGCTCCCTCAATACCACAGACAGTGCTTCCTCAAAACCCAGAAAGTGCTCGCTCAATACCTCAGAATGTGCTCCCTCAATACCTCAGAAAGTGCTCCCTCAGTAACTCAGAAAGTGCTCCCTCAATAGCTCAGATAGTTCAGCCTCAGTACCACAGATAATGCACTCTCAATTCCTCAGATAGTGCTCCTTCAATACCTCAGGACGTGCTCCCTGAATACTTCAGACAGTGCTCCCTCAAAAGCTCAGAAAGTGTTCCCTCAATACCTCAGATAGTTCTCCCTCAATACCTCAGAAAGTGCTCCCTCAATACCTCAGATTGTGCTCCCTCTCTACTTCAGATAGTTCTCCCTCACTATCTCAGATATTACTCCCTTCATACCTCAGAAAGTGCTCCCTCAATACCTCAGATAGTTCTCCCTCAGTACCTCAGATAGTGATCACTCAGTACCTCAGAAAGTGCTCCCTCAGTACCTCAGATAGTGCTCCCTCAATACCTCAGAAAATGCTCCCTCAATTCCTCAGAGAGTGCTTCCTCAGTACCTCAGAAAGTACTCCCTCAGTACCTCAGATAGTGCTTCCTCAAAACCCAGAAAGTGCTCCCTCAATAACTCAGTTAGTACTCCCTCAATACCTCAGAGAGTGCTTCCTTAGTACCTCAGATACTGCTCTCTCAATACCTATGTAAGTGCTCCCGCAGTACTTCAGAAAGAGCTCCTTCAATACCTCAGATCGTGCTCCCTCAGTACCTCAGAAAGTGTTCCCTCAGTACCTCAGATAGTGCTCCCTCAATAACTCAGATAATGCTCCCTCAATGTCTCAGAAAGTGCTTCCTCAGTACCCTCAGATACTGCTCTCTCAATACACTTGAAAGTGTTCCCTCAGTACCTCAGATAGTGCTCCCTCAGTACCTCAGAAAGTGCTCCCTCAATACCTCAGAAAGTGCTCCTTCAATACCTCAAATAGTGCTTCCTCAGTACATCAGATAGCGCTTCCTCAATAACTCAGATAGTTCTCCCTCATGCCTCAGATAGTTCTCCCCCAGTACCTCAGATGGTACTCTCTTAATACCTCGGAAAGTGCTCCCTCAATACCTCAGATAGTGCTCCAGCAGTACCACAGAAAGTGCTCTCTCAATATCTCAAAAAGTGCTCCCTCTGTCCCTCAGATAGTGATCACTCACTACCTCAGAAAATGCTCCCTCAATATCTCAAAAAAATGGTCCCTCAGCACCTCAGATAGTGCTCCCTCAATACCTCAGAAAGTGCTCCCTCAGTACCCAGATAGTTCTCCCTCAATGCCTCAGATAGTGCTTCCTCAGTACATCAGATAGTTCTCCCTCAATAACCCAGATAGTACTCCCCTAAGACCTCAGAAAGTGCTCCCTCAATACCTCAGAAATTGCTTCCTCAATATCTCAAAAAAAATGCTCTCTCAGTACCTCAGATAATGCTCCCTCAATACCTCAGAAAGTGCTCCCACAGTACCTCAGATAGTTCTCCCTCAATGCCTCAGATAGTGCTTCCTCAGTACATAAGATACTGCTCCCTCAATAACTCAGATAGTACTCCCTTACGACCTCAGAAAGTGCTTCCTCAATACCTCAGAAAGTGCCTCCTCAATACCTCAAAAAGTGATCTCTTCGTACCTCAGATAGTGCTCCCTCAATACTTCAGATATTGCTCCCTCATTACCTTAGTTAGTGCTTCCTCGAAACCCAGAAAGTCACCCTCAATAACTCAGTTACTACTCCCTCAATACCTCAGACAGTGCTCCCTCAATAACTCAGATAGTGCTCCCTCAATGCCTCGGATAGTGCTTCCTCAGTGCCTCAGATACTGCTCTCTCAATACCTCAGAAAGTGCTCCCTCAGTACTTCAGAAAGAGCTCCCTCAATATCTAAGATCATGCTCCCTGAGTACCTCAGATAGTGCTCCTCAATAACTCAGATAGTGCTCACTCAATGCGTCAGATAGAGCTTCCTCAGTACCTCAGATACTGCTCCCTCAATACCTCTGAAAGTGCTCCCTCAGTCCTTCACAAAGAGATTCCTCAGTACCTCAGATAGTGCTCCCTCAGTACCTCTGAATGTGCTCCCTCAATACCTCAGATAGTGCTTCCTCAGTACATCAGATAGTGCTTCCTCTGTACATCAGATAGTGCTCCCTCAATAACTTAGATAGTTTTCCCTCAATGCCTCAGATAGTTCTCCCTCAGTACCTCAGATGGTACTCTCTTAATACATCAGAAAGTGCTCCCTCAATACCTCAGATAGTGCTCCAGCAGTCCCTCAGAAATTGCTCCCTCAGTACCTCAGATAGTGATCACTCAGTACCTCAGAAAATGCTCCCTCAATATCTCAAAAAGCGCTCCCTCAGCACCTCAGATAGTGCTCCCTCAATACATCAGAAAGTGCTCCCTCTGTACCTCAAAAAGTGCTCCCTCAATACCTCAGATAGTGCTTCCTCATTACATCTGATAGTGTTCCCTCAATACCTCAGATAGTGCTCCCTCAGTACCTCAGAAAGTGCTCCCTCAGTACCTCAGAAAGTGCTCCCTCAGTACCTCAGAAAGTGCTCTCTCAATGCCTCTGAAAGAGTTACATCAATACCTCAGATAGTGCTCCCTCAATGCCTCAGATAGTGCTTCCTCAATATCTCAGATAGTACTCCCTTAAGACCTCAGAAAGTTCTCCCTCAATACCTCAGAAAGTGCTTCCTCAATATCTCAAAGAGTGCTCCCTCAGTACCTCAGTTACTACTCCCTCAATACCTCAGATAGTGTTCCCTCAGTACCTCAGGTAGTGCTTCCTCAAAACCCAGAAAGTGCTCCCTCAATAACTCAGTTAGTACTCCCTCAGTACCTCAGAACGTGCTCCCTCAATAACTCAGATAGTGCTCCCTCAATGCCTCAGATAGTGCTTCCTCAGTACCTCAGATACTGCTCTCTCAATACCTCTGAAAGTGCTCCCTCAGTACTTCAGAAAGATCTCCCTCAATACCTCAGATCGTGCTCCCTCAGTACCTCAGAAAGTACTCCCTCAGTACCACAGATAGTGCTCCCTCAATAACTCAGATAGTGCTCCCTCAATGCCTCAGATAGTGCTTCCTCAGTACCTCAGATACTGCTCTCTCAATACCTCTGGAAGTGCTCCCTAAGTTCTTCAGAAAGAGCTTCCTCAGTACATAAGATAGTGCTCCCTCAATAACTCAGATAGATCTCCCTCAATGCCTCAGATAGTTCTCCCTCAGTACCTCAGACAGTGCTTCCTCAGTACCTCAGATAGTGCTTCCTCAGTACCTCACAATAGGTCTCCCTGAGTTACTCAGATTGTACTCCCTTAATACCTCAGAAAGTGCTCCCTCAATACTTCAGATAGTGCTTCCTCAGTACATCAGATAGTGCTTTCGCAGTACCTCAGATAGTGCTTCGTCAGTACCTCAGGTAGTTCTCCCTCAATGCCTCAGAGAGTGCTTCCTCAGTGCATCAGATTATGCTCCCTCAATAGCTCAGGTAGTGCTCCCTCAGTACCTCCGATAGTACTCCCTTAATACCTCAGAGAGTGCTCCCTCAATACCTCAGATAGTGCTTCCTCAGTACCTCAGAAAGTGCTCCCTCCGTACCTCAGAAAGTGCTCCCTCAATACCTCAGGAAGTGCTCCCTCAATAGTTCAGATCGTTCTCCCTCAATATCTCAGATAGTTCTCTCTCTGAATACCTCAAAAAGTGCTCCCTCAATACCTCAGAATGTGCTCCCACAATATCTTAGAATGTGCTCACACAATTGCTCAGATATTTCTCTCTCAGTAAATCAGATAATGTGCTCTCAATTCCTCAGATAGTACTCCCTCAGTACCTCAGATAGTTCTCCCTCAGTACCTCAGATAGTGTTTCCACAGTACATCTTAGAGTGCTCCCTCAATATCTCAGATAGTGCTCCCTCAGTACCTCAGATAGTTCTCCCTCAGTAGGTCAGATTTTGTTTCCACAGTACATCTGATAGTGCTCCCTCAATAACTCAGATAGTGCTCCCTCAGTCCCTCAGATCGTTTTCCCTCAATGCCTCAGATAGTGCTTCCTCAGTACATCAGATAGTGCTCCCTCAATATCTCAAAAAGTGCTCTCTCAGTACCTCAGAGAATGCTGCCTCAATACCTCAGAAAGTGCTCCCTCTGTACCTCAGTTAGTACTCGCTCAATGCTTCAGTTAGTGCTCCCTCAGTACCTCAGATAGTGCTTCCTCAAAATACAGAAAGTGCTCCCACAAGACCTCACTTAGTTCTCCCTCAATACCTCAGATAGTGCTCCCTCAGTACCTCAGAAAGTGCTCCCTCAGTACCTCAGAAAGTGCTCTCTCAATAACTCAGAAATTGATCCCTCAATACCTCAGATATTTTTCCCTCCATACCTCAGAAAGTGCTCCCTCAATACGCCAGACAGTTCTCCTTCAATATCTCAGATAGTTCTCCCTCAATACTTCAGAAAGTGCTCTCTCAATAGCTCAGAATATGCTCCCTCAATAGCTCAGACATTTCTCCCTCAGTACATCAGATAATGCACTCTCAAATCCTCACATAGTTCTCCCTCAATACCTCAGACAGTGCTCCCTCAATAACTCAGATAGTGCTTTGTCAGTACCTCAGATATTTCTCCCTGAGTTCCTCAGATAGTACTCCCTTAATACCTCAGAGAGTGCTCCCTCAATACCTTAGATTGTGCTCCCTCAATATCTCAGGTAGTGCTCCCTCAGTACCTCAGCGAGTGTTTCCACAGTACCTCAGATAGTTCTCCCTCAATGCCTCAGACAGTGCTTCCTCAGTACATCAGATAGTGCTCCCTCAATAACTCAGGTAATACTCCCATAAGACCTCAGAAAGTGCTCCATCAATACCTCAGAAAGTGCTCCCTCAATATCTCAAAAAGTGCTCCCGCAGTACAACAGATAGTGCTCCCTCAATACCTCAGAATGTGCTCCCTCAGTACCTCAGTTAGTACTCCCTCAGTACCTCAGATAGTGCTCCCTCAGTACCACAGAAAGTGCTCCCTCAGTACCTCAGATCGTGCACCCTCAATAACTCAGATAGTGCTCCCTCAATGCCTCAGATAGTGCTTCGTCAGTACCTCAGATACTGCTCTCTCAATACCTCTGAAAGTGCTCCCTCAGTACTTCTGTAAGTGCTCCCTCAATACCTCAGTTAGTGCTTCCTCAATACATCAGGTCGTGCTCCCTCAATAACTCAGATAGTGCTCCCTCAGCACCTTAGATAGTTCTCCCTCCGTACCTCAGATGGTACTCTCTTAATACCTCGGAAAGTGCTCCCTCAATACCTCAGATAGTGCTCCTGCAGTATCTCAGAAAGTGCTCCCTCAATATCACATATAGTTCTCCCTCAATGCCTCAGATAGTGCTCCCTCAATAACTCAGATAGTACTCCCTTAAGACCTCAGAAAGTGCTCCCTCAATATATCAAAAAGTGCTCTCTCAGCCCCTCAGATAGTGCTCCCTCAATACTTCAGAAAGTGCTCCCTCTGTACCTCAGAAAGTGCTCCCTCAATACCTCAGATAGTGTTTCCTCAAAAATCAGAAAGTGCGCCCTCAAGACCTCACTTAGTACTCCCTCAATACCTCAGATAGTGCTTCGTCAGTCCCTCAGATAGTTCTCCCTGAATGACTCAGATAGTGCTTCCTCAGTGCATCAGATTGTGCTCCCTCAATAGCTCAGGTAGTGCTCCCTCAGTACCTCAGATAGTACTCCCTTAATACCTCAGATAGTGCTCCCTCAGTACCTCAGAAAGTTTTCCCTCAAGACCTCAGATAGTGCTTCCTCATTACATCAGATAGTGCTCCCAAAATACCTCAGATAGTGCTCCCTCAGTACCTCAGAAAGTGCTACATCAGTACCTCAGAAAGTGCGCCCTCAATACCTCAGAAAGTGCTCCCTCAATACCTCAGAATGTGCACCCACAATACCATAGAACGTGCTCCCTCAATAGATCAGATATTTGTCCCTCAGTACATCAGATAATGTGCTCTCAATTCCTCAGATAGTTCTCCCTCAATACCTCAGAAAGTGCTCCCTCAGTACCTCAGATAGTGTTTCCACAGTACATCTGAGAGTGCTCCCTCAATAACTCAGATAGTGCTCCCTCAGTACCCGAGATTGTTCTCCCTCAATGTCTCAGATAGTGCTTCCTCAGTACATCAGATTGTGCTCCCCAATAACTCAGAAAGTGCTCCCTCAATACCTCAGAAAGTGCTCCCTCAATATCTCAAAAAGTGCTCTCTCAGTACCTCAAATAGTGCTCCCTCAATACCTAGAAAGTGCTCCATCAGTACCTCAGATAGTACTCCCTCCATACCTCAGATAGTGCACCCTCAGTACCTCCGATAGTGCTTCCTCAAAACCCAGAAAGTGCTCCCTCAATACCTCAGTTAGTACTCCCTCAATACCTCAGATACTGCTCCCTCAGTACCTCAGAAATTGCTCCCTCAATACCTCAGATAGTGCTTCCTCATTACATCAGATAGTACTCCCTCAATACCTCAGATAGTGTTCCCTCAGTACCTCAGAAAGTGCTCCCTCAGTACCTCAGACAGTGCTCCCTCAATAGCTCAGAAAGTGCACTCCCATGTACCTCAGAAAGTACTCCCTCAGTACCTCAGAAGATGCTCCCTGAATATCTCAAAATTTGCTCCCTCAGTACCTCAGATAGTTCTCCCTCAATGCCTCAGAAAGTGCTCCCTCAATACTTCAGAAAGTGCTCCCTCAATACCTCAGATATTGCTTCCACAGTACAACAGATAGTGCTTTCTCAGTACCTCAGATAGTTCTCCCTCAGTTCCTCAGATAGTACTCCCTTAATACCTCAGAGAGTGCTCCCTCAATATTCAGGTACTGCTCCCTCAGTACCTCAGATAGTGTTTCCACAGTACATCAGATAGTGCTTCCTCAATAACTCAGATAGTGCTCCCTCAGTACCTCAGATAGTTCTCCCTCAATGCCTCAGATACTGCTTCCTCAGTACATCAGATAGTGCTCCCTCAATAACTCAGATAGTACTCCCTCATTACCTCAGAGAGTTCTCCCTCAGTACCTCAGATAGTGTTTCCACAGTACATCTGATAGTGCTCCCTCAATAACTCAGATAGTGCTCCCTCAGTACCTCAGATAGTTCTCCCTCAATGCCTCAGATACTGCTTCCTCAGTACATCAGATAGTGCTCCCTCAATAACTCAGATAGTACTCCCTCATTACCTCAGAGAGTTGTCCCTCAGTACCTCAGATAGTGTTTCCACAGTACATCTAATAGTGCTCCATCAATAACTCAGATAGTACTCCCTTACGACCTCAGAAAGTGCTCCCTCAATACCTCAGAAAGTACTCCCTCAATATATCAAAAAGTGCTCTCTCAGTACTTCAGATATTGCTCTCTCAATACTTCAGAAAGTGCTCCCTCAGTACCTCAGAAAGTGCACGCACAATACCTCAGATAGTGCTTCCTGAAAACCCAGATAGTGCTCCCTCAATACCTCAGATAGTGCTCCCTCAGTACCTCAGAAAGTGCTCCCTCAATACCTCAGATAGTGCTTCCTCATTACATCAGATAGTAGTCTCTCAATACTTCAGATAGTGCTCCCTCCGTACCTCAGAAAGTGCTCCCTCATTACCTCAGAAAGTGCTCTCTCAATGCCTCTGAAAGTGCTCCCTCAATACCTCAGATATTGCTCCCTCAATACCTCAGATATTTCTCCCGCAATACCTCAGAAAGTGCTCCCTCAATGCGTCAGATCGTTCTCCCTCAATATCTTAGATAGTTCTCCCTCAATATCTCAGAAAGTGATCCCTCAATACCTCAGAATGTGCTCCCACAACACCTTAGAATGTGCTCCCTCAATAGCTCAGATAGTGCTTCCTCAGTACATCAGTTGGTGCTCCCTCAATAACTCAGATAGTGCTCCCTCAGTACCTCAGATAGATCTCCCTCAGTACCTCAGATAGTACTCTCTTAATACCTCGGAAAGTGCTCCCTCAATACCTCAGATAGTGCTCCCTTAGTACCTCAGAAAGTGCTTCCTCAATATCTCAAAATGTGCTCCCTCAGTACCTCAGATAGTGATTACTCAGTACCTCGGTAAATGCTCCCTCAATATCTCAAGAAGTGCTCCCTCAGCACCTCAGATAGTGCTCCCTCAATACCTCAGAAATTGCTCCCTCAGTACCTCAGAAAGTGCTCCCTCAATACCTCAGACAGTGCTTTCTCATTACATCAGATAGTATTCCCTCAATACCTGAGATAGTGCTCCCTCAGTACCTCAGAAAGTGCTCCCTCAGTACCTCAGATATTGCTCCCTCAATACCTCAGATAGTGCTCCCTCAATACCTCAGATAGTGCTTCCTCAGTACCTCAGATAGTGCTTCCTCAATGCCTCAGATAGTGCTTCCTGAGTACCTCAGATAGTGTTCTCTCAATGCCTCAGAAAGTGCTCCTTCAGTACCTCAGAATGTGTTTCCACAATACCTCAGATAGTGCTTCCTCAGTACCTCAGATAGTGCTCCCTCAATGCCTCAGATAGTGCTTCCTCAGTACCTCAGAGAGTGATTTCTCAGTTCATCAGATAGTGCACCCTCAATAACTCAAATAGTGCTCCCACAGTACCTCAGATAGATCTCCCTCAGTACCTCAGATAGTGTTTCCTCAATACATCAAATAGTGCTCCTCAATAACTCAGATAGTGATTCCTCAGTACGTCAGATAGTACTCCCTCAATACCTCAGATAGTGATTCCTCAGTTCATCAGATAGTGCACCCTCAATAACTCAAATAGTGCTCCCATAGTACCTCAGATAATACTCCCTTAATACCTCAGAAAGTGCCCGCTCAATACCTCAAATAGTGCTCCCTCAGTACATCAGAAAATGCTCCCTCAATATCTCAAAAAGTGGTCCCTCAGCACCTCAGACAGTGCTCCCTCAATACCTCAGATAGTGCTTCCTCAGTACCATTCATATTGCTCCCTGAGTTCCTCAGATAGTACTCCCTTAATACCTCAGAAAGTGCTCCCTCAATACCTCAGATAGCGCTCCCTCAGTACCTCAGAAAATGCTCCCTCAATATCTCAAATAGTGCTCCCTCAGTACCTCAGATAGTGCTCCCTTAATACTGCAGAAAGTGCTCCCTCAATACCTCAGATAGTGGTCCCTCAGTACCTCAGGTAGTGCTCCCTCAATGCTTCAGAAAGTGCTCCCTCAGTACCTCAGAAAGTGCACCCACAATACCTCAGATGGTGCTTCCTCAAAACCCAGAACGTTCTCCCTCAATACCTCAGTGAGTACTCCCTCAATACCTCAGATAGTGCTCCCTCAGTACCTCAGAAAGTGCAGCACTCCCTCCGTACAGACCGTCTGGCAGTACGGCACTCCCTCAGTACTGACCCTCTGACAGTGTGGTGCTCCCTCAGTACTGACCCATCTGACAGTGCAGCATTCCCTCAGTACTGGCCCTCTGACAGTGCAGCACTCCCTCAGTACTGACCCTCTGACAGTGCAGCATTCCCTCAGTATTGACGCTCTGACAGTGCAGCATTCCCTCAGTAGTGACCCTCTGACAGTGCAGCACTCCCTCAGTACTGACCCTCTGACAGTGCAGAATTCCCTCAGTACTGACCCTCTGACAGTGCAGCACTCCCTCAGTACTGACCCTCTGACAGTGCAGCATTTCCTCAGTAGTGACCCTCTGACAGAATAGCATTCACTCAGTACTGACCCTCTGACAGTGCAGCATTCCCTCAGTAGTGACCCTCTGACAGTGCAGCACTCCCTCAGTACTGACCCTCTGACAGTGCAGCATTCCATCAGTAGTGACCCTCTGACAGAACAGCATTCCCTCAGGACTGACCCTCTGACTCTGCAGCTCTCTTTTTGTACTGACATTTCTACAGTGCAGCATTCGCTCAGTACTGATACTCATACAGTGTGGCATTCCCTCAGTACTGACCCTCCAACAATGTGGCCCTTCCTCAATACAGATGCTCTCACAGTGCATCACCCCATCGATACTGACCCTCCGATAACATGGAATTTTCTCAGTACTCACCCTCCGACAGAGCAGAACTCCCTCAGTACTGACCCTCTGAAACAACACTCCCTCAGAACTGACAAACAGACCGTGTAGCACTCCCTCAGAATGACCCTTTGAATGTGCATCACTCTCTCAGTACTGACCCCCTGGCAATGCAGCAATCATTCAGTACTGACGGTCCGACACATAGCGTGACGATCCCTCAGTACTGAACCCCTCACAGCGCGGTGATCCGTCAGTACTAATCGCCTCAGAGTGCCATGCTCCCTCAGTTCTAAACCTTTCACAGCGCGGTGATCCCTCAGTCGTAACCTTCTCACAGTACTGACCCTCTGATGGTGCAGTGCTCTCAGAGTACAGAGCCTCAGACAGTGAGGCATTCCCTCTGGACTAAACCTCTGACAGTGTAGTGCTCCCTCAGTACTGACCCTTTGACAGTGTAGTACTCCTCAGAAATGGCCCTCTGGTAATGCAGCAGTCCCTCACTACTGACTGTCCGACAGTGCAGTGATCCCTCAGTACTCACCCTCTGGCAGTGCAGCAGTCCCTCAGTACTGACCCTCTGACAGTGCAGTGATCCCTCAGTACTGACCCTCTGACAGTGCGGCACACCCTCAGTACTGACGCTCACACAGTGCAGAACTTCCTCAGTACTGACCATGTGACAGAGTGGCACTGCCCCCATACCGACCGTGTGACAGTGCGGTACACCCTCAGTACTGACCCTCTGGCAGTGCAGCTCTTTGACAGTGCAGCGCTCCTTTAGTTCTGATATTCTGACAGTGTAGCGCTCGCTCAGTACTAACCCTCAGTGAATGCACCGCTCCCTCAGTACTGACTCTATGACAGTGCAGCACACCCTCAGTGCTGACCCTCTGACAGTGCAGCACTCCCGCAGTACTGATCTTCTGACAGTGCAGTACTCCCTCAGTACTGACCATCTGACAGTGCAGCACTCCCTCAGTACTGACCCTCTGACAGTGCAGCATTCCCGCAGAACTGACCCTATGACCATGCAGCTCTTTGACAGTGCAGCGATCCTTTAGTTCTGACAATCTAACAGTGTAGTGCTCCCTCAGTACTGACCCTCTGACATTACTGCACTCCCTCAGTACTGACCCTCTGAGAATGCAGCGCTCCCTCAGTACAGACCCTCTGACAGTGCAGCACTCCCTCAGTACTGACCCTCTGACAGTGCAGCACTCCCTCAGTACTGACCATCTAACAGTGCAGCGCTACCTCAGTACTCACCCTCTGACAGTGCGGCACTCCCTCAGTACTGACTATCTCACAGTGTAGCACTTCCTCAGTACTGACCCTCTGACAGTGCAGCATTCCCTCAGTACTGACCCTCTGACAGTGCAGCATTTCCTCAGTACTGACCCTCTGACAGTGCAACACTCCCTCATTACTGTCCTTCTGACAGTGCAGCACTCCTACATTACTGACCATCTGACAGTGCAGCACTCCCACAGTACTAACCCTCTGACATTACTGCACTCCCTCAGTACTGACCCTCTGACAGTGCAGCACTCCCTCAATTATGACCCTCTCACAGTGCAGCACTTCCCCAGTACTGACCCTCTGGCAGTGCAGCATTCCCTCAGTACTGACCCTCTGACAGTGCAGCGCTACCTCAGTACTCACCCTCTGACAGTGCAGCACTCCCTCAGTACTGACCCTCTCACAGTGCAGCACTTCCTCAGTACTGACCCTCTGACAGTGCAGCATTCCCTCAGTACTGACCCTCTGACAGTGCAACACTCTCTCATTACTGACCATCAGACAGTGCAGCACTCCCTCAGTACTGACCCTCTGACAGTGCAGCACTCCCTCAGTACTGACCATCTAACAGTGCAACGCTACCTCAGTACTGACCCTCTGACAGTGCAGCATTCCCTCAGTACTGACCATCTGACAGTGCAGCATTCCCTCAGTACTGACCCTCTGACAGTGCAACACACCCTCATTACTGTCCCTCTGACAGTGCAGCACTCCCACATTACTGACCCTCTGACAGTGCAGCACTCCCTCAGTACTGACCCTCTGACAGTGCAGCATTCCCTCAGTATTGACCCTCTGACAGTGCAACACACCCTCATTACTGTCCCTCTGACAGTGCAGCACTCCCACATTACTGACCCTCTGACAGTGCAGCACTCCCTCAGTACTGACCCTCTGACAGTGCAGCACTCCCTCAGTCCTGACCATCTAACAGTGCAGCGCTACCTCAGTACTCACCCTCTGACAGTGCAGCATTCCCTCAGTACTGACCATCTGACAGTGCAGCATTCCCTCAGTACTGACCCTCTGACAGTGCAGCACTCCCTCAGTACTGACCCTCTGACAGTGCAGCACTCCCTCATTACTGACCCTCTGACAGTGCAGCACTCCCTCATTACTGACCCACTGACAGTGCAGCACTCCCTCAGTACTGACCTTCTGACAGTGCAGCACTCCCTCAGTCCTGACCATCTAACAGTGCAGCGCTACCTCAGTACTGACCCTCTGACATAGAACATAGAACATAGAACAATACAGCACAGAACAGGCCCTTCGGCCCACGATGTTGTGCCGAACTTCTAACCTAGATTAAGTACCCATCCATGTACCTATCCAAATGCCGCTTAAAGGTCGCCAATGATTCCGACTCTACCACTCCCACGGGCAGCGCATTCCATGCCTCCACCACTCTCTGCGTCAAGAACCCACCCCTGACATCTCCCCTATACCTTCCACCCTTCACCTTAAATTTATGTCCCCTTGTGACACTCTGTTGTACCCGGGGAAAAAGTTTCTGACTGTCTACTCTATCTATTCCTCTGATCATCTTATAAACCTCTATTAAGTCACCCCTCATCCTTCGCCGTTCCAACGAGAAAAGGCCGAGAACTCTCAACCTATCCTCGTATGACTTCCTCTCCATTCCAGGCAACATCCTGGTACATCTTCTCTGCACCCTCTCCAAAGCTTCCACATCTTTCCTAAAGTGAGGCGACCAGAACTGCACACAGTACTCCAACTTTGGCCTAACCAAAGTCCTGTACAGCTGCAACATCACTTCACGACTCTTAAATTCAATCCCTCTGCTAATGAACGATAATACTCCATAGGCCTTCTTACAAACTCTATCCACCTGAGTGGCAACTTTCAAAGATCTATGTACATAGACCCCAAGATCCCTCTGTTCCTCCACCTGACTAAGAACCCTACCATTAACCCTGTATTCCGCATTCTTATTTGTTCTTCCAAAATGGACAACCTCACACTTGGCAGGGTTGAACTCCATCTGCCACTCCTCAGCCCAGCTCTGCATCATATCTAAGTCCCTCTGCAGCCGACAACAGCCCTCCTCACTGTCCACAACTCCACCTATCTTCGTATCATCTGCAAATTTACTGACCCACCCTTCGACTCCCTCATCTAAGTCATTAATAAAAATTACAAACAGCAGAGGACCCAGAACTGATCCCTGCGGAACTCCACTTGTAACTGGGCTCCAGGCTGAATATTTACCATCTACCACCACTCTCTGCCTTCGACCGGTTAGCCAGTTTTCTATCCAATTGGCCAAATTTCCCTCTATCCCATGCCTCCTGACTTTCCGCATAAGCCTACCATGGGGAACCTTATCAAATGCCTTACTAAAATCCATGTACACTACATCCACTGCTCTACCCTCATCCACATGCTTGGTCACCTCCTCGAAGAATTCAATAAGACTTGTAAGGCAAGACCTACCCTTCACAAATCCGTGCTGGCTGTCCCTAATCAAGCAGTGTCTTTCCAGATACTCATAAATCCTATCCCTCAGTACCCTTTCCATTACTTTGCCTACCACAGAAGTAAGACTAACAGGCCTGTAATTCCCGGGGTTATCCCTATTCCCTTTTTTGAACAGGGGCACAACATTCGCTACTCTCCAGTCCCCTGGTACCACCCCCGTTGCCAGTGAAGACGAGAAGATCATTGCCAACGGTACTGCAATTTCCTCTCTTGCTTCCCACATAATCCTAGGATATATCCCGTCAGGCCCGGGGGACTTGTCTATCCTCAAGTTGTTCAAAATGTCCAACACATCTTCGTTCCTAACAGGTATCTCTGCTAGCTTACCAGTCCATTTCACACTCTCCTCTTCTCCAATACGGTCCCTCTCGTTCGTAAATACTGAAGAGAAGTACTTGTTCAAGACCTCTCCTATCTCTTCCGACTCAGTACACAGTCTCCCACTACTGTCCTTGATCGGACCTACCCTCGTTCTCGTCATTCTCAGGTTTCTCACATACGCATAAAATGCCTTGGGGTTATCCTTGATCCTATCCGCCAACGATTTTTCATGCCCTCTCTTAGCTCTCCTAATCCCTTTCTTCAGGTCCCTTCTGGCTATCCTGTATCCCTCCACTGCTCTGTCTGAATCCTGTTTCCTCAACCTTATGTAAACCTCCTTCTTCCTCTTTACCAGACATTCAACCTCTCTCGTCAACCAAGGCTCCCTCACACGACCATTTCTTTCCTGCCTGATAGGTACATACATATCATGGACACGTCGTATCTGTTCTTTGAAAAAGTTCCACCTTTCCACCACATCCTTCCCTGACAGCCTATGCTCCCAACGTATGCTCCTCAAATCCTGCCTTACAGCATCGTAATTTCCCTTCCCCCAATTATAAAATCTACCTTGTTGTGCGCACCTATCTCTCTCCATAACCAAGGTGAAAGTCACAGAATTGTGGTCACCATCACCAAAATGTTCACCCACTAACACGCCCACCACTTGTCCCGGTTCATTACCGAGTACCAAATCCAATATGGCCTCCCCTCTGGTTGGACAATCTACATATTGCGTTAGAAAAGCTTCCTGGACACACTGAACAAACACCGCCCCATCCAATCTACTTGATCTAAAGAGCTTCCAATCAATATTTGGGAAGTTGAAGTCGCCCATGACTACGACCCGGTGGCTTCTGCACCTTTCCAAAATCTGTTTCCCAATCTGTTTCTCCACATCTCTGCTGCTATTGGGGGGCCTATATTAAACACCCAACAAGGTGACTGCACCTTTCCTATTTCTGACTTCAGCCCATACTACCTCCAGAGGCAGATCCCCCTCAAACTTCCTTTCTGCAGCCGTAAAACCATTAATGCTGACAGTGCAGCATTCCCTCAGTACTGACCATCTGACAGTGCAGCACTCCCTCAGTACTGACCATCTGACAGTGCAGCACTCCCACAGTACTAACCCTCTGACATTACTGCACTCCCTCAGTGCTGACCCTCTGACAGTGCAGCACTCCCGCAGTACTGATCTTCTGACAGTGCAGCACTCCCTCAGTACTGACACTCTGACAGTGCAGCATTCCCGCAGAACTGACCCTATGACCTTGCAGCTCTTTGACAGTGCAGCGATCCTTTAGTTCTGACAATCTAACAGTGTAGTTCTCCCTCAGTACTGACCATCGAGAATGCACCGCTCCCTCAGTTCAGACCATCTGACAGTGCAGCACTCCCTCAGTACTGACCCTCTGAAAGTGCAGCACTCCCTCAGTACTGACCATCTAACAGTGCAGCGCTACCTCAGTACTCACCCTCTGACAGGGCGGCAATCCCTCAGTACTGACCCTCTCACAGTGCAGCACTTCCTCAGTACTGACCCTCTGACAGTGCAGCATTCCCTCAGTACTGATCCTCTGACAGTGCAGCATTCCCTCATTACTGTCCCTCTGACAGTGCAGCACTCCCACATTACTGACCATCTGACAGTGCAGCACTCCCACAGTACTAACCCTCTGACATTAATGCACTCCCTCAGTACTGATCCTCTGACAGTGCAGCACACCCTCAGTACTGACCCTCCGACAGTGCAGCGCTCCCTTAGTGTTGACCCTCTGACAGTGCAGCACTCCCTCAGTCCTGACCCTCCGACAGTGCAGCACTCCCTCAGTACTGACCCTCTTTTTTTCTATTTCATAGTGTCTTGTGGAAATTTGGAGACATCGGGTTTGCAGATTCTGAGGAAGCATGAGAGAGACACACAAACCAAACCCTGTCCGAAAGCCTCTGTAATAGACTATTCAGGAGCACAGAGTCACAGAGGTGCACAGCTTGGAAATGGACCCTCCTGTCCAACGCGTCCATACCAAACAGATATTCTCATCTCATTTCATTCCATTAGCTAGCACTTGGCTGATAGCCCTCTAAACCCTTCCTATTCACATACTCATCCTGATGCCTTTTAAATGTCACAATTGCACCCGTCCCCATCACTTCCTCTGACAGCTACCTGCATGCCCTTGAATAAGTGCTCAAACATTCATACTGTCGATACAAACTCGAATAAACACCAACCTACGAAAGCTATCATTGTCATTTTCAACCCACCCTGAGCTTCTTCATTCCGCTGATTTGAACAGAGGGAAAGAAACAGAGTTATTGACCATCCACCGTGACCCTGTTATAAAACGTATTTTCACATGTGGCTTGTATGTGATTCCCATACCCTCTAATAGTTGCCTGGAAGGTGGGGTGAGCTGTACTCTCCTGCTGCAGTCCTTGGGTGTCCCACAGTGATGTTAGGGAGGGAGCTCCAGGATTTTGACCTGAACCATGTAAAGAACTCTCTTACTGGAGTGCCCTTTTAAAGTTGGGAAGCTAGTATAGACCAGGAGGACCTGAGAGCTGAAGTCTTGTCAGAGAGAGAGGACTGGTGGGTCTCACACCTCAGGTGAGGGGTGAGGTTGAGAAGCTGGGGCCTTCATGGTAATTTCAAACATGATAGAGATTGAGCCAACAATGTTGGCATCACGAACCTGTTAGCTGTGGTAACTGACCCGCCTTTGTAGCAGAGGGATTCAATCCCTTTAATAGAGCAAGCTTGAGAATTCAACACTAAAATCAATCTGTACGGACGCGCTGGAGACCTGAAACATCAATACAGAGATTGCTGAAGAAACTCAGCATGTCCGGCAGCATCTCTGAAGGGAGAGGGAGAAAGAGACAGAGAGAGAGTTCACCTTTCAATCCAGTGATTTCTGCGGGAAAGTTCCTTCAGAACAGACCGTTTTGAGGAAGGGTCACTTGAACTGCGAATTGTTCCTCTCTCTCTTCACCGTTGCTACCTGCTGAATTCTGCTGAATTTCCCCACCATCTGTTTGCTTGAGAATTTGACCTGATCCAAGCGTCACTGAGTAATTCAGTCTGTGTTCAATGTCCTAAGGCTGCTCCTGTTGAAAGTTGACAAACAGGTTTAAGGCTTTGTAAGGTATTGCATTCGGAGGGCGGGCTACATGGGAGAACAGATACAGAACATAGGCACTTCACAAAGATCCTTCTCAATGTAACTTTGTGATGTTAATTTAGAAGAAACAGCTCAGACCTAACATTTCAGTTAATCAGCCAAGGGGAGTATATATGTCATGACAAAGACTTGTTTTAAAGATTGTACAGAACAGAACTTTAGTGACTATGTTTGTACGTAAAGTTTTTTTGTGAATAAAGTCTCTTTTTGAAATTGATATAAATATTTTTTCGAGGGGGACCAAGCATCTTGAGGTTGTGGAGGCATTACCCTTGTCCCTAATCTTTCTTAAATAAACGCTAGAAAAGTTCGATACTCCCCGGGTACAGACATCAAACGGTCATCAACGGGGAGGAGATGGTGGGATGGTCACGGGGGCTCAGTGTTGCCTCACCCCACCCGGGTTCGATTCCAGCCTCGGGCTACCGACTGTGTGGAGTTGGCACATTCTCCCCGTGTCAGCCTCCGGGTGCTCCAGTTCCCTCTCACTGTCCAAAGATGTGCAGGTTGGGGTGGGTTAGCCAGAGGAAATGAAGGGATCCACGGATAGAGGGGGTAGGGTGGGATGCTCTGCCGAGGGTCAGTGTGAACCTGACAGGCCGAATGACTTGCTTCCACATCTTAGGGATTGTATGATCAATCCAGAGACTCAAATACTGTTCTGGGCCCTGGGCTCCAATCTTGGAGGTGGCTGTGGGTCATCACAGTGAGAACAGGTTTGGGGATGAACACGGTCCAAGGTGGCAACAGGTTTGCTTTCTGAGGTGTTGAAGGCATGAATGTTCTGTCGAGGTGCTTTGGGGATAAACATACTGAGGGGATGGTTTCTAAGGTATTGAGGGAGCACTATCTGTCAGTACAGGGTGCAGATGGTCGAAAGGTACAGATACACTTCATAGAACATAGAACATAGGACATCGAACAGTACAGCACAGAACAGGCCCTTCAGCCCTTGATGCTGTGCCGACCATCGATCCTCATTTAAGGGAAACCTAATGTATGACCCCTCAAATTTCTATGACTATTTGCATGTCCAGCAGTCACTTAAATATCCCCAATGACCTTGCTTCCACAACTGCTGCTTGCAACGCATTCCATGCTCTCGCAACTCTCTGCTTAAAGAACCCGCCTCTGACATCCCCTCCATACTTTCCTCCAAACAGCTTAAAACTATGACCTCTCGTGTTAACAATTTCTGCCCTGGGAAAAAGTCTCTGGCTATCAACCCTATCTATGCCTCTCATTATCTTGTACACCTCAATTAGGACCCCTGCCTTCCTTTTTTTTTTTCCACTGAAAGAAGTCAAAGCTCAGTCAATCTCTCTTTGTTAGATAAGCCCTCCATTCCAGGCAGCATTCTAGTAAACCTCCTCTGAACCCTCTCCAAAGCATCCACATCTTTCCTATAATAGGGCAACCAGAACTGGACACAGTATTCCAAGTGCGTTCTAACCAAAGTTTTATAGAGCTGCATCAAGATCTCACGGCTCTTAAACACAATCCTCCTGTTAATGAAAGCCAAAACACCATATGCTTTCTTAACAACCCTGTCCACTTGGGTAGCCATTTTAAGGGATCTATGTACCTGCACACAGATCCCTCTGTTCTTCCACACTGCCAAGAGTCCTGTCTTTAATCCTGTACTCAGTTTTCAAATTTGACCTTCCAAAATACATCACCTCCATTTATCCAGGTTGAACTCCATCTGCCACCTCTCAGCCCATCTCTGCATCCTGTCAATGTCCCGCTGCAGCATACAATAACCCTCTATACTGTCAACGACACCTCCAACCTTTGTGTTATCTGCAAACTTGCTGACCCATCCATCAGTCCCCTCATCCAGGTCATTAATGAAAATTACAAATTGTAGAGGCCCAAGGACAGAAGCCTGTGGAACACCACTCACCACTGACTTCCAGGCAGAATATTTTCCTTCTACTACCACTCGCTGTCTTCTGTTGGCCAACCAATTCTGTATCCAGACAGCTAAGTTCCTCTGTATCCCATTCCTCCTGACCTTCTGAATGAACCTACCATGGGGAACCTTATCAAATGCCTTACTAAAGTCCATATACACCACATCCACAGCTCGACCCTCATCAACTTGCCTAGTAACATCCTCAAAGAACTCAGTAAGGGTTGTGAGGCATGACCTGCCACTCACAAAGCCGTGTTGATTGCATTAAATCAAGCCATGCTCTTCCAGATGCTCATAAATCCTGTCCCTCAGAATCCTTTCTAACTCCTTACAGACGACAGACGTGAGAGTGTCTGGTCTGTAATTGCCGGGGATTTCCCTATTTCCTTTCTTGAAGAGAGGAATTATATTTGCCTCCCTCCAGTCCTCAGGTACGACTCCAATGGAGAGCGAGGATGTAAGGATCTTCGCAAGCAGCGAAGCAATCACATTTCTCACTTCCCAAAGCAGCCGAGGAAAATCTGGTTTGGCCCTGGCGACTTGTCCATCTTAATGTTTGTCAAAATGTTCCGCACATCAGCTTCCTCAATCTCTATCTGTTCCAGCATGCTTACCTGCTCCTCAATGGTTTCACTCAGTACAAGGTCCTTTTCTTTGGTAACGACAGAAGCAAAAAACTCATTTAGGGGGTTCCCCTGCCTCCTCAGACTCTACACACAAGTTCCCTATGCTATCCCTGAGCGGCCCTACTCTTTCTTTGATCATTGTCTTACTCCTCACATCCGTGTAAAAAGTCTTTGGATTCTCCCTAATCCTTCCTGCCAAGCCTTTTTCCTGCCCCCTCCTGGCTCTCCTCAGGCCATTTTTGAGCTCCTTCCTCGCCTGCCTGTAATCCTCTAGAGATGACCAAGACCCTTCCTTCCTCCTCCTTTCGTAAGCTGCCTTCTTTCTTTCGAAAAGAAGCTCCTCCGCTCTCGACATCCAAGGTTCCTTTATCTTGCCCCTTTTTGCCTGTCTCAGAGGAACACATTTATGCATCACTCGCAACAACTGTTCCTTAAACCGTCTCCACATGTCTATAGTGGCCTTTCCATGGAATAATTGCGACCAGTCCATGGTTCTCAACTCACGTCTGATAGTATCATAGTTTCCTTTTCCCCAATTAAATATCCTCCCATTGTGCCTGCTTCTCTCCTTCTCCATGGCTATATAGAATGTGAGGCAGTTGTGGTCACTATCACCAAAATGCTCTCCCACCGCAAGATCTGACACCTGCCCTGGCTCATGTCCGAGCACCAAAATCAAAATGGCCTCTCCCCTCGTCGGCCGCTTCAATGTGCTGAGTTAGGAAACCCTCATGAAACACCTTACAAAAATAGCTCCTTCCAAACCATCTGCTCGAAGGACGTTTCCAATCTATATTGAGAAAGTTAAAGTCACCCATTACAACAACCCTATTACATTCACTCTTTACCAAAATCTGCTTACCTATGCTTTCTTCAATCTCCCTGCTGCTGTTGGGGGGGGGGGGGGGGAGGGGGGGCTGTAGTAAACCCCTAATGAGGTGACTGCTCCCTTACTGATCCTAATTTCCACCCATACTGACTCAGTAGGCAGACCGTCCTCGACAATGGTAACTTCTGTAGCTGTGATACCCTCTCTGATTTCCTTTCTGAATTCATTGCATGTGGTGTCCCTCAAGCGTTGGCCAGCACGGTGGCTCAATGGTGAGCACTGCTGCCTCACAGCATCAAGGACCCAGCTTCGATTCCAGACTCGGGCGATTGTGTGGCGTTTGCACATTCTCCCAGTGTCTGCGTGGGTTTCCTCCTGGTGCTCCGGTTTCTTCCCACAGTCCAAAGATGTCCAGGTTAGGTGAAATGGCCATGCTAAAGTGCCTATAGTGTTAGGTGCATCAATCAGTGGTAAGCGTAGGGGAATGGGTCTGGATGGGTTCTTCTTCAGAGGGTCGGTGTGGACTTGTTAGGACGAAGGGACTGTTTCCACACTGTAGGGAATCTAAGGGTCTATCCTTGGACTCACCTACATACTGCCAGGAGGTGACATTGTCCGAAAACACCGTGTTAGGTTTCACATGCACACTGACACTGCCCAGCTCTCCCTCCTCATCATCCCTCTCCATTACTGTTACTCAGTTATCAAACTGCTTACCACACTCCCACTACTCGGTTAGCTGCAGTTTTCTCCAATGAAACGTTGTAATGGTTAAAACCATTGCCTTCAGTTGCTATTACAAATTCCTTTCCCTTACTGCTGAGCCCCTCCCTCCCACTGGGAAATATCTGAGGTAGAACTCCATTCTTTCCAATATTGCTCTCATATCTGACCCCAAGGTGACCTTCTGATCAGACATCCACACAATCACAAACACAGGAATTCCATTCTGTTACACGTTGCTTGTCTCCCTGTGAGAAACAAAGCTCACACACTTCAATCATTGCAGTCTGAGACAAGATCGGAATCAGTCGTGTCCTATACACCCACTTGCAGTTGGGTGTGATGTCCAGTGCCAGGCAAGGCAGAGGACATACACACACCAAATTCAACAAACCTTCGATATTTATATCATTTGGTTCCTACATAGGGTTTCTTATTTCATTGTTTACCCCCTTCCCCCACCCCCCCTCCGTTTACATCCTCCACTTCCCGAAGACTGATCCCACCACTCCTGCTCATCCGGCCTTGTCTGTGAAAAAATGCTTAGTTCTGGCCTCACAAGGCCGTTTGACCTCATCCCACTGCAGGTCATTGTTAGGCATATTCTTTCTTCATCAGTATCTACTCTTTCCATCTGGGCCTCTCCCGAGACCACTCTGATCTCTCTGACCTCTTTAGTTAGGGTTCGCCCCTGTGTCTCTGTAAAAATGGAAAACCTACTGTTTATACAGGCTTTCTAGCTTGACTGCATCCCCTCACAACATCTTATCTATTTGCCCATAAAATCTACCATTGTTCTGCAATCAAGTTTCATGCTGACATACAATGCTAGCTAATACAAAAACAATTATATATTTCCTCCACATAGATTCCATTCTTGATGACTCAGTTCTTGGCTGAAACAATTACGTACTGGTGTGAGTTCATTTACCTTGTATCAGAAATTATAATTGCAGAAATAACATTAAATTACCAATATCCCACATCCCCCTCACCCCAGCTCCATTGTAACTGAAACCCCTTACCCGTGTCGGTGTTGCCTTAAACTTGACGATTCTGAAACAGAACCCTTGATTCCGTGACTGACCCAGAATCTGCTAGCTTCCTGTGTTTCCTGCACAATTACCCCCTGGTCCCTTTGTGGTGCAGCTTTCTACAGTTTCCACCATTTAAATAGCACTCTATTCTTTTATTATCCCCTCCAAAATGACCAACTTCTCATTTTCCCAAATTATACTCCATCTGGCAACTTGTTGCCCCCTTCTCCTGTGCATCTCTCTCACTTCACAATCCTCTTAGACCTTTACAGTTATGCCTTTTCTGACAGATATCCCCACCCCCCACTTCTTCTAACCGTTTACTGGGAATCCTGGGCAGTGGGAAGCGTGCAGTGTTGCTCTGTTTTTCGTGAGACTCTATGGGATGACTAGGAGGAGCTTGCTGCCCATTGGTCAGAATGGAGACAACTTGCCCATCGAGCTGCATGAGCCTTTCACTCCCCATGTCTTATTGATTAGGCACAGTGGCAGCGAGGAAGGAAAGAAAAGGAAGGAAATCCTGCTCTCCACATCTCACTGACTCTTGGATCATTCTGTCCCATCTATGAAAGATCTGCCCTGTTCAGTCATATGAAGTCCCAAGGTGGAAACTCCTAGAAACCCACATAGATTTCCCCCTGAACAAACTGCTGTCCTCCACAAGGGGTAAAGTGTCCAGTCATCCTGGGCCAGGAGGAGGGGATGGTGTGAGTTTCTAACCTGAACTGACAGCGATGGATTTTATAAACCTGTATTACAGGATACTACAGGTGGACATTCAGATGGTAATCTCAGTAACTGTAACGCCAAACTCTTACTCAATTCATCAGGACCAGGATATTCACATTGTGCGTGAACATTGTGTTCCAGCTCAATCCCATTTACTGCATAAAAGTTCTCCTTTCAATCATCCCATTCTCTCAATAGTTCTCCCCACACCTTCAATGTGTCCTGTACTCCTTGTATAATGAGCTGATGGGTGTCAGGTTTATTATTATAACGGGTAACTTTTGTAAACCCCTCTGTCACAGCTCCCCAAATTTCCTTTGCTACAAGGAGAGCAATCTCAGGTTCTCCAAACCCCTGAGTCCCCAATGTCCGTTTGCTCTCTATAAGGTACACATCAGAGTTGTGTTGGAACAGTGTCCACTCACCTACATCAGTGCACCCCCCCCCCCCACCCCAGCAATGTTAAAGAACATGAACATCCTCCAGGACAAAGCACTGTGCCTGAGTGGTGTCCCATCCACCACCTTCAGCATTCCCTCTCCCCACCCCCGAGGTACAGTGACATCACTGTGTAGAGGCAAAGTCAGTATTGTCCTACCAGACCATAGGGCTGCTCTCTCATTAGGGAGAGATGACTGGTGGTGGTTTAACCTGAAGGTTACCACAGCCCAGGCAAGGGGAGAGGTTGGGAAGGAGAGTCCATCTATTGTAGATCGATATTATCTAACCAATGTATCAGCAACAACTATATCAGACCAATGAATAATGTAAAAGAATATCCAAAACATGCTGCTACAATCCCCCATTCCTTGAACCATCCTGGTAAATCCCCTGTGCCCCATCTCAGGGACCCTGCCATCCTTCCCAATGTGTGGGCGATCTCTGGTTTGCACAGACCCAGCTGCTCTGTGTTCCTGTGGGTGATTCCATCATCGAGCAACAGTTGCACTAAAACTCACTGTCTGGGAGGGTGGGAGACACAGAATTCCCAACAGCATTTAAGGCATATTTAGGTGCACACTTGTGATACCAAGACAGATGGTGCCAATGACTGTGTATTGGAAAATGGATCAGGATAGTTTGGTTATAGTTTTCTTTACTGGCACAGACTCAATGGCCCACAGAACCTTTTTCTTTACTGTAAACCTCAAGACACTTAATATAGGAATATGACCGGCCACCTTTGAAAACAAGTCAGAAAAAATGATGGTAGAATAGATGACACATGATTGGTCAATGTGTTTGGGAGGAAAGTAAGATGGAGCGGTTTAGGAGGAAATTCTGGAGCTCGATGCAGGAATCTGAAAGAGCCATCATCAAGTGAGAAATAAAAATGGGATAAGCTCAAGGCTGGAATCAAAGAAAGGCACATATAGCACAACTTTCAGAGACTGGAGGGGATTAGAGTTAGGGAGGGGTCTGAGGCTGGAGAGGAATGATTAGAGGTAAGGAAGATGTTCGCCGAGCTGGAAATATGTCTTGCAGACGTATCGTCCCCTGTCTAGGTGACATCCTCAGTGCTTGGGAGCCTCCTGTGAAGCGCTTCTGTGATTTTTTCCTCTGGCATTTATAGTGGCCTGTCTCTGCCGCTTCCGGTTGTCAGTTCCTGAACCACTATAAATGTCGGAGGAAACATCACAGAAGGGCTTCACAGGAAGCTCCCAAGCACTGACGATGTCACCTAGACAGGGGACAAAACATCTGCAACACAAATTCCCAGCTCGGCGAACAGAACCACAACAACGATCACCCGAGCTACAAATCTTCTCACAAACTTGGAAGATAAGGAAGAGTTGTGAGGCTGGGTGAGGTGACAGAGATAGGGAGAGATGTGAAGAGGGAGGAATGCAGAGATAGCAAGAATTAGAGTCGTAATGTTATGTAGCATGGAAACAGACCCTATGATTCAATAAATCCATGTCAAACATAATTCCAAACTGAGGTAATCTCACCTGCCTCCCCTTGGTCCACATGGATCCAAACATTTCCTATGAGGTACCTGTCCAAATGGGTTTCCCGTAGAATCACTGTGGTGTGGAAACTGGCCATTTAGTGTCAGAGTCATTGAGATGTACAACATGGAAACAGACCCTTCCATCCAACCCATCCATGCTGACCAGATATCCTAAGCTGAAAATGTGTTGCTGGAAAAGCGCAACAGGTCAGGCAGCATTCAGGGAACAGGAGAATCGATGTTTCGGGCATAAGCCCGAAGAAGGGCTTATGCCCGAAACGTCGATTCTCCTGTTCCCTGGAAGGAAGGGGTAGGATGTACATGTAATTGGAAATACAAGATTGATTAGGGATAGTCAGCATGAAATTGTGCACGGAAATCACTTGCATTTCAGAAAGACGTTCAGCAAGGGTCCACATAACAGACGGGTTAGCAAGTCCATCACCATAGAATACAAGGAGATGGGGAGATTTGGATACAAAATTGGCTGGAAGGTCATAGAGTCATAGAGATATACAAAACAGAAACAGACCCTTCGGGCCAACCCGTCCACGCTGACCAGGTATCCCAAACCATTCTAGTCCCACCTGCCAGCATCTGGCCCATATTCCTCTAAACCCTTCCAAATCATGTTCGCACCGACAGAGGAATCTCAATTATGTGAACGAGTTGGGTGGGCACTAATTCATTTGGACAATCAATGATTCGGTGAATCGATTAAATGCCTTTCCTCTGGGGCCCGGAGTTTTCAAAGTCTGCTCCCCATTCAGGAGACTGCAGCAGCACACAGCACGAATGCCCACCCACACACGGCCCCCAGCCTGACCCCTACCGCCGTGCAACACCACTCCCAGCGTGACCCACAATGCCGCCCACACACCACCCCCAGCCTGACCCTCACTGCCGCCCACACACCAATCCCAGCCTGACCCTCATCGTCGTCCAACACCGCTCCCAGGCTGACACTCACTGCTAACTACATTCCGCCTCCAGCCTGACCCTTACTGCCACCCAAACATTGCCCCACAGCCTGACACTCACCGTCGTCCACTCACCACCCTCAGCCTGACCCTCACTGCTGCTCACACAACACCCCCAGCCTGACCCTCAGCATTGTCGAACACCGCTCCCAGCCTGAACCTCAACGCTGCCCACACATTGTCCCACAGCCTGACAGTCACCACCGTCCACTCACCGCCCTCAGCCTGACCCTCACCATCATCCAACACCGCTCCCAGCCTGACCCTCAATGCTGCCCACACATTGTGTCACACCCTGACACTCACCGCCCCCCATCGCCTAACCATCACCAGTATCCCCACACCACCCCAGTCTCACTCTCAACGGAATCCACATTGCCCCCAGCCTGACCCTCACTTCCGTCCACACACCACCCTCAACCTGACCTTCTCCGCTGTCCACACATCGCCCCCAGCCTGTGCTTCACCGGCATCCACACACCACCCCCAGCCTGACCCTCACTGCCATCCACACACCTACCCAACCTGACCCTCACTGCCATCCACACACCGACCCAGCCTGACCCTTACCACCATCCGCGCACCACCCCAGTCTGACTCTCACCAGAATCCACATTGCCCCCAGCCTGACGCTCACCGCCGTCCACACACCGCCCCCAACCTGAACCTCTCTGCCGTCCACACATCGTCCCCAACCTGACCTTCACCGGCATCCACACACCACCCCCAGCCTGACCCTCACTGCCATCCACACACCGACCCAGCCTGACCCTTACCATCGTCCACTGTCTGCATACCACCCCAGTCAGACTCTCACCAGAATCCACACTGCCCCCAGCCTGACCCTCACTACCGTCCACACACCGCCCCCAACCTGACCTTCGCCGCCATCCACACATCGCCCCAGCCTGACCTTCACCGGCATCCACACACCACCCCCAGCCTCACCCTCACTGTCATCCACACACTGACCCAGCCTGAACCTTACTGCCATCCACACACCGCCCCAGACTGATCTTCACTGCCGCCCATACAATGCCCCCAAGACTGACCATAAAGCGCCATCCATACACCGCCCCCAGCCTGACTCTCACCACCTTCCAAAGACCGCCCCCAGGCTGGCCCTCACTGATGCCCACACACCGCATTCAGCCTGACCCTTACTGCTACCCACAAACCACCCCATCCTGACCCTAAGCGCCATCCACACACTGCCAACAACCTGACCGTCACCACCATCCACACACTGCCCTCTGCCTGACTCTCAGCGCCGTCCACACACCGCCCCAACCTGACACTCACCACCCTCCACACACGAGCCACAGCCTGACCCTCACCACCGTCCACACCCTGCCTCCAGCCTGACACTCACCACCGCTGACACTCCACCCCCAGTGTGAACCTTACTGCCGTCCACACACCACCGCAGCCTGTCCCTCACTGCCGTGCACACACCGCCCCCAGCCTGACCCTTACCACCGTCCACACACCGCCCCCGGCCCGACCCTCACCACCGTCCACACACCGCCCCCAGCCTGACCCTCACCACCATCCAAACGCTACCCCCAGCCTGACCCTCACCGCCCTCGACTTACTGCCCCCAGCTGGACCCTCACCGCCCCCAGCCTGACCTTACCGCCCCAAGCCTGACCTTACTGCCCCCAGCCTGTTCCTCACCGCCGTCCACCATTGCCCCCAGCCTGACACTCACCGCCGTTCAACACCACCCCCAGCCTGACCCTCATTGCCGCCCACACACCGCCCACAGCCTGACCCTCACCGCCGTCCAACACCGCCCCTGCCTGACCCTCACTGCCACCCACATACCGCCGCCAGCCTGACCCTCACCGCCGTCCACTCACCGCCCCTAGCCTGACCCTCAGCACCGTCCACACACAGCCCCCAACCATGCCCTCACTGACGCCCACACACCGCCCCCGTCCTGACCCTCACTGCTGTCCAACACTGCCCCCAGCCTGTTCCTCACCGCCGTCCACCATTGCCCCCAGCCTGACACTCACCGCCGTTCAACACCACCCCCAGCCTGACCCTCACTGCCGCCCACACATCGCCCCCAGCCTGACCCTCACCGCCGTCCAACACCGCCCCCGCCTGACACTCACTGCCACCCACACGCCGCCCCCAGCCTGACCCTCACCGCCGCCCACTCACCGCCCCTAGCCTGACCCTCAGCGCCGTCTACACACAGCCCCAGCTTGACCCTCACCACAGTCTACACACCACCCCAAGCATGACCATCGCTGCCAACCACACACCACCCCTAGACCTACCCTCAGTGCCATCCACACGCCGCCCCCAGTCTGACCCTCGCTGCCGCACACACACGGTCCTCAGTCTGACCCTCACCACCACGCAAATACCGTCTCCACTCTGATCCTTTCTGCCATCCACACATCACCCCCAGCCTGACCCTCGCCGCCGTCTACACTCCATGCCCAGCCTGACCCTCACAGGGACCCTCACAGGGACAGCGGTCAGGGTCAGGCTGGGGGCCGTAAGGTCAGGCTGGGTGTGGTGAGGGTCCGGCTGGGGGCAGTGCGTCTGGGGCAGTGAGGGTCAGGCTGGGGGCGGTAAGGTCAGGCTTGAGGCGGTAAGGTCAGGCTGGGTGCAGTGAGGGTCCGGCTGGGGGCAGTGCGTCCGAGGTGATGAGGGTCAGGCTAGGGGGTGGGGTGTGGCGGGGCAGTGAGGTTCTGGCTGGGGGTGGTGTGTGGACAATGGTGAGGGTTAGTTTGGGGGTGGTATGTGGGCGGAAGAGAGGGGCGGTGTATGGATGGCGGTGAGGGTCAAAATGGGGATGGTGTCTGGGCAGCAGTGAGGGTCAGGTTGGGGGCGGTGTGTGAATAGCATTGAGGGTCAGTCTGGGGGTGGTTTGTAGGTGGCAGTGAGGGTCGGCCTGTAGGCAGTGTGCGGATGGCACTGAGGGTCAGGTTGGGGGCGGTGAGTGGCCGGCGGTGAGTGTCAGGCTGTGGGGCAATGTGTGGGCGACATTGAGGGTCAGGTTGGGAGCGATGTTGGATGACGTTGAAGGTCAGGCAAGGGGTGGTGTGTGGGTGGCAGTGAGAGTCAGGTTAGGGGTGGTGTTGGACGGCGGTGAGGGTCAGGCTTTGGGTGGTGTGTGGGCGGCAGTGAGGGTCAGGCTGGGGGTGGTGTTGGACGGTGGTGAGGGTCAGGCTGGGGGTGGTGTGTGGGCGGCAGTGAGGGTCAGGCTGGGGATGGTGTTGAACGGCGGTGAGGGTCAGGCTGGGGGTGGTGTGTGGGCGGCGGTGATGTGAGGCTGTGGGGCAATGTGTGGGCGACATTGAGGGTCAGGTTGGGAGCGATGTTGGATGACGGTCAAGGTCAGGCTGGGGGTGGTGTGTGGGTGGCAGTGAGGGTCAGGCTGAGGGCGGTGTTGGACGGCGTTGTGGGTCAGGCTGGGGGTGGTGTGTGGGCGGCAGTGAGGGTCAGGCTGGGGGTGGTGTTGAATGGTGGTGAGGGTCAGGCTGGGGGTGGTGTGTGGACGGCAGTGAGGGTCAGGCTGGGAGTGGTGTTGAACGGCGGTGAGGGTCAGGCTGGGGGCAAAGTTGGACGGTGGTGAGGTTCAGGATGGGGGCGGTAAGGTCAGGCTGGGGGCGGTAAGGACAAGCTGGGGGCGGTGAGGGACAGGCTGGGGGCAGTGAGTCCGGGGCGGTGATGGTCAGGCTGGGGGGTGGTGTTTGGACGGCAGTGAGGGTCTGGCTGGGGTCGCTGTTGGACATTGGTGAGGGTAAGGCTAAGGGCAGTGTGTGGACGGCAGTGAGGGCCAGCCTGGGGGCAGTCTTTGGAAGGTGGTGAGGGTCAGGCTGGGGTCGGTGTGTGGACGGTGGTGAGGGTCAGGCTGGGGGGCGGTGTGTGGACAGTAGTGAGAGACAGGCTGGGGGTGCTGTGTGAACAGCTTTGAGGGTCAGCCTGGGGGCGGCGTGTCGGCGGTGGTGAGTGTCAGGCTGGGGGCACTATCTGGACGGTGGTGAGGCTCAGGCTGGGGGCAGTGTGTGGACGGGGGTGAGTGTCAGGCTGGGGGCGGTGTGTGGATGGTGGTGAGAGTCAGGCTGTTGGCTGTGTGTGAGCGGCAGTGAGGGTCAGGCGGGGGGCAGTGTTGGACGGCAGTGAGAGTCAGGATGGGGTGATTTGTGGGTAGCAGTAAGGGTCAGGTTGAGGACAGTGTGTGGGCATCAGTGAGGGCCAGCCTGGGGGCGGTCGTTGGAAGGTGGTGAGTGTCAGGCTGGGGGCGGTGTATGGATGGCGCTGAGGGTCAGTGTTGGGGGCATTGTATGGGCGGCAGTTAAGATCAGTCTGGCTCGGTGTGTGGATGGCAGTAAGGGTCAGGCTGGGTCGGTGTGTAGATGGCAATGAGGGTGAGGCTTGGGGTGGTGTGTGGATGCCGGTGAAGGTCAGGCTGGGGGCAATGTGTGGACAGCAGTGAGGGTCAGGCTGGGGCCAGTGTGTGGACGGTGGTGAGTGTCAGGCTGGGGGAAGTGTGTGGACGGCGCTGAGAGTCAGGCTGAGGGCAGTGTGTGGATGTTGGTGAGGGTCAGGCTGTGGGCGGTGTATGGATGGCGCTGAGGGTCAGTCTTGGGGGCATTGTATGGGCGGCAGTGAAGATCAGTCTGGGGCGGTGTGTGGATGGCGCTGAGGGTCAGTCTGGGGGCATTGTGTTGATGGTAGTAAGGGTCAGGCTGGGTCAGTGTGTGGATGGCAGTGAGGTTCAGGCTGGGGGTGGTGTGTGGATGCCGGTGAAGGCCAGGCTGGGGCGATGTGTGGATTCTGGTGAGAGTCAGACTGAGGTGGTGTGCAGATGGTGGTAAGGGTCAGGCTGGGTCAGTGTGTGGATGGCAGTGAGGGTCAGGCTGGGCTGGTGTGTGGATGGAGGAGAAGGTCGGGTTGGAAGCGGTGTGCAGACGGTGGTAAGGGTCAGGCTGGGCGTGGTGCGTAGATGCTGGTGATGGTTAGGATGAGGGCGGTGAGTGTCAGGCTGTGGGACAATGTGTGGGCAGCGTTGAGTGTCAGGCTGGGAGTAGTCTTTGACAATGCTGAGTGTCAGGCTGGGGGTGTTGTGTGAGCGTCAGTGAGGGTCAGGCAGGGGGTGGTGAGTGGACGGCGGTGAGTGTCAGGCTGTGGGAAAATGTGTGGGTGGCAGTGAGGGTCAGGCTGGAGGCGGTATGTGGTTGGCAGTGAGTGTCAGGCTGGGAGCAGTGTTGGACGACGATGAGGGTCAGGCTGGGGTTGGTGTGTGGCCGGCAGTGAGGGTCAAGCTGGGGGCGGTGTTGGACAGCGGTGAGGGTCAAGCTGGGGGCGGTATTAGACAGCGATGAGGGTCAGGCTGGTATTGGTGTGTGGGCGGCAGTGAGGGTCAGGCTGGGGGCGGTGTGTGGGAGGCAGTGAGGGTCAGGCTGTGGACGGTGTGTGGACAGCAGTGAGGGTCAGATAATGGCACCAGTCTTCCAGCAACTAGTCTAGAACCAGAGGGCATAGGTTTAGGGTGTCAGGGGAAAGATATAAAAGAGACTGAAGGGGCAACTGTTTCACACAGAGGGTGGTACGTGCATGGAATGAGCTGCCAGAGGAAGTGGTAGAGGCAGGTGCAATTGCAACATTTAGAAGGCATTTGGATGGATATATGAATAGGAAGGGGTTTGGAGGGATATGGGCCGGGTGCTGGCAGGTGGGACTAGATTGGGTTGGGATATCTGGTCAGCATGGATGGGTTGGATGGAAGGGTCTGTTTCCATGTTGTACATCTCAATGACTCTGACACTAAATGGCCAGTTTCCACACCACAGTGATTCTACGGGAAACCCATTTGGACAGGTACCTCATAGGAAATGTTTGGATACATGTGGACCAAGGGGAGGCAGGTGAGATTACCTCAGTTTGGAATTATGTTTGACATGGATTGATTGGATCACAGGGTCTGTTTCCATGCTACATAACATTACGACTCTAATTCTTGCTATCTCTGCATCCCTCCCTCTTCACATCTCTCCCTATCTCTGTCAACTCACCCAGCCTCACAACTCTTCCTTATCTTCCAAGTTTGTGAGAAGATTTGTAGCTCGGGTGATCGTTGTTGTGGTTCTGTTCGCCGAGCTGGGAATTTGTGTTGCAGATGTTTTGTCCCCTGTCTAGGTGACATCCTCAGGGCTTGGGAGCCTCCTGTGAAGCCCTTCTGTGATGTTTCCTCCGACATTTATAGTGGTCCAGGAACTGACAACCGGAAGCGACAGAGACAGGCCACTATAAATGCCGGAGGAAAAATCACAGAAGCGCTTCACAGGAGGCTCCTAAGCACTGAGGATGTCACCTAGACAGGGGACGAAACGTCTGCAAGACAAATTTCCAGCTCGGCGAACATCTTCCTTACCTCTAATCATTCCTCTCCAGCCTCAGACCCCTCCCTAACTCTAATCCCCTCCAGTCTCTGAAAGTTGTGCTATATGTGCCTTTCTTTGATTCCAGCCTTGAGCTTATCCCATTTTTATTTCTCACTTGATGACGGCCCTTTCAGATTCCTGCATCGAGCTCCAGAATTTCCTCCTAAACCGCTCCATCTTACTTTCCTCCCAAACACATTGACCAATCATGTGTCATCTATTCTGCTCTCATTTTTTCTGACCTGGTTTCAAAGGTGGCCGGTCATATTCCTATATTAAGTGTCTTGAGGTTTACAGCACAGAAAAAGACTCTGTGGGCCATTGAGTCTGTGCCAGTAAAGAAAACTATAACCAAACTATCCTGATCTATTTTCCAATACACAGTCATTGGCACCATCTGTCTTGGTATCACAGTGTGCACCGAAATGTGTCTTAAATGCTGTTGGGAATTCTGTGTCTCCCACCCTCCCAGACAGTGAAGTTTAGTGAAACTGTTGCTCGATGATGGCATCACCCACAGGAACACAGAGCAGCTGGGTCTGTGCAAACCAGAGATCGCCCACACATTAGGAAGGATGGCAGGGTCCCTGAGAGGGGGCACAGGGTATTTACCAGGATGGTGCAAGGAATGGGGGATTGTAGTAGCATGTTTTGGATATTATTTTACATTATTCATTGGTATGATATAGTTGTTTCTGATACATTGGGTAGATAATATCGATCTACAATAGATGGACTCTCCTTCCCAACCTCTCCCCTTGCCTGGGCTGTGGTAACCTTCAGATTAAACCACCACCAGTCATCTCTCCCTAATGAGAGAGCAGCCCTATGGTCTGGTAGGACAATACTGACTTTGCCTCTACACAGTGATGTCACTGTACCTCGGGGGTGGGGAGAGGGAATGCTGAAGGTGGTGTATGGGACACCACTCAGGCACAGTGCTTTGTCCTGGAGGATGTTCACGTTCTTTATCATTGCGGGGGGTGGGGGTGCACTGATGTAAGTGAGTGGACACTGTTCCAACACAACTCTGATGTGTACCTTATAGAGAGCAAACGGACATTGGGGAATCAGGGGTTTGGGGAAACTGAGATTGTTCTCCTTGTAGTGAAGGAAATTGTGGGGAGCTGTGACAGAGGGGTTTACAAAAGTTACCCGTTATAATAAACCTTATACTCATCAGCTCATTATACAAGGAGTACAGGACACATTGAAGGTGTGGGGAGAACTATTGAGAGAATGGGATGATTGAAAGGAGAACTTTTATGCAGTAAATTCGATTGAGCTGGAACACAATGTTCACGCACAATGTGAACATCCTGGTCCTGATGAATTGAGTAAGCGTTTGGCGTTACAGTTACTGAGATTACCATCTGAATGTCCACCTGTAGTATCCTGTAATACAAGTTTATAAAATCCATCACTGTCAGTTCAGGTTAGAAACTCACACCATCCCCTCCTCCTGGCCCAGGATGACTGGACACATTACCCCTTGTGGAGGACAGCAGTTAGTTCAGGGTGAAATCTATGTGGGTTTCTAGGAGTTTCCACCTTGGGACTTCATGTGACTGAACAGGGCAGATCTTTCATAGATGGACAGAATGATCCAAGAGTCAGTGAGATGTGGAGAGCAGGAGTTCCTTCCTTTTCTTTCCTTCCGTGTTGCCGCTGTGCCTCATCAATAAGACATGGGGGGTGAAAGGCTCATGCAGCTCGATGGGCAAGTTGTCTCCATTCTGACCAATGGGCAGCAAGCTCCTTCCTGTCATCCCATAGAGTCTCACGAAAAACAGAGCAACACTGCACGCTTCCCACTGCCCAGGATTCCCAGTAAACGGTTAGAAGAATTGTGGGGTGGGGATATCTGTCAGAAAAGGCATAACTGTAAAGTTCTAAGAGGATTGTGAAGTGAGAGAGATGCACAGGAGAAGGGGGCAACAAGTTACCAGATGGAGTATAATTTGGGAAAATGAGAAGTTGGTCAATTTGGAGGGGATAATAAAAGAACAGAGTGCTATTTAAATGATGGAAACTGTAGAAATCTGCACCACAAAGGGACCAGGGGTAATTGTGCAGGAAACACAGAAAGCAGCAGATTCTGGGTCAGTCACGGAATCAAGGGTTCGGCTTTAGATTCGTCAAGTTTAAGGCAACACCGACACGGGTCAGGGGTTTCAGTAACAATGGAGCTGGGGTGAGGGGGAGACAAGGAACGTTTAACAGAATGGAATTCCTGGTGTTTGTGATTGTGTGGATGTCTGATCAGAAGGTCACCTTGGGGTCAGATATAACAGCTATATTGTGAAGAATGTAGTGTACCCCAGATATTTCTCAGTGGGAGGGAGGGGCTCAGCAGTAAGGGAAAGGTATTTGTAATAGCAACTGAAGGCAATGGTTCGAACCATTACAATGTTTCATTGGAGAAAACTGCAGCTAATCGAGTAGTGGGAGCATGGTAAGTAGTTTGATAACTGAGTAACAGTGGAGTAATGAAGACAGATGATGGGAAGAGGGACTTGGGCAGTGTCAGTTTACATGTGAAACCTAACACAGTGCTTTTGGACAATGTCACCTCCTTGCAGTATGTCGGTGAGAAAAAGGTGGGTCCAAGGATAGATCCTTAGATTCCCCACAGTTTGGAAACAGTCCCTTCGTCCCAACAAGTCCACACCGACCCTCCGAAGAGGAACCCATCCAGACCCATTCCCCTACGTTTACCACTGATTAATGCACCTAACACTGCAGGTAATTTAGCATAGCCATTTCACCTAACCTGCATATCTTTGGACTGTGGGAAGAAACCGGAGCACCCGGAGGAAACCCACGCAGACACGGGGAGAATGTGCAAACTCCACACACCCAATCGCCCGAGTCTGGAATCGAACCTGGGTCCCTGGTGCTGTGAGGCAGCAGTGCTCACCATTAAGCCACCGTGCTGGCCAACCCTTGAGGGACACCACATGCAATGAATTCAGAAAGGAAATCAGAGAGGGTATCACAGCTACAGAAGTTACCATTGTCGAGGACGGTCTGCCTACTGAGTCAGTATGGGTGGAAATTAGGAACAGTAAGGCAGCAATCACCTCATTAGGGGTTTATTACAGCCCCCCCCCCCCCCCCCCCCCCCCCCAACAGCAGCAGGGAGATTGAAGAAAGCATAGGTCAGCAGATTTTGGTAAAGACTGAATGTAATAGGGTTGTTGTAATGGGTGACTTTAACTTTCTCAATATAGATTGGAACCTCCTTCGAGCAGATGGTTTTGTAAGGTGTGTTCAGGAGGGTTTCCTAACTCAGCACATTGAAGCGGCCGACGAGGGGAGAGACCATTTTGATTTTGGTTCTCGGCAATGAGCTGGGGCAGGTGTTGCGGTGGGAGAGCATTTTGGTGATAGTGACCACAACTGCCTCACATTCTACATAGCTATGGAGAAGGAGAGAAGCAGGCACAATGGGAGGATATTTAATTGGGGAAAAGGAAACTATGATACTATCAGACGTGAGTTGGGGGGCATGGACTGGGAGCAATTATTCCATGGAAAGGCCACTATAGACATGTGGAGACGGTTTAAGGAACAGTTGTTGCGAGTGATGCACAAATGTGTTCCTCTTAGAGAGGCAAGAAGGGGTAAGATAAAGGAACCTTGGATGTCGAGAGCGAAGGAGCTTCTTTTCGAAAGAAAGAAGGCAGCTTACGTCAGGTGGAGGAAGGAAGGGTCTTGCTCAGCTCTACAGGATTACAGGCAGGCGAGGAAGGAGCTCAATAATGGCCTGAGGAGAGCCAGGAGGGGGCACGAAAAAGGCTTGGCAGGAAGGATTAGGGAGAATCCAAAGACATTTTACATGTATGTGAGGAGTAAGACAATGATCAAAGAAAGAGTAGGGCCGCTCAGGGATATCATGGGGAACTTGTATATAGAGTCTGAGGAGGCAGGGGAACCCCCTAAATGAGTTTTTTGCTTCTGTCTTTACTAAAGAAAACGACCTTGTAGTGAATGAAACAATTGAGGAGCAGGAAATCATGCTGGGACAGATAGAGATTGAGGAAGCTGATGTGCTGAACATTTTGACAAACATTAAGATTGACAAGTCGCCAGGGCCAAACCAGATTTGTCCTCGTCTGCTTTGGGAAGTGAGGAATGTGATTGCTTCGCTGCTTGCGAAGATCCTTACATCCTCGCTCTCCATTGGAGTCGTACCTGAGGACTGGAGGGAGGCAAATATAATTCCTCTCTTCAAGAAAGGAAATAGGGAAATCCCCGGCAATTACAGACCAGACACTCTCACGTCTGTCGTCTGTAAGGAGTTAGAAAAGATTCTAAGGGACAGGATTTATGAGCATCTGGAAGAGCATGGCTTGATTTAATGCAATCAACACGGCTTTGTGAGGGGCAGGTCATGCCTCACAAACCTTACTGAGGTTCTTTGAGGATTTTACTCGGCAAGTTGATGAGGGTCGAGCTGTGTATGTGGTGTATATGGACTTCAGTAAGGCATTTGATAAGGTTCCCCATGGTAGGCTCATTCAGAAGGTCAGGAGGAATGGGATACAGGGAAACCTAGCTGTCTGGATACAGAATTGGCTGGCCTACAGAAGACAGCGAGTGGTAGTAGAAGGAAAATATTCTGCCTGGAAGTCTGTGGTGAGTGGTGTTCCACAGGGCTCTGTCCTTGGGCCTCTACTGTTTGTAATTTTTATTAATGACTTGGATGAGGGGATTGAAGGAGGGGTCAGCACGTTTGCAGACAACACAAAGGTTGGAGGTGTCGTTGACAGTATAGAGGGTTATTGTATGCTGCAGCGGGACATTGACAGGTTGCAGAGATGGGCTGAAAGGTGGCAGATGGAGTTCAACCTGGATAAATGCGAGGTGATGCATTTTGGAAGATCGAATTTGAAAGCTGAGTACAGGATTAAAGATAGGATTCTTGGCAGTGTGGAGGAACAGAGGGATCTTGGTGTGTAGGTGCATAGATCCCTTAAAATGGCCACCCAAGTGGACAGGGTTGTTGAGAAAGCATATGGTGTTTTGGCTTTCATTAACAGGAGGATTGTGTTTAAGAGTCGTGAGATCTTGTTGCAGCTCTATAAAACCTTGGTTAGATCGCACTTGGAATACTGTGTCCAGTTCTGGTCGCCCTATTATAGGAAAGATGTGGATGCTTTGAGAGGGTTCAGAGGAGGTTTACCAGGATGCTGCCTGGAATGGAGGGCTTATCTAACAAAGGGAGGTTGACTGAGCTCGGACTTCTTTCAGTGGAAAAAAGAAGGAAGACAGGGGATCTAATTGAGGTGTACAAGATAATGAGAGGCATGGATAGAGTTGATAGCCAGAGACGTTTTTCCCCGAGCAGAAATTATTAACACGAGGGGTCATAGTTTTAAGCTGTTTGGCGGAAAGGAAAGAGGAAATGTCAGAGGCGGGTTCTTTATACAGAGAGTTGTGACAGCATGGAATGCGTTGCCAGCAGCAGTCGTGGAAGCAAGGTCATTGGGGATATTTAAGAGACTGCTGGACGTGCATATGGTCATAGAAATTCGAGGGTTCATACATTACCTTACATGAGGATCAATGGTCAGCACAACATCGTGGCTGAAGGGCCTGTTCTGTGCTGTACTGTTCGATGTCCTATTTTCTATGTTCTATGAAGTGTATCTGGACCTTTCGACCATCTGCACCCTGTAGTGACAGATAGTGCTCCCTCAATACCTTAGAAACCATCCGCTCAGTATGTTTATCTCCAAAGCACCACGACAGAACATTCATGCCCTCAACACCTCAGAAAGCAAATCTGTTGCCCCCTTGGACCGTGTTCATCCCCAAACCTGTTCTCACTGTGATGACCCACAGCCACCCCTAAGATTGGAGCCCAGGGCCCAGAACATTATTTGAGTCTCGGGATTGATCATAGATTCCCTGAGATGTGGAAGCAGGTTATTCGGCCTATCAGGTTCATACTAACCCTCAGCAGAGCATCCCATTCCCCCTCTATCCCCGGATCCCTTCATTTCCTCTCGCTAACCCACCCCAACCTGCACATCTTTGGACAGTGAGAGGGAACTGGAGCACCCGGAGGCTGACACGGGGAGAGTGTGCCAACTCCACACAGACAGTCGCCCGAGGCTGGAATCGAACCCGGGTGGGGTGAGGCAACACTGAGCCCCCGTGACCATCCCACCATCTCCTCCCCGTTGATGACCGTTTGATGTCTCTACCCGGTGAGTATCTAACTTGTCTAGCGTTTATTTAAGAAAGATTAGGGAAAAGGGCAATGCCTCCACAAGCTCAAGATGCTTGGTCCCCCTCGAAAAAATATTTATATCAATTTCAAAAAGAGACTTTATTCACAAACATAGTCACTAAAGTTCGGTTCTGTACAGTCTTTACAACAAGTCTTTGTCATGACATATATACTCCGCTTGGCTGATTAACTGAAATGTTAGGAGTGAGCTGTTCCTTCTGAATGAACATCACAAAGTTACATTGAGAAGGATCTTTGTGAAGTGCCTGTGTTCTGTATCTGTTCTCCCATGTAGACTTCCCTCCGAATACAATACCTTACAAAGCCTTAAACCTGTTTGTCAACTTTCAATAGAAGCAGCCTCAGGGCATTGCACACAGACTGAATTACTCAGTGACGCTTGGATCAGGTCAAATTCTCAAGCAAACAGATGGCTGGGGAAATTCAGTAGCAACGGTGAAGAGAGAGAGGAACAATTCGCATTTCAAGTGACCCTTCCTCAAAACGGTCTGTTCTGAAGGAACGTTCCCGCAGAAATCACTGGACTGAAAGGTGAACTGTCTCTCTGTCTCTTTCTCCTTCTCCCTTCAGAGATGCTGCCGGACATGCTGAGTTTCTTCAGCAATCTCTGTATTGATGGTTCAGGTCTCCAGATCGTCCGTGCAGATTGATTTAGTGTTGAATTCTCAAGCTTGCTCTATGAAAGGGATTGAATCCCTCTGCTACAAAGGGGGGTCAGTTACCACAGCTAACAGGTTCGTGATGCCAACATTGTTGGCTCAATCTCTATCATGTCTGAAATTACCATGAAGCCCCCAGCTTCTGAACCTCACCCCTCACCTGAGGTGTGTGACCCACCAGTCCTCTCTCTCTGACAAGACAGCAGCTCTCGGGTCCTCCTGGTCTGTACTAACTTCCCA
This sequence comes from Chiloscyllium plagiosum, assembly GCF_037043375.1. Lineage (NCBI taxonomy): Eukaryota > Metazoa > Chordata > Chondrichthyes > Orectolobiformes > Hemiscylliidae > Chiloscyllium > Chiloscyllium plagiosum. The sequence continues at coordinate 36,463,449 of NW_028270176.1, read as the reverse complement.
ACTTTAAAAGGGCACTCCATTAAGAGAGCTCTTTACATGGTTCAGGTCAAAATCATGGAGCTCCCTCCCAAACATCACTGTGGGACACCCAAGGACTGCAGCAGGAGAGTACAGCTCACCCCCACCTTCCAGGCAACTATTAGAGGGTGTTGGAATCACATACAAGCCACATGTGAAAATAAGGAGAAAGTGAGGTCTGCAGATGCTGGAAATCAGAGCTGAAAATGTGTTGCTGGAAAAGCGCAGCAGGTCAGGCAGCATCCAGGGAACAGGAGAATCGACGTTTCGGGCATAAGCCTGAAGAAGGGCTTATGCCCGAAACGTCGATTCTCCTGTTCCCTGGATGCTGCCTGACCTGCTGCGCTTTTCCAGCAACACATTTTCCCCACATGTGAAAAAAAGTTTTATAACAGGGTCACGGTGGATGGTCACTAACTCTGTTTCTTTACCTGTGTTGAAATCAGCGTAATGAAGGAGATAAGAGTGGGTTGAAAATGACAATGATAGTCTTTCGTAGGTTGGTGTTTATTAGAGTTTGTATCGACAGTATGAATGTTTGAGCACTTATTCAAGGGCATGCAGGTAGCTGCTAGAGGAAGTGATGGGGGCTGGTATAATTGCTACATTAAAAAGGCATCAGGATGAGTATGTGAATAGGAAGGGTTTAGAGGGATAACAGCCAAATACTAGCTAATGGAATGAAATGAGATGAGAATATCTGTTTGGTATGGACGAGTTGGACAGGAGGGTCCATCTCCAAGCTGTGCACTTCTGTGACTCTGTGCCTCTGAATAGTCTATTACAGAGAGTTTCAGACAGGGTTTGGTTTGTGTGTCTCTCTCATGCTTCCTCAGAATCTGCAAACCCTATCTCTCCAAATTTCCACAAGACTCTATGAAATCGAAAAAGAGAGGGTCAGTACTGAGGGAGTGCTGCACTGTCAGAGGGTCAGTGCTGAGGGAGTGCTGCACTGTCAGAGGGTCAACACTGAGGGAGTGTTGCACTGTCAGAGGATCAGTACTGAGGGAGTGCTGCACTGTCAGAGTGTCAACACTGAGGGAGTGCTGCACTGTCAGAGGATCAGTAATGAGGGAGTGCTGCATGTCAGAGGGTCAGTACTGAGGGGGTGCTGCACTGTCAGAGGGTCAGTACTGAGGGAGTGCTGCACTGTCGGAGGATCGGTACTGAGGGAGTGCTGCACTGTCAAAGAGTCACAACTGAGGGAGCGGTGCATTCTCAGAGAGTTAGTACTGAGGGAGCGCTACACTGTAAGACTGTCAGAACTAAAGGAACGCTGCACTGTCAACGAGCTGCACTGTCAGTGGGTCAGTACTGAGGGTGTACCGCACTGTCACACGATCGGTATGGGGGCAGTGCCACACTGTCAGATGGTCAGTACTGAGGAAGTTCTGCACAGTGTGAGCGTCAGTACTGAGGGAGTGCCGCACTGTCAGAGGGTCAGTACTGAGGGAGTACTGCACTGTCAGAGGGTCAGTGCTGAGGGAGTGCTGCACTGTCAGATGGTCAGTACTGAGGGAGTGCTGCACTGTCGGAGGGTCAGTCACTGAGGGAGTGCCGCACTGTCAGAGGGTCAGTACTGAGGGAGTGCCGCACTGTCAGAGGGTCAGTACTGAGGAGGTTCTGCACTGTGTGAGCGTCAGTACTGAGGGAGTGCCATACTGTCAGAGGGTCAGTACTGAGGAATCACTGCGCTGTCGGACAGAGGGTCAAGAGTGAGGAACTATTGTATTACCAGAGGGCCATTTCTGAGGAGTACTACACTGTCAAAGGGTCAGTACTGAGGGAGCACTACACTGTCAGAGGTTTAGTCCAGAGGGAATGCTGCACTGTCTGAGGCTCTGTCCTCTGAGAGTACTGCACCATCAGAGGGTCAGTACTGAGAGAGCACTACACTGTCAGAGGGTCAGAACTGAGGGAGCACGCACTATCAAAAGGTCACGACTGAGGGAGCGCTACACTGTGAGAATGTCAGTTCTGAGTGAGTGCTATTTCAGAGAGTCAGTACAGAGAGAGTGCTGCACTGTCAGAGGGTCAGTACTGAGGGAATGCTGCACAGTCAGATGTTCAGTACCGAGAGAGTGCTGCACTGTCAGAGAGTCAGTACTGAGTGAGCACCACACTGTCAGAGTTTCAGTCCAGACGGCAAGCCTCACTATCAGAGGATCTGCACTGAGAGAGCACTGCACCATCAGAGGGTCAGTACTGAGGGAGTGCCTCATTGCCAGAGGGTCAGTACTGAGGGAGCGCTGCACTGTCAGAGGGTCAGTACTGAGGGAGTGCTGCACGGTCAGAGGGTTAGTACAGAGAGAGTGCTACACTGTCAGATAGACAGTACGGAGGCAATGCAGGACTGTCAGAAGTGCAGGACCGAGGCAGAGGATCAGTACTGAGGGAGTGCTACACTGTCAATGAGTCAGTACTGAGGCAATGCTGTACTGTCAGAGTGTCAGTTATGATGGAGTGCTGTACTGTCAGAGGTTTTGTCCTGAGATTGGGCCACACTGTCAGAGGGCCAATATAAGGCCACTTACACACTGTCAGAGAGTCAGTCCTGAGGGAGTGGATCAATATCAGAGAATCAGTATGAAGGGAGTGCAGCATTGTCAGAGGATCAGTGTGGAGGGAGTACAGCATTGTCAGGGGGCCAGTGTGGAGGGAGTGCAGCATTGTCAAAGGATCAGAATGGAGGGAGTGCAGCATTGTCAGAGGATCAGTGTGGAGGGAGTGTAGCATTGTCACAGGATCAGTGTAGAGGGAGTGCAGCATTGTCAGAGGGTCAGTACGGAGGGAGTGCAGCATTGTCAGCGGGTCAGGACGGAGGGAGTGCAGCATTCGCAGAGGGTCAGTGTGGAGGGAGTGCAGCATTGTCAGAGAGTCAGGATGGAGGGAGTGCAGCATTGTCAGAGGGTCAGGATGGAGGGAGTGCAGCATTGTCAGAGAGCCAGTGTGGAGGGAGTGCAGCATTGTCAGAGGGTCAGTGTGGAGGGAGTGCAGCATTGTCAGAGGGCCAGTGTGGAGGGAGCGCAGCATTGTCAGAGGATCAGTGTGAAGGGAGTGCTGCATTGTCAGAGGGTCAGTGTGGACGGAGTGCAGCATTGTCAGAGGGTCAGTGTGGAGGGAGTGCAGCATTGTCAGAGGGTCAGTGTGGACGGAGTGCAGCATTGTCAGAGGGTCAGTGTGGAGGGAGTGCAGCATTGTCAGAGGGTCAGTGTGGAGGGAGTGCAGCATTGTCAGAGGGTCAGTGTGGAGGGAGTGCAGCATTGTCAGAGGATCAGTGTGGAGGGAGTGCAGCATTGTCAGAGGGTCAGTTTGGAGGGGGTGCAGCATTGTCAGAGGGTCAGCACGGAGGGAGTGCAGCATTGTCAGAGGGTCAGTGTGGAGGGAGTGCAGCATTGTCAGGGAGTCAGTGTGGAGGGAATGCAGCATTGTCAGAGGGTCAGTGTGGAGGGAGTGCAGCATTGTGAGATGGTCAGTACGGAGGGAGTGCAGCATTGTCAGAGGGTCAGTGTGGAGGGTGTGCAGCATTGTCAGAGGATCAGTGTGGAGGGAGTGCAGCATTGTCAGAGGGTCAGTGTGGGGACACGGCAGCATTGTCAGAGGGTCAGTACGGAGGGAGTGCAGCATTGTCAGAGGGTCAGTGTGATGGGAGTGCAGCATTGTCAGAGAGTCAGTGTGGAGGGAGTGCTGCATTGTCAGAGGGTCAGAGTGGGGACACTGCAGCATTGTCAGAGGGTCAGTACGGAGGGAGTGCAGCATTGTCAGAGGATCAGTGTGGAGGGAGTGCTGCATTGTCAGAGGGTCAGTGTGGAGGGACTGCTGCATTGTCAGAGGGTCAGTGTGGAGGGAATGCTGCATTGTCAGAGGGTCAGTGTGGGGACACTGCAGCATTGTCAGAGGGTCAGTACGGAGGGAGTGCAGCATTGCCAGGGGGTCAGTGTGATGGGAGTGCAGCATTGTCAGAGAGTCAGTGTGGAGGGAGTGCAGCATTGTCAGAGAGTCAGGACGGAGGGATTGCTGTGCAGTGAGAACGTCTGTAATAATGAAGTGCGCCCTCACTGACAGTCAGTACTGATGGACGGCCATGCCGTCAGAGTGTCGCACTGTGAGAGAGTTACTACTGAGGGAGCGCTGAACTGTGAACGGGTTAGAACTGAGGGAGCACGGCAATCTGAGGGTATTAGTACTGAGGGATCACCGCGCTGTGAGGGGATCAGTACTGAGGGAGCACCACACTATGTGTCGGACAGTCAGTACTGAGTGATTGCTGCATTGCCAGAGGGTCAGTACTGAGAGAGTGATGAATACTCAAAGGGACATTACTGAGGGGGCATTACACGGTCTGTGTGTCAGTTCTGAGGGAGTGTTGTTTCAGAGGGTCAGTACTGAGGGCGTGCTGCACTGTCAGAGGGTCCGTACGGAGAGAGTGCTGCACTGTCAGAGGTTCAGTAATGAGGGAGTGCTGCACTGTCAGTGGGTCAGTACTGAGGGAGTGCCGCACTGTCAGAGGTTCAGTAATGAGGGAGTGCTGCACTGTCAGAGGGTCAGTATTGAGGGAGTGCTGCACTGTCAGAGGGTCAGTACTGAGGGAGTGCTGCACTGTCAGAGGGTCAGTACTGAGGGAGCGCTGCACTGTTAGAGGGTCAGTACTGAGGGAGTGCTGCACTGTTAGAGGGTCAGTACTGAGGGAGTGCTGCACTGTCAGAGAGTCAGTACTGAGGGAGTGCTGCACTGTCAGAGGGTCAGTACTGAGGGAGCGCTGCCCTGTCAGAGGGTCAGTACTGAGGGAGCGCTGCACTGTCAGAGGGTCAGTACTGAGGGAGTGCCACACTGTCAGAGGGTCAGTACTGAGGGAGCGCTGTCCTGTCAGAGGGTCAGTACTGAGGGAGCGCTGCACTGTCAGAGGGTCAGTACTGAGGGAGTGCCACACTGTCAGAGTATCATGACTGAGGGAGTGCTGCACTGTCAGCGCATCAGTCTGGGGGATACCTGCATTGTAAGAGAGTCAGTACTGAGTGATTGCCACACTATCAGATGGGCTGAATGGCCTAATGTCTGCTCCCATGTCTTGTGGTCGAAGAGGAATATCTGAAATTGTTCAGTACATTTCTGCCTCTGCTTCCTACAGACCCTGTTCAGTAATGATTCCCACGTCCAGGATCCAGAGACTGTGTTCTAACAGACAGTCTTCATTTGGTTACCACCGTCTTTTCCCAGGGATCAAGTTTTCGTTTCACGTGACTGACCTGCCAGCTGAAAGGGATATTTTCATGCTGCAGGGCTGAGGTTTATTCCTCAGCTTCCATGTGCTCATCCCAAATGAATCCCACTGCCCCAAACTCAGCACAGTCGTGTGTTCCTTATTTCTGAGTTTCCCAATGCTAATCACATCCAGAATGACATCCCACACTCCTCCAAATCGTATTGCAGGCTATTTGTCTGGGAACGAGGTGTGCTAAGAGAGGAAATAAAAATCTGACAGTACTTTACCGTGACATTAATGGTGAATTGATAATGAGAGAAAGAGTAGGTTGTGGAACACAGTGAGAATTTGTGCATGGACCCAGAGGCGACAGTGAATGGATGCATTTTGTCAATGCTCATTGGGACAGGGACGGTATGAAATCGTGGAGATGCTCTGTGATACAATTAAATGTATTAGCATATATATAGAGAGAGATGGTTCTGAGTGGTCTGGCCTTCTTACAACCCAATAAATCTTCAAAATCTTCAGTTTACCGAATGAGGTGATGGAGGAAGTATCAGGTACACTTGCAAACATTTTCAAATCCCCTCTGGCCACAGGAGAGGTGCCGTCGGACTGACCATGTGGTCCTGTTATTCAAGAAGGAACATGGGCTATACCAGGCAGCTCCAGGCCAGTCAGGCTAAATTCGTGGGTGGGACGTCTGTTGGAAGCAATTTTGGGAGATAGAATTAATCAGCATTTACAGAGACTGGAGTTCATGAAGAACAGTTAAAATGGTTGTGTTAAGGTGGAGGTCAGGTCTGACCAATGGGATTGCACTTTTTAAGGAGGTGACCAGCTGTGTAAATAAGGGCAAAGCTTTCCTGTCGTCTGCTTGGAGGTCAGTAAGGCTTTTATCAGGACCCATGCTTGGAGGTCAGTAAGGCTTTTATCAGGACCCATACTTTAAACTGATAGTGAACATAAAAGCTCAAGATCCAAGGAATTTGGCGCAGAATGCTGAGTGGCAGGAAGCAGACAGTGATGGCCCAGTTAGAAATCTCTGTCTGTTCATGTCTCACTGTTGGGATCTTGCTGATGTGGTTGATAGAAAAGATTTAGATTTGATTGGTGGAGGGTTAATCATTGGGTTCATGAATGATATGAAGATTGGTGGGGTGATAAATACTGAGGAGGATAGCCTTAGGTTACAGAAGGATGCAGATGGCCTTGTCAGATGGTCCGATCAGTGACAACAGGTGAGGTGCCTGAAGGCTGGAGTGATTAATGATGAGCCATTATTGAAGTAAGGCTGCAAGGAACAGCCATTGAACTATGGAGCTGTGAGCCTGATGGCAGTGGTGGGTAAGCTGTTGGAGGGCATTCTGAGAGACAACTTACATGCATTTGGAAAAGCAAGGATTGATTAGGGATGGTTAGCTTGGCTTTGTTTGTGGAAATGATGTGTCCAGCTTGATAGAGCTTTTGAAGGGATGTCCAAGGAAACAGATGAGAAGGTTTCACATGGGAGATTGCTTCGTAAAAGGTTAGATGAGATGGCATCCAAGGAGAGAGGACAGCACGGTGCCTCAGTGGTTTGATTCTAACTCCCGATGACTGTCTGTGTGGAGTTTACACATTCTCTCTGTATCTGTGTGGGTTCCCTCCGGGTGGTCCAGTTCCCTCCCACCGCCCAAAGATGCCATGGGAATGCAGCATCAGAGGTATAGAGTAGAGGATGTGAGTCTGGGTGCGATGCTGTTCAGACAGTCAGTGTGGAGCCAATGGACGGAATGGCTTGCTTCTACACTGTAGGAATTCTAAAATTAATCCAGAGAGACAAGTAATGTTCCGGGGACCGGGGCTCCAATCTTGGACAGGGGTGGATGTGGGTCCTTACAGTCTGAAGGGGTTTGAACACAGTTTGAGGGGGGAGCTGGGCTGAGCCCTGAAGTGTTGAGGATGTGAATGCTTTGTGGAGCTACTGTCTGAGGCGCTTTGGATGTTAAACACAACAAAGTGATGCTTTCTTTGGAAATGTGGGAGCACTTTCTGCAGTATTGAGGGAGCACTTTCTGAGGTATTGAGGGAGAACTATCTGAGGTACTGAGGGTGCACCTTTTGAGGGAGTAGTATCGGAGGTACTGAGGGAGAACTATCTGAGGTATTGAAGGAGCACTGTCTGAGGTAGTGAGGGATCATTTTCTGAGGTACTGAGGAAGCACATTCTGAGGTACTAAGGATGCACTTTCTGAGGTACTGAGGGAGAATTATCTGAGCTATTGAGTGAGTACTTTCTGAGGAATTGAGGAAGCACTATCTGAGGTACTGAGGGAGCACTATCTGAGGTACTGAGGAAGCACTATCTGAGGTATTGAGGGAGCACTTTCTGAGCTACTGTGGGAGCACTTTCTGAGGTCTTGAGGAAGCACTTTCTAACATATTGAGGGAGCACTATCTGAGGAATTCAGGGAGCATTATCTGAGGTACTGAGGTAGAAATATCTGAGCTATTGAGGGAGCACATTCTGAGGTATTAAGGGAGTAGTATCTGAGGTACTGAGGGAGAACTATCTGAGGTATTGAAGGAGCACTGTCTGAGGTAGTGTGGGATCATTTAGTGAGGAAGCACTATATGAGGTATTGAGGGAGAACTTTCTGAGATACTCAGGGAGAACTGTCTGAGGTACTGAGGGAGCACTTTCCGAGGTAGTGTGGTGAGAGACAGAAGGGTGAGTGCGAGAGAAAGAGGGTGAGAGAGAGAGAGGTGAGAGAGACGGTTGAGAGATAGGGGGGTGAGAGAGAGAGGGTGAGAGAGAGGGGTGAGGGAGAGATGGGTGAGAGAGAAGGCGCGTGTGTGAGAGAGAGAGATCGGTGAGAGAGAGAGGAGGTGAGACAGATGGGGTGAGAGAGAGGGGTGAGAGAGTGGGTGAGAGAGAGGGGTGAGAGAGGGAGAGGGGTGATAATGAGAGGGGTTGAGTGAGAGAGGGTTTGAGAGAGGTGGTGAGAGAGAGGGGGTGAGAGAGATGAGGCGAGACAGACAGTAGTTGAGAGAGCGGGGGTGAGAGAGGGGGTGAGAGACAGGAGGTGAAACAGACAGGGGTTGAGGGAGAGGGGGTGAGAGAGAGAGGAGTTGGGAGAGAGAGGATGTGAGACAGACACGGTGAGTGAGAGAGAGAGGGGTGTGAGAGGGAAAGGTAATTAAGAGAGAGGTGAGAGGCAGGGGTGAGTGAAGGCTAAGACAGAGATGGGTGAGAGAGAGGGGTGAGAGAGAGTGGTGACAGAGAGAGATGGCAGAGAGAGGGTAAGAGAGAGCAGGATGAGGGAGAGAGGGTTGAGAGAGAGAGGGGTGAGAGAGAGGGGTGTATGAGAGAGAGGGGTGAGAGAGATGGAGAGATGTGTGAAAGAGAGGGGGTTGAGAGAGGAGTGAGAGATCGGGATGTAAGAGAGAGGGGTGAGAGAGTTGGTTGAGAGAGAGGGGTGGAGAGAGAAGTGGAGAGAGAGAGAGTGGTGTAAGAGAGAGAGAGGTGAGATGATAAGAGGGCTGAGAGAGTGGTGAGAGAGATAGAGAGGAGTGTAAGAAAGAGAGTGGTTAAACATTAGGGATGAGTGAAAGGGAGAGAGAGTGTTGAGAGAGAGAAAGCTGTGAGAGAGGGGGCAGAGAAAGACGGGGTGAGAGAGGTGGGTGCGAGAGAGATGGAGCGCGTGAGAGGGGTGGTGAAAGAGACAGTGTGGTGAGAGAGAGGGGTGTGAGAGAGAGAGAGTTGAGAGAGAGGGGTGAGAGGGAGAGAGAGAGAGAGACGGGTGAGAGACAGAGAGGGGTGAGAGACAGAGAGGGCGGAGAGAGAGTGGGTGAGAGAGAGGTGTGAAAGAGAGAGGGGTGAGAGAGAGGGGCGTGAGACAGAGAGAAAGGGGGCGAGAGAGAGTGGGCGAGAGAGAGAGTGGGCGAGAGATGGAGGGGTGAGGCAGAGATGGGGTGAGAGCGAGATGGGTGTGACAGGGAGAAGTTATGAGAGTGGGTGTGAGAGATAGGGGTAAGAGAGAGAGACTAAGAGTGTGAGAGAGAGTGGGTGAGAGACAGTGGGTGAGAGAGAGAGGGCAGAGAGAGAGGGGTGAGAGAGAGAGGGAGATAGACGTGTGTGAGAGACAGGTGAGAGAGCGAGGTGATGAGTGAGAGAGTGTGTTGAGAGAGGGGTGGTGAAAGAGAGAGTGGGGGTGAGAGAGAGAGAGGAGGTGAGACAGATAGGGGGTGAGAGAGGGGTTCAGAGAGGGGGGTGTGAGACAGAGGAGGTGAGAGACAAGGGGAGAGATAGAGGGGAGAGGGGGGAGAGAGAGAGTGTGGAGAGAGTGAGGGGGAGAGAGAGAGAGGGGCTGGAAAGAGAGGGGGCGAGAGAGACTGGGGTGAGAGAGAGGGAGTGTGTGAGAGAAAAAGGTGAAAGAGAGAGAAGGCGAGAAAGGGGAGAGCGAGAGCATGGGGTGAGAGAGAACATTGAGAGAGAGGGAGTGTTTGAAAGAGGGGAGTGAAAGAGACAGAGGGTGAGTGAGAGACGGTGAGAGAGAGAGGGGTGAGATAGAGAGAGCTGAGAGAGAGGGGGAAAGAGAGAGATGGGGTGAGACAGCAAGGGCGTGAGAGAGAGGGAGTGTGTGAGAGGTGGGTTGAAAGAGAGAGAGGGTGAGAGAGAGAGAGGGATGAGAGACAGAGAGGGAGTGAGAGAGATTCGGGTGAGGGAGAGAGAGGTGGGAGAGAGAGGGATGAGAGAGAGAGGGTGTGAGAGAGGGGTGAGAGAGGGGGTGAGAGAGAGAGCGGGGAGAGAGAGAGGTATGAGAGAGAGAGGGACGAGAGACAGAGAGGGAGTGAGAGAGAGAGTCGGGTGAAAGAGAGAGGGGTGATAGAGAGACGGGGAGAGAGAGAGGGTGAGAGGGAGAGATAGAGGGATGAGAGAGGGTTGAGATAGAGAGGGGTGAGTGAGATAGTGAAGTGAGATAGAGAGAACGGGAGAGAGATAGAGGTATGAGAGAGGGGGGTGAGAGTGAGAGGGGGTGAGTGAGAGAGGGTGTTGCCAGAGAGGCAGTGGGAGAGAGGGGTATGAGAGAGAGGGGAGGTGAGCCACACAGGTGGTAAGAGAGAAAGGGTGTGAGAGTGGGGTTGAGAGAGAGGGGTTGAGAGAGAGGGGTTGAGAGAGAGGGGGTGAGAGAGAGGGGGTGAGAGAGAGGGTGAGAGAGGGAGAGTGGTGAGAGAGGGAGTGGGGTGAGAGAGAGGGGGATGATTGAGAGAGAGTGTTAAGAGCGACGCGGTGAGAGAGAGAGGGTGAGAGACAGTGAAGGGGTGAGGTAGTGAGGGGGTGAGAGAGAGGGGCTGAGAGACAGGGGGAGAGATAGAGGGGGAGGGAGAGGAGAGAGAGTGAGGGGGAGAGAGAGGGCGAGAGAGGGGGAGTGAGAGAGAGAGATGGCGAGAGAGACGGGGGCGAGAGAGAGGGAGTGTGTGAGAGACGGGGTGAAAGAGAGAAAGGGTGAGGGAGAGGGGGAGAGAGAGGATGGGGTGAGAGAAAGAGAGGGTGAGAGACAGAGGGGTGAGGGAGAGAGGGGTGAGAGAGTGGGAGTGAGAGAGTGGTGAGGGAGAGAGGGGGAGAGACATTGATGCGATGAGAGAGTCAGGGGGTGAGAGACATGGGGAGAGATAGAGGGGGAGAGAGAGGGGAGAGAGAGAGGGTGGAGAGTGTGAGGGGGTGAGCGACATGGGGCGAGAGAGAGTGGAGGCGAGAGAGAAAGGGGGCGAAAGTGACAGGGGCGAGAGAGATGGAGTGTGTGAGAGAGAGGGTGAAAGAGAGAGGGTGAGAGAGGGGTGAGAGAGAGAGGGGTGAGAGAGAGAGGCGTGAGCGAGAGCATGGGGTGAGAGAGGGGTCAGAGAGAGAGGGGTGAGAGAGACGGGACGAGAGACAGAGAGGAGTGAGAGAGAGAGGGGGAGAGAGTGAGGGAGTGTGTGAGAGAGGGGGGTGAAAGAGAGAGGGTGAGAGAGAGAGGGGGTGAGATAGAGGGGTGAGAGAAAAGGGTGAGAGAGAGGGGTGAGAGGGAGGGAGCGTGTGAGAGGTGGGTTGAAAGAGAGAGAGGGTGAGAGAGAGGGATGAGAGGCAGAGAGGGAGTGAGAGAGATTCGGGTGAGGGAGAGAGAGGGGGGAGAGAGAGGGATGAGAGAGAGAGAGGGTGTGAGAGAGGAGTGTGAGAGGGGGTGAGAGAGAGAGCGGGGAGAGAGAGAGGGTGAGAGACAGTGACGGGGTGAGGTCGTGAGGGGGTGAGAGAGAGAGGGGCTGACAGACAGGGGGAGAGATAGAGGGGGAGAGAGAGGAGGGAGAGAGTGAGGGAGAGAGAGAGAGGGGTGAGAGGGGGGTGAGAGAGAGAGACGGCGAGAGAGACAGGGGGCGAGAGAGAGGGAGTGTGTGAGAGACGGGGTGAAAGAGAGAGAGGGTGAGGGAGAGGGGGGAGAGAGAGGATGGGGTTTGAGAAAGAGAGGGTGTGAGACAGAGGGGTGAGAGAGAGAGGGATGAGAGAATGGGAGTGAGAGAGAGAGAGTGGTGAGGGAGAGAGGGGGAGAGAGATTGATGTGGTGAGAGAGTCAGGGGGTGAGAGACATGGGGAGAGATAGAGGGGGAGAGAGAGGGGAGAGAGAGAGAGTGGAGAGTGTGAGGGGGTGAGAGAGAGGGGTGAGAGAGAGGGGTGAGAGAAAGGGGTGAGAGAGAGGGGTGAGAGAGAGAGCGTGATGAGAGCGAGGGGGTGAGAGAGAGGGAGTGTGTGAGAGAGGGGATGAAAGAGAGAGCGGTTGAGAGGAAGAGGGGTGTGAGAGAGGGGTGAAAGAGAGGGGGATGAGAGAGAGAGGGGGGTGAGAGCCAGGAAGAGAGGCGGTGAGAGAGAGAGAGGGGTGAGACAGGGAGAGGTTCTGAGAGTGAGGGTGAGAGAGAGAGACGCTGTGAGAGACTAAGCGCATGAGAGAGAGAGAGTGAGAGACATTGGGTGAGAGAGAGAGGGCAGAGAGAGAGAGAGAGGGGTGAGAGAGAGAAGGGATGAGTGAGAGAGGGTGTTGAGAGAGAGGCGGTGAAAGAGAGAGAGGGGGGTGAGAGAGAGAGGAGGTGAGACAGAGAGGGGGATGAGAGAGAGGGGTTGAGAGAGAGAGTGGGTGGGAGAGAGAGAAGGTGAGAGACAGGGGGAGAGATAGAGGGGGAAAGAGAGAGAGAGTGGAGAAAGTGAGGGGGAGAGAGAGAGGGGCTAGAAAGAGAGGGTGCGACAGAGACGGGGGTGAGAGAGAGGGAGTGTGTGAGAGAGGAGGGAGAAATAGAGACAGGCCGAGCGAGGGGTGAGAGGAGGCATAAGAGAGAGGGGGTGAGAGAGAGGGGTGAGCGAAAGCATGGGGTGAGAGAACGAGAAGGGTGTGAGAGAGAGGGGGTGAGAGAGGGAAGGGCTGAGAGAGAGAGGGTGTGAGAGAGGGGTGAGAGAGTGAGGGGGTGAGAGAGCAGGTGAGAGAGAGTGGTGAGAGAGAAAGGGGTGAGAGAGAGAAGAGTGAGGGCGAGAGAGTGAGGGTGAGAGAGAGAGACGGTGAGAGAGAGAGAGGGTGAGAGAGAGAGACGGGATGAGAGAGGGGTGAGAGAAATTCAGAGGGGAATAAGAGAGACCAGTGAGAAGTGGGATGAGGTGAGGGAGAGCAGTGTAAGAGAGAGAGGGGTGAGAATATGAGAGGGCTGAGAGAGGGGTGTGAGAGAGAGGGAGGAGTGTAAGAGAGAGAGGGTAAGAGAGGGATGAGAGAGAGAGGGGGGTAGAGAGCCAAGGGGAGAGAGAGAGGTGAGAGAGAGAGGGGGCTGAGAGAGAAAGGCGGGG